>NC_142041.1:70995552-71304917 GCF_982192425.1 Myodes glareolus | reverse complement strand
AAGTTCACAGAACACTGCAACACAGACCCACTCACTCAGTAAGCTTACACCTTCTTCTTGCTTTTTATTTTTTTTAACACATTGAATTCTCAGTTTATTCAAATGTGGGTGCACAGTTTCTCCCTTCCCTGGTTACTGTGCCACACATCAGTTAAATTATAAAACTGGGCCAGAAACATACATATTACAAAATTGACCTTAAACTTGTATCAATAAACCAAGATTTTCACCAATGTAGATTATTCTTATCTATATAATATCCCCCTTTAAATGTAAATGAACATTTATAAATAATATTTGTGAATATGCTCGCAGTTTTTTCTCTCCAAACTGTTTCGTGTTGTATGTGGGTGCCGTTAATCAGATCTTTCATGGTGTATCTCATTTGTTAGGTTCATTTCAGTCAGCAGTTTAGCAAAGTAATGTTTTAAGAGTGTTCACAGCAACCTTTCAGGAGGACGTGGTCTGTCATACCATAGTGGTCTAGAAGCACTTCACAGGGTCTCATCTTCTGTGAAAACAAAAGAAGAACCTCTTTTCCAAAGCATGATATCCTCAGACCCAAATTCTGAAGTCAAGATACCTTTATAATATACATCCTGGTTTATCTCAACAGCCCACACAATGAGATGTGCCTCTGTACTTAGCTCCTTTACAGTCAAAAATTTCAAAGAAAACAAAATAATACACGTAATCCAGACTCTCTGTGAATTTCCATTTTTACGTGGCTTATTTTTACTCAATTACTTTACTCTGTCTCTTTAAAGACTTTATCCTTTTTTAAAGCATTAACATTATTTTATGACTCTGTATACTCCTTATCTTTTCTCTCAAGCCTACATGCATTTAGAGTTTGCTTATGTCTGAATCCATCCTTTTGCATTGTCTTTAATTCTCTTCTGTCTTGAAGAGCTTTTAAAATGCTAAGTAGCTTGGTTGCAGCTCCTCTGGATGTTGGCTCCACCTCTCTCCAATTTCGAAATGGTGCATATACCATTTCTGCTAGCTCTGGGGCCGCCAGGTAGGAGCCACACTCAGCACTTTAACTCTGATACTTAGCGTGTGGCACATAAACTTTTTCTTTCTGAGTTACAGCCGAATCTGCCATGCAGTGCACTGTGTAGCCTGGAAACATCTCTCTGTATGGTGGCAGAAATCCGCCATGCTCTCCTGTTTATGCACGCCTAGTAAACCTGATCCCACCGCCTGCTGAGGCAGAGAGCACTGAGTCACTAGCATGGTCTCAGCCAGTTTCTTCCCAACCATAGTGGGCACAGAAACACCTGGGGCCCACAAATGTCATTGAAATGCTTTATAGCCAGAGTTCGCACTGGCAGCACAGCCCAGGAAGCCGAGTTTTAAAATGGCACAGCTTTTTTTATTTCACTACAGCTGAATCAGGAAAATCTCTCTCTGAAAGGGGCTGCAATACTCTGCCAGCAAACAGCAAAATGCTGTATTAAACTCTGGTTTTTTTTTTTGTTGTTTTTTTTGTTTGTTTGTTTGTTTGTTTTTTCTGTGTGTCTAGAATTCCTTTTCTTGCCCTCTCAGGTTTTATGTGGAGTTAGTCAACCACATTGGGCACCACTCTGTATTAGAAGGAGTGGAGGACTGTGTCCTGTTGCCTGGCTAGCTTAACCCCTGAAATAATCACACAGTAATTGTACTAATTAAATTATTGCCTGGCCCATTATATCTAGCCTCTTCTTGGCCAACTCTCACATCATGATTTAACCCATCTCCATTAATGTGTATCGCCACTTGACTGTGGCTTACCGAAATGAGTCTAACCAGCATCTGGGCAGGAGAGCCATGACGTCTGCCACACTGCCCTTCTTCCTTGAATTCTGTTCTGTCTTCCCCACCTACCTGAGTTCCACCATATCAACTAGCAAAGGCAGTTGATTTAATGACCAATGTAAGCAACACAAATACAGAAGGACCAGCTATACCACAAAGCTACATGATATCAGTCATCGACATTTTCAGTCTAATCAAGTTATTCAATAAAAATCATCACATTTGCATTTTGTAATCTTCAAAACCAACAGATATGTGTAGCTTCTCAAATATGTAATATAACATTCAGCACAGATAGTGGTCAGAATGATGGGGAACAGGGTCAGGAGAAAAAACAATTGTGGCCCCTGGATTTGTGGATTTGTGGTTTCATTTCCCTTATATTTTCCGGTAAGATGCTTCTGGGTTCAACTTCCTGTGCTCCATGTTAGCTGGAGATCTAACACCCTGTATGCATCTCAGGATGCATCAGAGTAATGGCTGCTGGCCTTTTGTGGGATAAGTATTTGTAAATATGGGGACCTTGCCTCACTAATTTCCTCCTATTTAATCAAGTCTTTCACCACTCTCCTTAATTTTTAAATTTTGTAATTAAAATATAATTACAGCATTTCCTTCCTCTGTGAAAATCTCTCCCGAATCTTTCCTTATTCACTGTTCAGCACCTTTGCCTTGATTGGCTCATGGCTCCTTTCCAAAAGTCAGCAAATTTCATCACCTAAGCATGCACAATACCAGGTGCAGGTTTGGGCAGCTGCTTCCTGCTCCTCTGCCCTCTCATACTGTCTGGAAACTCTGCTTTTCCAATCACTCAGCAAGTTCTTAAATCGTCTTGCAGATTAACTTTTTATTTTCTATATTTTCTAGTGAGTATATTTCAATAGCCTGTAGTGGAGTAAGGTAAATCTAGCCCTCATTGTTTCTGCCCCAGATATGGGGAATTCCTTCCTCTCATTTTTTTTTTCCTGGTGGTAATTCAGATGATGTTTTTCAGCTTTGTTGTATGACCCAGTTTCTGTTAACACACACACACACACACACACACACACACACACACTATATGTATACAACAAATATTATTATTTTTCTATGTAAATGCTTGCTCGATGTGAATCTTTTTTCCTAACTGATATACAGGTTTAGCAGACTGTCTTTAAATTAGTGTTGCCAAAGACTATATGAGGAGAACTATAGGTTTTATTTTTTCTTCCTATTTATTTGAATCAGTTTATCAGTTTATCTGTCCCACTCTTTTGAGACAGAGTTTTTCTGTAGCTTTGGGGTCTGTCCTGAAACTTGCTCTTGTAGACCAGGCTGGTCATGATCTCATAGAGATCTACTAGCCTCTACCTCCAGAGTGCTGCTGGGATTAAAGGCATGGACCACCACCAACCAGTTATCTGTCCTATTGTAAAGCTGTGATTTCTCTTGATAATTTGAAAAGAATTATCATAAGCTTAATGTATCAAACACATATTTTGTCAGTATATTACTGTGTTTTCAAAATATTTGCATATATTTTTATTTGAGTGCCAATTTTGTCATAAGGTTTTGTGCAAAGCATCAGAATTTCAGTGCAGTTTTCATTAATGAAATTCTTAATCTATTGAATATGTAAATAGTATGATAAACCACAGAGTAGAAAATATTTTAGAATTACACAATGGTATCACTATGAAATATTGAACCTCAATTACAGCTCCCTTATGCTCAAAGATCAATATTTGTGTTAAATTGTAACTACAATACCCTGGATTATTTCCAGAGACATTTAGGTATGCTTCCATTTCATTTGCGTATTTTCTGCATGCAAAACTGAATAGTGCCCTAAAGATGCTTCTGAGTTCAACTTCCTGTGCACAGTGATGGGTTCATGCTATTTAAAGATCTAACACCCTGTGTGTATCTCAGGATGCTTCAGAGTAATTTCTGCTGGATTTCTGGTAGATAATTTTAAAGTTTAATAACGTCTTGATAATTGTGTTTTCTTACTTAAAGAAAGATATATAAATAGAAGAATATTTCTATTCGTGATATTAAAATTAAGATACCTATGAAATAAATATCCATAATTTAGCCTTAAGAAGATTCAATGGGCATATTTAAACTACCATTTTCATTCAATATTCAATGTATAATATAAACACACAAAATGTAGAAAAAAGATTATTTTTCAGTAAATTGTGGAGAATGCCATTTTGGTTCATTGTTTTCCATATGAAGTCCCTCATGACACCCATATATATTATATATACATACATACGCACACACACACATATATATACACTTATACACACACATATATATACATATATATATACTTAGCCTAAGCAGTTCTTTATTTGTACTAAGAATAAAGGAAAAGACAGTTTCCCATTAAAAATAACAATTCTAATCATCATAATTTCTTTAAACATTATTTTATTTAATTGAAAGTAAAAGATATTTTATTCTTTCTCATGCATTGACATGTGAAGATGAAATAAACTTATATTATGGTATAATTGCATGGAGCAATGACTCAAAAGTAGGGTTTGTGGTAATGTAGACAAATTGAATTTCTGGGTAGATGGTTTATGCATAGATTTCTGTGTTCATCTCCAAGAGAGAACTTCCCATGAAAATACAGTCTCAATGGAAGCAAACCCAGTCACATTTTAATCCCATTACTTTGCTTGTAACCAGCACACAAATAGTTATTACAACCTTTACTAAAGAATTTTATGGGATTCTAATTGCACCCTAGGTTATGGCCAGAGGTGTATCTTTTGTTTTTGAAAAGTTGGTTCAGTTTTTGAAATTTTAATCTTGGTAAATGGACAGCCATATCTACTAGCATATAAGCAGCAGGCATAGAATTAGTTAAGAATACAGCTGGATAGGATTCCTTTAGAACTTCCAATCTAGTCTTTCTCCCTCCATACATATCTATACAGTGCCTGGCTTTATCTGATTGTCCTTTTAATTAAAGAGTTTAGGGATTACAGTTTTTTATAGCAAGGCTCCTGCCAGGCAACCAAATAGGCAGATTTTAGAGCTTCACCCCTCACTATGTTTCACTAGAACAAATCCCCAGTCTCATCCCTGCTTCAGTCCTTCCCCATCTGTCTTAGATTTCAAAGATCTTTCCCTCCTAACTACCGTGCCTCAATTTTTTATTTTATACCAACCTCCAAACTCCAAAAGGTACTCTTTACTAACCCACAGGTCACCACTGCAACGGAAATAGGTAGATTGAGTGCAGATCTTCAACTCTTCCTCCAGATTCAAATTTACAGTCTCACTCCAGCTCTGCCCCTGAACACCTCCTACAGTCTTCTCTAGGCCCGAGTCCCTATTTCTTGTGGGTCTCATATATCTTCTGCTCCTAACCTCCTTACTCTCCACTAGTTGCTTTATCCCAGCCCTCAACCCAAGCAGGTACCCAACAAACCCCCCTGCCAGGACTTCATATCACCTTACTGTAGATCTTCACATCTCCTCTGCTCCTATAGATCCAAATCCCCTAGTACAATTGCCCCCTTTGTAGGAGAACAGAAAGCAGTGTTTTCCTTTCATCTCTGAGTGCAGACCCAATGGATCTGGGAGATCTCCACCTTTTGTTTCTTCATCTCATCTTATTATTCCGGCATCCAACATCAGCATGCATTCCTTGGGAGCACAGCAAATAAACAGGCAAGGGAAACAAGTAAGCTAAACAAATACTTTTCCCTCTATCTTCTCCTCCAAACCCAGTCCCTCAGTCTCGTCCCTGGCTCTGCTACAGAGCATCTGTTACAGCATTCCTTTCCTTCCTGCCCACATCATCTCTGGATCCCTTAGTAATTCCCCCAAAACATCCTCCACTCACTCAGTGCTCTATTTTAGCCCGCAATTCTAGCAGACACTCCCAGCTAAGACACCACTCGCTCCTGTAATGGAAGCAGGTATGTTGAGCTCAGATCTTCTCCTCCCCTTCTTTTCCTCCTGATCTGATCTCCCAGTCTCATTCCCAGTTCTAGAGTAGACTGTCAGGGGTAACCTCTCTTCACTTTTTACATTCCATACTATGGAGGATGAATAAGTAGATTCTCATTGAACACTCTGCTTTCTTCCCTCCTGAGAACTAGTTCAGACACCTTTCATATCCCCATTCCAAAGTGTTAGCTCCTAAACCTAGAAACACAATTTACGGGAAATTCCCAGAGGTCATATATATCAAGTACACAGAAAATTTGCTGCAAGGCAATGAAGGCACTACACTTTCTTACATCAAGAAAGGAAACAAACACAAAGACACAAAACAAACAACCAATAAAGACAAAAAATAGATATTAGTACCTAGAACTGTAAGCTTCCCTATCCTAGATACTTTGACACCAGTGTAAAAAACACAACTAATTACACCTAGGACCAAATTTCTCTCCTAGATCCCAGAAACCTTAACACAGCAGACAGACCCTTAATATTCCAACATTACTGAAGAACAATAAAAATACCTAAACAGCCTTTATGAGTATGATAGAGGTTCCTAAAGAGGAAATGAATAAATCTCTTAAAGAATTACAGGGAAACACAAACAAAAGCTGTAAGAAGATGAAAAAAAATCTGTTTAAGACCAGAAAATAGAAATAAATGAAATAAGAAAAACCTAAGCTGAGATAATTCTGGAAACTAACAATAGGCGCTACAGAGAAAAGTGTCACAAGCAGAATGCAAGAGACAGAAGAGAAAAATCTCAGGCCTTGAAAACCCACTAGAAGAAATTAGATATACCGTCAAAGAAAACATTAAATTTAAAAGGCTCCCATCAAAATAGCCAACAAATGTGGGACATTATGAAAAGACAAAAACTAATAAATAAGGCACATCCAAAGGAGAAGAAATCTAGGTCAATGGCCAAGAAAATATCTTCATTTTCAAGAAAATCATAGAGAAAAGTTTCCCCAACCTAAAGAAGGAAATAACATAAAGGTACAAGAATCATGCCAAGAAAATAGACAAGAAAAGGGAGTACCCTCAGAAAAAAATAATCAAAACACTAAACATACAAAACCAATAACAAGTATTAATATTTATAATGGAAAAATAAGTGAGATATAAATGGAAACCTATTAAAATTACAAAAGACTTCTCAATAGAGACTCAAAAATCAAAAAGGCCTGGACAGAGGTGCTAACAAGTAAGAAACCACAGATGCTAGCCAAGACTATTACACTCAGAAAAGCATTCAATCATGAATGATGAAGAAAATAAGACATTACACGATAAAGTCAAATCAAAGTCCATAAACATAGTCCTACAGAAGGTGCTAGATAGAAAAATTCAGCCTAAAAAGTTAACTAAAAGCATGAAAACACAAGGAAAATGTAATCACAGACTAGCAAATCAAAAGTGAAACACACACACACACACATATACATATGCACATACCACCACAACCATCACCACTGACAACAAAATAAAGGAAATAAATAACCATTTATCACAGTTGTTTCTCAATATTTGTGGTCAAATTCCCAATCAATAGACACAGAATAACAGAAGATTGCAAAAAATGAAATACATCCTTCTGCTGCATCCAAGAAACACACCTCAACATCTATGATAAATATTATCTCAAGGTAAATAGCTGAAAAGATATATTTCAAAAACTGGAACTAAGAAGTCAACTGGTGTAGAAAATTTAATATCTAATAAAATAGATTTCAAACCAAACTAGTAAGACCAGATAGGCAATAACACTACATATTCATCAAAACAAAAATCCACCAAGAATACATTTCAAGTGTTAACATATATGCCCTAACACTAAGGGCACAGAAGTATGGAAAAGCAACACCGGGATAAGTTAAATCACATATTGACCCACACACAGTGATAATGGGAGACTAACAATTCAGCACTCTTGCCGTTAGATAGGTCATCCAAACAAAACTAAGTGAAAAAATGATGAAGTTTACTGATATTAGAAACCAAGTGTACTGAACAGATAATCACAGAACATTTTACCCAAACGTAAAGAAATATACACACTTCTTAGCATCTCTTAAAACTTACTCGAAAATTGACTATATATTCAGAACATGAAGCAATTCTCAACAGACAATAAACTTGAAATAATTCCTTGCATCCTTTCATACCACCACAGATGAAATCTGGATATCAATTACAGAAACAACAGAAAGTTTACAAGCTTATGAAAACTAACTAAGTCACTACCAAATAAAAAATAATTCAAGACAGAAATTGAGAAGGAAATTAAAGCTTTTCTAGAACTGAATGAAATGAGTATACAACAATTCCACACTTATATAACACATGAAGATGATTTTAAGAAGGTTGTTATTATTTATCACTAGCAACAACACACCTGAAAACACTAGAACAACAATAAGAAATCACATCTACTAGAGACAGTTGGAAAGAAAACAAAGGGAACAGAACAATACAAAGAATCGATGAACAAAAAAAAAAAGTTGATTCTTTGTGAAAATCAAGTGGACAACACTTATCAAAGCTAACTTCAAGGAAGAGAGAGAATATATGAATAAATACAATAAGAAACAAGATGGGAACATAATAAGAGACATAAATATGTGTCTGTATGTGGGTGTGTATATAAGCTTATATTCATATTTTTATATGTATATATACTATATCTATATTTCTATATATAGCATTAACCACAGTAAAATAAAGGTGAGATAAGCAATTTTAAAAGACCCACAGAAATAGAAGCAGTCATTAAAATCTCCCAACCTAAAAAACACACAAACAAAAAAAGCACAGGGCTAGATGGATTTAGTGCAGAATTACACCAGACTTTCAAAGAATAGTTAATGTAAATCAATATTTCTCAAATTACTCCACAAAATAAAATCAGAAAAACCATTGCTTTTTGGGAGACTACAGCAGCCTTTATTCAAAAGACAAAAAATATAAAGAATGAGCATTATAGACAAATTTTATTTATGATAATAGATGCACAATTACTTAACAAAAATTTGTAACCCAAATTGAAGAACACATTAAAGAGACAATATACCATAATAAAGAAGGTATCATACTATAAATGCAAGGAATACTCAATATACATAAATCATTAAATGTAATACACTATATAAACAAATTTAAATATAGTATCACATAGTCATCTCATTAGATGCAGGAAAATCCTTTGAAAAATCTATCACCCTTTCATGATAAAAGTTCTTAAGAAACTCAGGATACAAGGGACATACATAAACGTAAGAAAGAAATTTTACAGAAGCCCATGGTCAACATCAACTTAAATGGAGATTAACACAAAGCAATTACATTAAAATCAGGATAAAGATAAAGTTGTTCACTCTTTTATATTTATTCAATATAGAACTTGAAGACATAGCTAGAAAAACTAGGTATCTAAAAAAGTTAAAGGGGATACAAATTAGGAAGAAAGAAATAGAAGTTTGATTATTTTCAGACAATTTGTGTTATATTCCCCAAATTTCATCAGGGAATTCTCACAGTTGTTAAATGTTTTCAGCAAAGTAGGTTGGCACATTTTTTTTTAAATCAGTAGCCCTTATACATACAAATGACAAATGGTCAGAGAATGAATTCAGGGAGTATACACCCTTCACAGGAGCCTTAAATAATATTACTGAGGAGTGGATGGGGGTGGGGGGACGAGTGGGAGGGGAGAAGGTGGAGGGAGCAGTAAATAAAGCCTAACACATTGTTTTAAAGAGCTGTATCCCCTTTATATCTAGGTAGAGCAAGGCATGTTCTTACAGATAATGGGTTACAAAAAGTCAGAACAAGCAGTAGGGATAAATCATGTCCTTACTACTGGTGTCCCCACAGTCTGCCCCAACCACACAATTGTCACCCACATTCAAAGGGCCAAGTTTGGACCTATATTTGCTTCTTCACTGTCAGGTCAGGGTGAGAAGGCTTCTCTTAGCTCAGGTAAGCTGTTCTGAGCTTTAATACTTGAATGACAGTTATACTACCACCTCTGTTGCATAAACTTTGATATCTGCAGAACATTCTCCATGTGATGCAGACTTTTCACAAACCTTTGTAGGAATCTTGATACAATTAAAGCTTGAATGAAGCCCCATGTATCTCATTTCATTGTATTGTGTTTATGAAAGTATAACAATACCTTTCTGTTGGTGTTTTCAAAGTTTATTTCATTTATTGGTATTATATGTTCGACTCATTTCTATGACTAAGCAAACAGATGTGTCTAGGATACCACTCATGTTGTCGGAGCATAAAGACGAAGGGAATATACTACCATTTATGTGACAATTTTACTTTCAAACAACTTAACATTGACATGGTAATTGACATTGGGAAAAATGTTTTGAAAGTAGGTAAAAGGAACTTCACAGAAAGGTATATTTAAAAGTTGCTGCTTCAAGTAAAAAATAAGTATTAGATGTATTATTACGATTATACTCCATTTAGTAATGCCACAACTACTTAGTGTGCATGCTTATGTATATGCAGTACAGTAATAAATAACACAATATAACTTGTACAATCCATGTTCAATTTAATTTACTTATCATAAATAAGGAGATGTACAACAAAAGGGTAAAATAATTTCCTAAGATCACTGGAGGAGCAAAAGTTCAAGTGGTATTGGTGTAATTTATGCAAATAATATAAATTAATATTTCCTCAGAAGATCTGACTACAGGAATTAATGTAGCTTTATATTTCTAAACATCACAACATATGAACAATTTTGACCACATGTATAAGGATATGACACACATATATATCATAATAATACTTAAAGCAATACTTTCCTGAAAGTATAAATTAAAAATTAATAAAATAAATAAAATAATCTTCAATTATGCATTGCTCAGTTCTATAAAATATCTTATAAACACTCTATTTAGAATTTTAATTATTATTATTAAAAAGGAAACTTTAAAATGACCTACCAGAACATTCAAGTAGATGGATTAATGTGGAGGGCTGGACCTTCTGATGGAGCTAACAGGCTGTCTGGGATTTTGAAGACCATAAGTAAACCTAATTTAAAATGCAGTCAGAAGGCTATGGCCAGGATTCAAAGCATGAATGGAGAAGAACAAACATTTTTCTCAGAGTCTGGTTGGTAAACTGGACAGTTAAGCATCTGGATGGGATAGAAAGCAGCATGTTAAAGTTATCATTGAAACCAGTCAATGGGAAATAGATAATCCATTCTCTGTAATTAAGACTAAGTACTGCATTTTTGTCACAAGCAAAATTGATATAAATTAGCTCAAAAACTTTAGTAGAGACATGCCATGCTGATCTGTGTAGCATGACCCCAAAGAGGACATTTATTATCAGTAACATTTCATTTTCAGAAAAGAACTATCACTCTGGCAAATGTTGGACAAGACAAGGAACTATTTTCAAGGGTAAAGTGATATGAATTGACATGCTGAGGGCACCTTTTGATGAAAGACTGTTTTCAAAGAGTCAAATGGTACCTTCTTCAATGGAATATCACTCACTTAAGAGTGATAGCATTAACTTGAAAGAACAAAGTGTTACATGAGCTTTCTCCTTAAAAAATGGCACGTTGAACATAAGATGTTCATTGATTTTAAGTGGGGAAGTGCAGATTGAAGGACAAAGGAAACCTTTCTCAGCAAGGCTACCTTTAGCCATCCATCTAGTCAAGAGAATAAGTACCTAACAGAAGTCAAAGATGATCCAAGTCTCCTAAAACAGTGTAATTTCTACCATCTTCATACTCTCATGCTACAAAGTGACTATGGAGGCAGTTAGACCATAGAAAACAGTCGAACATATGCTTAATTATACAATTCACACTAACTGACTATAAATTGTTTTGGAAGGTCTTTGTTTATATTTAACATTCCAGAGTATTTCTATTACCCTTAAAGTTAACCTTCTGGGCACTAACAGTGTATGCTGATCATGAATGACGCAAATTTGGGAGAATATATGCTTTATATCCCTAAGAAATCTTCAAAAAGACATCTGCTAGACTATTGTCACCTCCTGATTTGCATTCTAGATTTGCTGCAGGAGTATCTTCCGGTCTGTGGCTCTTTTTAAAAGAGAAATATACCACGTCCCAGTGGGCTGGTAGTTCAGCGGCTATTGGCTGACGGAGCGGAAGGCCCTCCCGCAGCACCGTGGGCTCATGCTTCAGCGACTATTGGCTGAAGCAGTGGAAGATACTCATGCAGCATAGATTGTCTTCAACTTTGTCTCCATTTTACATCTATGTTTTGTCTCATTCTTTTGTGATTCTGCTTTATCTTTATCTTATATTCACTAGTGTCTGTTCATTCTCTGACCACCTTGTGATTAAACAGTGTCATCTTCATTGTCCCTGAATTTCTGCCCCTCATATTCTGTTCTTCCCTTTTGGTCTCCCTTCTAATTTTCCATCTTACATTTCATAACTCTTTTTCTTATTTAATAGTTTATTTTGCTAAGATATGATATAGTAAAAAGTTTACATTTATATTAGAGAATATAATGTTTCTGTAATAACCACATACAGCAAAATAGTAAAATCGGGCTAATACACTCATTACACATTTTAAATCAAGAGCTTGTCGTATCGGCTGTTAGTATTTTCTAGACCTGCTATATATGTATAATATGTATGTATGTTCACTACATATTATGGAATAGATCTCTACACTTTCTTCATCCTACATTACTGAATGCTTCCACCACTTGATCAATAGTAAATAACTCTCAATATACCATTAACCCTTTCCGACCATGATGTTGTGTTTTTCTGTCTACAAACTAGTGCAAAGTAAATCCAGTGATATTCTAGTGCAATTCTAAGAGTCTGAGAGCCAGGGAGACAATGGTGCAAATCCATGACCAGAGACAAGAGAATAGAGATGAAACGCCCCAGTTTAGGCAAGAAAGCAAGAAACCAAGGGAAGAAATCTCCCTTATTTTATTAAATTTCACCCCATCTCTAAATAAATTAAGTGACACCAAACCTCACTGAACATCAGTATCTAATTTACTGATCATAGTCATTAATTGTAATACCTACAAATACCTTCAAATACATAAACATAAATACCACATGCAATCTGTACCATGAGAAATAATGCATAAAATCAGCTATCATTGTCTCTCTAAATGTTTATGCTGACCATGTCTAGAAATTGCTATTCCTCTTAAACATTTCATGGTAATTACTTAATAGAAAAATTTTAGTGGTTCAAAATTGTATATTTAGTATTATTTTGATTACTAAATATATAATCTTATTTGCCCACTCAGTCTTTTCTTTAAACACTTTGATTGTGCTTTACTATGTGTGATTATATAGTGGTGTTTGTGCTTATATGAGCATTCACATACATGCCTGAATTCTGGGGATACTTACAAAAGTCAGAGGATAACTTGTGTAAATCCATTTACCCCTTCAACCATGTGAGTGCCAAGTTTGAACTCAGATCTTCAGGTTTTGCATAACCTAATGAGATATCTCGTTCACTCCTCCACATTCATTTTTAAGAATACTATATTTTTTTTCAATTAGCCAAGACTGCATTTGAAAATGTTCATGTACTAGCAGGAAAATGTAGAAATTAGAAAAGAAGAAACTTTGTCTTCCTTTCTCTTGTCCAAATGACCCAGAAAAAAGTGCATAAAATATTTGTTTTCCAGACTTCATGGTCTCATTTCATCCAGACTTCTCTATATAATAAGAATAAGGGTGGCTTATTTGATAACATAATCTTGAATCCAACTTAAACTACCTTCAAAATGGAAGTATGAGGAGCTATTTCTAACAATTGAATTTAATGTGTGTTTTATATTTCCTAAAAGGAGTCAATTCATGATTAACTGCTTAATTTAATTAGTTACAATAATTAAATAGTCAACTGTGAAGATATTATACTGAAGCCAAAGCACAAAACAATGGTCTGGAATCTTTTCATTGTTTTATACAACAAAATTATCATTATCTGTCCTTTATTATTAGTCTAAATACTCTTCTCATTAGTCAAATCAATCCTTAGGATTTTAACCATGAAATTATGTCAAAGATAAGGAAATTCTGCTTCATATTTCATTAACATAACTGCCAAACCTATTAATGAGAGCATATCAAATCCTCTCATAGTACTGTGGAAGAGTCAAAGACACTCAAAAATAAAATGAGAGTTGGTGATTATAGTTTAATGTGATGACGCATTTTACTAGAATTTTTAAGTTTTATGATTGATTTAACTTATAAGTATAGACACTCAAGGACCCTAAAATTTTGTTAATTCATGCATATGATTTCAGTTCTAAATTTTTGAATATAAACAAATAGACTCTCTCTGTCTCCCTCTCTGTCTCCCTCTCTGCCTCTATGTTTCTGTGTGTGTGTGTGTGTGTTTACACTGTCTCATTTTATCTGCAGCCCCTTCCAATTAGTTGGATAAACTTGGCATTTTAATCACTGAGAGGGGATAATGTCAGGAAGGAAGTCAGAACAAGCTTTCACAGGTCAAAACAAGGGCTAATGATTGCTCTGGAAGGAAACACTAACATTTCTGTTAATCTAGTTCCTGGTTCTTCACTCTTCCCGCTCTAACTCATTGCATTTTATTTGTTTGTCTTCACATGCTATGCTTCGCTTCATCACTCTCCATAAACTTGACCTGGTTTGCCCAGGTAAATTTGACATACTGGTGAAAATATGGTATTTGGGAGATACTTTTAAGTGAGACTCTCACTTCTGTCAACTGTTAGTTTTATGAACATGGGACTCTCTAACAACCAACTTGGACCTTTATATTGTCCTTTCAACATTCTAATTGAAAAAATAAGCACTATGTCTTACAATAGTATTGTAGATTTTATTTAACATTGGGAATTATGTATCAAAGTGCTATGATTCTGTTGTTGATATTGTTTACTGCTGTGCTAAGGGATAAATCAGAGCTTTATGTATGTTAGAGAAAGAATCTTTCCTTGTGCCTTTCTCTGTAAACCACTGTTGTTAGCTGTTTTTGTTTCTTTATTTTAGCAGGTGTAGGCATAGTTCCATTGTTTGGTTGCAGCCATTGAGATTCAGATTGTCTAAGTAATTCCAAGATTGTAGACATAAATATATAGAGAGAAAATTTGCACTTCCTCAGAGTGATATAATTCGTGGTTAATAGTTGTTGCTATTTTGTATAAGAATTTCCATTGTGTAGTCTTAACAACAGTTTTTTTATTGATGCTTAGTAGGTATTTCTCATAAGAAATAGTAGGAATTTCTCATAAGAGAAATTCATACCAAAACAACTCTGAGATTCCATCTTATACCTGTAAGAATGGCAAAGATCAAAAACACTTATGACAAATTATGCTGGAGAGGTTGTGGATAAAAGGAACCCTCCTGCATTGCTGGTGGGAATGCAAGCTGATACAGCTTCTTTGGGTGTCAGTGTGGTGATTTCTCAGAAAATTAGGAAACAAACTTCCTCAAGACCCAGTAATACCACTTTTGGGTATATATCCAAAGGATGCTCAATCGTGCCACAAGGACATGTGCTCAACTATGTTCATAGCAGCATTGTTTGTCATAGCCAGAACCTGGAAACAACCTAAATGCTCTTTGATCGAAGAATGGATAAGGAAAATATGGTATATTTACACAATGGAGTAAAAAAAATAACGACACCTTGAATTTTGTAGGAAAATGTATGGAACTAGAAAACATCATTTTAGAGAGCTAACCCAGATACAGAAAGACAATTATCACATGTATTCACTCATAAGTGGTTTTAAATCATAACACAAAGAAAAACAGTGTATATCACAATTCCAGAGAACTTAGACAACAATGAGGACACTAAAAGAGAGATACATAGATCTAATCTGCATGGGAAGTAGAAAAAGATAAGATTCCCTGAGTGAATTAGGAATATGGGGACCTTTAGAGAAGATTGAAGGGGAGGGGAGAGGCAGGGAGGCGAGCAGAGAAAATGGAGAGCTCAAAAAAATCAGGAAAATAAAAATATGTTTTGATAGTAAGAACCCAAAGAGTATCTTCCATTGAGAAAAGTTAAAAGCTGACATCTGAGATCTGTTTGGTGGCTATGGTGTTGGAATCAGAGAAAATGTGGTTATTGGATGTAAATAACATCTAAGCCTCAAATCATAATGACATTGTAGAATATTCCCAGGTCAAACGCTATGTGTTTTTGTTGATAGTGGAAGATGGCCAGGACAAGAACTTTTTAGCCCAGCTGTGAAACAACTTGATAATTGGAGTTGGCAGTAAACACACAATTTAACAATTTTTATTACATGCATAATTAACCTGTTAAAATATTCAGAGATAGTAGAAATGTATCTAGCTATGGATGCTGTATCTTCTAGTTTGTGCTTGAAAGATTTAGAGTTGAGTTGAAGAAAAATGTCATGCAGGAAACAACCAGTAAAAAAAAAAAGAAAGAAAAAAAAAGAAAGGATAAAATTAAAGTCATTGATTGGGAAGCTCCAGTTTATCTATCATCTGTAGCTAGTATTAAAATTTAGATGTGAGTAATGGTAGTAATACTTGGTCAAGCAGTAGAGAAGCAGACAGAAGCTATTGTCTGCTTCCAGTCTTTATTTATTTCTTTTATTTTTTTCTTTTTTTTTATGATACACCCGCAGACAGGCTTACTGAGAAATGAAAGGTAGATACAACAGTGAATCCTGTCTTTGACAAGCCTAAAGTTTGATAAACCATGCACAATATACTCACCTGATGCCTTTTGTCAATATCTTGACAAGTTCATCATGCATTACAAGGAAACTTTCAGATTCTAACACTAATGCTCACTTTTCTTGAGGAAAGTACACTAAAGGTATAATTTTAGCAGTTCACCATTATTTCTGACTACATAGTAGGCAGTTTTGTTCAACTTAAGTGAACTTCTTGCATGCAAATACATCAATCATAAAATAAAGTATTCCAAGTAATAGCAGCAACAAAACATAAAGATTCATTACCTGACCTCCAAGTATCACTGTGGTTCAGAGCAACAACAGACATTTTTTCCAGCATGGTTAGTGTTAGAGTTCTTTCTTTAAATACAGGGTAAAGAAGGAGTTTTTCTTTCTAAGGGTGTGACCATAAAGAATCCAAACAAAGTAAAGGGAACAGAAATAAAGTCACACATTCACAGTTAACAGATTTCTGAAAAATAGTGAAGAATATAAAAATAGGAAATCCTGTCCTTAATAAGCAGTGTTTGAAATATTGCATATTCATATACACAGATGTATAGAAAACATAACTGAGTATGTGTATATGTATCTCCAGAACTGTAAGTACACTAAGTACACTAAACAATTTTCAAATTCAATTAAATATGTACGAGGACAAAAATGCCAATTTTCAAAACAATAAAAAGGACAGTCTAAAATTTTATATAGAACAAAAATTAAGGGGGCCTTCATCCGACGATGGATGGAGATAGGGACGGCGACCCACATTGGAGCACTGGAAGTCAGGACCGCGAAGGGTGCGTTCACCCACTGATACAAGGGGACTGATCGAATGAGAGCTCACCAAGGCCAGCTGGACTGGGACTGAACGAGCATGTGATCAAACCGGATTCTCTGAAAGTGGCTGACTGAGCCCTAAAGGTACAAATGAAAACTGAGAAGCCATTGACAATGGCACTGGGTCTTGTTTCGTCTGCATGGACTGGCTTTTTGGGATCCTGGCCTGTTTGGATGCTCACCTTCCTGGACCTGGAGGGAGGGGGGAGGAACTTGGATTTCCCACAGGGCAGGAAACCCTGACTGCTCTTGGGACTGGAGAGGGAAGAGGAGAGGGAGTGGGGGGAGTGGGAGGGTATTGGGAGGAGAGGAGGAAGTGGAAAGAGTGTTTTCAGATACTTGAATAAACAAGTCTAACGGAAAAAAAATTAAAAAGGAAAGAGAGAAAGAAATATCCCAAATAATTTAACTTCTGTTTATTCCAATCTGTTTAATAATTGAGGCTTTAATGTCAAAGAATCCCAGGTTGCTCAGAGCAAAATTAAAAAAGTAGCCTACTTTGTCAATGTTTAGATGATATAAGGAACTAAAATATCAGTGTCTCTAACCCCACATTGATACAATTATGCCTTTTATTTTGGTAACTAATAACACCACATTGATACAATTATGCCATTTATTTTGGTAACTAATAATTGTATAAGACAAACTTTTTGACATTTATTACATACCCCCCTAAATTTTAATTCTCAGTGGCACCTTTGTTCTATTTTTGTGTATCTCTTCACATTTTAACTGAAAAATATTACATAGTTGCCATTAAGTCTGCACAATAACGTTTGATGAATATTTTCTTAATATGACTATCAAACAATTTATAGTAGCATACATTCCTCTACTACTATCCCTGTCACAAAAAAAATCAGAATAATAGCGTGAAAAAGTGATGATTGTAAATCATAAGTAATGTACAGCAAGGTTCTCTGTAATGGCAGCCATATCTTTTCCACAGGCTGTAAAGCTTACATGTGAAGGGGGTGCAATTTCCTCAAGGCAACAATTCACACAAAGTCATTATGAAGACACTTTTAATTCAAAATTACACACTTTTCTTGTACAGAACTCTCAGACACTAGCAAGCAGAAGAGAAAGTGTAAATTCATAATATGTAAGTTCACTAACTGTTTTGCTATGATTATCATTGTTAATCTTAGCTTATCTAAATTCATAGACGAAGCAAAACATTATGAAATAGTTATAGAATTAATGGAGAAATCATGAAGCAAATTTTGAAACTTACTAGGACTGAATAAAAATAAATTCACAAGATAAAACTGATGGGACACAATTATATCATTTCTAAGTAAGAGGAAAACCTACAACAAAAAGTCAGTCTTCAGACAAAATTTAGGCAACAGTCATACATATGAAATGATAAAATTAAATTTAAAAATTTATCAGATAACAACTAATAATTTATTGGCAATCATGAAAGCCTTTAGAAAACAACAAACAATAAGTGGAAACAGAAAGATCAAAATTCAAATTAAAAAATCAAAAACTAGAAAGCAGGAATAGGTAGCAAAAAGAAAATAGTGAAATAAGAACAAAACAAAAACAATGAACTAATAAAAGAATGAGTTAGCTCTTTGAAAAAATAATTAAAATTGAGTAACTTTTAACCAACTTAATCCAAATAGAGGACCCAAATCAATAAATTATAAATAAATGATAGATATTAAAACAGATGTGTCTTGTATATACTACTTCAATGTCAATTTGATGCAAACTAGAGTTACCTGAAAAGAGGGAAATATTCAATAGAGAGATCTAGCTTTAAGGCATTTTTAAAGTTAGCAATTGGTGGAGAAGAGCCCAGCACAGTTTCAGGGCTGCCCTTGCTGAACTCTTGCTCTTTCGTTCTATAAGATAATAGGTGAAGCAGGCCATGATGAGGAAGCCAGTAAGCAGTGCCCCTACATGGCTTCTCTAGCCTCCATTCTGTCCTATTTGCATTTCTGTACTGACTTCCTCTGGTTATGTACTGATATGGAATTGTAAGCCAAATAGACCTTTTCCTTGCCAAGTTACATTATCATGTGTTTACTACTCTAAGTGATGATGGGACCTGGGAGAATGAAGTCAATAAATGAAGCAGACTAAAGTCACGTGCAATATCCAACTTTATTCAGATAATTTATACTCTAACGATTAAGAAAATCACATTAAAGTGTGCAATAATGAAGAAAAGCTTCACGTGGCAAGAACCATGTTCTTCCACAGAGGCCCATAAAAAAATAAAAAAATAGCCAGATGAATGAACAATCTGAAGCAGACACAGTTTTCCCTCCAAGAGGCAGAAAAGCACACCTCAGCAACACTTTGTATTTTGAAGAAATTGAGGTCACAGTACTTGTCTTCTTTTGTTTGCTTGTTTGTTTTCTTTTTTTTTTTTTTGGCATTTTTCTCACAAGCACTATGAATTCCCTTCACGTGACTCCATTATTGTGATGTGCTGTGTTGGCAATCGTAATGTTTCAACAAAGCAATAGTATTTCTAACTGGCATACATATAAAACTCAGAAAATGATAAGGTCATACTTTTAAAAAATTCTCTATTCTACAAAATTGTAAACTCAGGAAGGAGCATATGAATTCATGAATGTGTATAATATTCAAAATCAAACTAATGAAAATTCAAGTCAAACTCAAATCAAATCAATGAAATGAACTATTTAAACAGGTTCACAAAAAGATATTTGAACTACAGTAAAATTTTTTCAACTAAAAATGGCCCACAAAAATGCATTTACAAAAGAATTCTAACGGAATTTCAAAGAAGAATTCAGAACCACAGAAAAGACAGAAGACTTCCAAAAAATTTTGATAATGCCAGTGTCACATTAATATCAAAACTGAACAAAGAAAAAAGAAAGAAAATAAACTAAAACACAAAATACAATCCATTCTTTATCATGAACTGAAATCATGTTCATCTACAGAAAATGACATTCACTGTGGTCAAGTTGGTTTCACATGAGAAATACAACAACTGTTCAATAAAGCATGCAATACATATTACAGACAAATAAATAAATTGACAAAGCAAAATGCAGGATCATTTCATTAGGTAAAAAGTCTTTGAAAAATCCAATATACTTTTATAATAAAAGTAATGAAAGCTGTAGAGATAGGTGCAGCACATATTACTATAATCAAGGCTATGTATGTCACATCTATAACCATTATCAGGATAGAGAAAATTACTCAGAGTTGGAGCTAAATGAGGAAAAAGAAAAAGGTGTCCACTATCAGAAGTATTGTCTTCTTATTTAATATACATAGAGAAGCATGAAAAAAGAAAAAATTAATGAAATATAAATAGGAAGATCAATATATCCATACTTACAGATAATAGGACTTTAAATTAGAGATCCTAGAGATTCCACCAAAAGACAAGACCTCTGAGAGATGATAGTTTCAACAAAGTAGTAGGTTACAAAATTATTGTATAATATTCAGTAGTATTCCTCTAAGTAAATGACAAAAAACATGAAAAAAGAAAGAAAAATTCTTTCACAATAACTGAGAGAGAGAGAATGAAAGAGAGAGAGAGGGAAGGAGAGAGAGTCAGAGAGAGAGAGAAAGAGAGAGGGGGAGAGAATGAATTAAAAGCATGGAAGTAAAATAAACTTGAGAGAAAGGGAGATATGTACAATCAAAACTTTAAGTCATTGAAGAAAGCAAAGTAAGAAGAGAACCAGAAAATTGAAAGACTTTCTGTGTTCATGGTTTATCAGTAAAGATTAAACACTTATCTCAATCAAACTACTGGGGTCTTTCTATACTGACATGGAAAAGAAGCCAAGCATCTTTATGTATATTTAAAAGGGCAAAGATAGTCAAAGCAATTCTAACAACAAAGAACAATAAAATCAGTTATTTCAGTACCTGATTTCATGATATACTAAAGCCATAGTAATAAAATATTCATTGCATTAACACAAAATGGATATGTAGATTGCAGAAACAGGATAGTGGAAACATGTATAAGTCCACTAGACTACAGTTACATAATCTTTGACAATGATACCAGAAATATACAATGGAGAGAAAAAAAAAATCATCTACCGACAGTGCTGAGAATCATGGACTTCAACTTGCAGAGAAATGAAACTATATCATCATCATTTAACCCTTCACAAAACTCATCTGCAAATGGACCAAGAGCATCAGAAAAAGAATCTGAAATTTCTAAAGAAAAAACATGTGGCATATACTTCAACCTATAGACACAGTAAGAATTTTCAAAATAGAACTAACGTAGCATAAGAAATTACACTAGAAATTGTCAACAGGGATAACTTGAAGCTAAAAACTTTGCTATCGTAAAGGAATTTATTAATTGAATGAGTGGACAGAAAAAAATATTTAGAGAAAATTTTTGCCTTTACATGTCTGACAGGGTATATGTCGTGTGTGTGTGTGTGTGTGTGTGTGTGTGTGTGTGTGTGTGTGTGTGTGTGTGATAAATCATGAATAGATACTTCAGATTGTTATGTGTGATTCTGAGTTAGCTCAGTGGTTAAGAGCACTTGCAACCCATCCAAGGACTATGGCTCATTCTCCAGCATCTACATGGCAGGTCAAAGCAAACTATAACTCCAGCTCAAGGGAATCCAATGCATCCAGCCTTCTGAGACACTTACATGAACATGAAAATACCACTTGCAGAAACATGCCTACATATAATTAAATGTTTTTTTAAAAAATAATAGTATGTGCAGTAATTATGTATAGATTTCACATTAATATAGAATAAAAATGAAAGTAATAAACATATTTCAAGATATACACAAAAGACACAACATATATATATATTCATTATATAACTTTTACTAACTCATTTTTAACATTCCTTTTAGAAAGATATCTAATACAGTTGTTGAGGATGTAGTTGAGCTGGTAGAGTACTAGGCTACTAGGCACAAAGCCCTGGATTTGTGCCAGCACCACATTAAAAGGATCAATAATGCAGAGCTATAATATAAGAATTTTAGAGGTAGAAAAAGGAGGATTAAAAGTTTAAGGTTGCTCTAAAGCATGTAGTAATTTTAAGTCTAGTGTGCGGTACATGAAGTATTGTGTCAAATTTCTCAAAAATATAGAAAAAGGAAGAAGGAAAGAATGGAGAGAGGGAGAGATGGAGGAGGAAAGAAGGAAAGTAGATAGAACTATTTATCTTCAACAGTTATGTGGCAACCAAAAGTATACAATCTCATCTATAGAGACTTAAAATGATTCTACAGTTGGCAGTTGAGATTTACTAGCCATTTTTTCATAAATTTGAACCAAGTGTGAGGAAGGTATATATCCTCCTCATTGAGGCTTCTTTAAGGACACTTAACCTTGGGCACTGATATATGAATGATATAAATGTTACATAAATGATATAAAATAACACTCTAATGGAAGGATTTGGATTTAGATTACTTGTTTTCCAAGTTATTTATTTTAAAAGATTAGCAGTACTTGAGAATTTTATACCAGTGCAATGGAAGTGTATTTATAAAGCTACATTGCGTATATTCTAAATATCTCATTGTGTTTGTCTTAGAGATTATTTCTCTATATACTTTAAAACTAGGTTCCAACTATTGGTAAATATTGAAAAACCATCAAATTATCAAATTTTGCAAGCACATTGTGAGTTCAAAATCCAATTTATTTCGTGTATGTGTGTGAGAGAGTGTGTGTGTGTATTTGCATTTAATCTAGGACAGACTGTCAGTATTAAGGTAAAAGCTTTGTAGATTTATAAAAATATGTAGTTACAGTTTACCATCTGCCTTAAAATAAATTAAACCAAAACAGGGCAAAGATGTTTGTATGCGACTTACTAGTAATAGGACATTACTAAGTAGTATAAGCATTAGTGGAAGAAGTATGGGACCAGTAAGGCCAAATAAAAGGAATTTTTCTTTTGGTATATGTATTACTTTTCAAAGCCCGATAAATAAATAATAACAAACATATATATATATATATATATATATTTAGATTACGTCATTTATTTTCATAGTTCAACAAATTTGAAATATCAAGTTTTGTCACTATTTTTAACAAACTGAATCTGGTTGTGTATCCTAGTAATATCATAAAATACACCTGCAAATTTTTACCAACATGACCCTCTAAATATGAGCTGAACACAATGGACATGCGAGTTTGGATGGGGAAATTCCCAATGGCTTAAAACACACACAAAGAACAGTAGGAATTGAATAAGTATGGTAATAGGAGAGAGAGTTCCTAGGGCAAAAACCCCAATTGGTTGTCAAGTGCTTAACAGTCAACCCTGAAAGTATATATACTAGTTACATTACAAGTAACCAACAGGCTATTTATGGGGACTATATATGCATATACAAATACATATATACATGCAAAAACAATTGTTGGAGAAAGAGGTCATTGTTAGGATTCAGGCATTATGCTGGCCCCTGGCCCCTGGCAGGATAAACCCAGGCAGCATCCTGGCCAGCCCAGCATCCCTGGCGATATGCCACTGGCAGAAGCAGAGGCCCCTTTAAGAGACAAGCTCTACTCATTCCCAATCTCTTTTTTCCCCACTGCTCTTCTGAAGATGCTGGCTGCTTCTTTGATCTTTTCTTCCTCTTTCTTTCTGCGTTTGTTTCTGTCTTCTCTCCCCTTTAGCCTTCTGTCAATAAACTCCTTACTTAAGGTTTGCCTGAATGGAGTTATTTGTCTGCTGCCTGCCATGAAGCCTGAGGCTGTCACCTGCCAAGTTCTACCTCATGACATTTTACATCATTTGGTGCTATGAAACTTGGCAGGCTCTCCTGAAAGTGCCTCCAATATGCCTGCAGTTTGAGGACCACCAGAACCCTGTAACGTCCAATCCAGTCGCTTTTCCAACTAAGTGTCTTTGAAAGTCTACACGCACCCCTGGCAGAATCAGCAGTAGTCGGAGGTCTCTTCCCTCCCCTACCTCTTGCCATGTTTCTATGATTCATTTTGGCTGTGGTTTCTCGCATTCTGGCTTCACTTTAAAAATCCAGTACTGGCCATACAAGGTCTCAGGCTTAAAGTCCTGGCACTTGACTTTGTGCCCGAAGAACCACAAAGGCAACCTGTGCCAATCATATCTGGTTCTCTCTAATCTCTGGGATGTCAGAGACTATAGATTAAAGATTTCCCTACTTCATTTGTGGAAACTCTACACCCCTTCCTCAGAAATCAAACCACATAGTAGCTTATCGGAACCCTATATTTTGCCAGTGAACTGGTTGTTGGAAGTGCGACCTCTGCTTTTTTTCCCTCTGCTCTCTTTGCTTGTCTATCTGCCTCTCCTTCCTGATATGCTAAAACTATTTGTCTCCAACCACTGCAATGGCCACCGTATTTAGCCTGTCTGGAGTGGGATCCTCCCTCCACTTGGAAATGTTCTGTTCACTATGCATCTCATATTACTGTTTAAAATATCTCATTGGCCCTGAATGTCCGTCCCTGGTCTGGTGCTGCTTAGGCTCTGGTCCAGAGAAATGCAAATCAAAACAACTCTGAGATTCCATCTTATACCTGTAAGAATGGCCAAGAACAAAACACTGATGACAACTTATGCAGAAGAGGTTGTGGGGAAAAGGAAACACTTCTGCACTGCTGGTGGGAATGCAAGCTGGTATAGCCCCTTGGGTGTCAGTATGGCAATTTCTCAGAAAATTAGGAAACAACCTTCCTCAAGACCCACTAATACCACTTTTGGGTATCTATTCAAAGGGTGCTCAATCATGCCACAAGGACATGTGCTGAACTATGATCATAGCAGCTATGTTTGTCATAGCCAGAACTTGGAAACAACCTAAATGCCCCTCGATAGCAAAATGGATAAGGAAAATGTGGAACATTTACAGAATGGAGTACTACATAGAAGAAAAAAAAAACGACATCTTGAATTTTGCAGACAAATGTATGGAACTAGAAAACACTATTTTGAGTGAGGTAACCCAACTTCCAGTAGAAACAACTTCCAGTAGGCCCTACAACTTCCAGTAGAAACATGAATGTTGCCCTGAGACCTGCCCTCAATGCCTTGGAGGACCAAAGATATCTGTCTAGGTAGCCAATTAAGGAAGTCTCTGTTGTTGTTTTTTAATCAATAACTCAGGTAAGATGTATCCTTCTCAAGACCTCCAATGGAGTTTGTTGACTGAAAGCTTTGTGAACATAATAGCAGGAACCAAGCCAAAGTCTAGGCACAATTTTCCTTGCTACCAGACTCAAGAAGAGGCAAACTCACAAGACCAATTCCTCATAAATGTTAAGATGATATCATGACGGGCAGAAGCAGTTATGTGAAGATAGAAAAGCTTAAGATGTGAGGATCTAAGAATGTTTCAGAGTATAATTAAGTGTTTTCAAGTATACAAATGCAAGTTATCAGATTTCTCTCTCATGTTACTGTTCATGGTCTCAACATTAATTAATAAAGTTCTAATAAGCTATTAATCCAACTCTTACAGAGTACAAAACACCATACTACATCACTATATGATCGTAATTACAAGATCAAGATTTTAAACTACATTTGATGGTTTCCTAACTATAGACCTCAAAGATACTTTTCACTGTGAAAAATCATCTGTCACAATCATTTCTCTTCAAAAATATTGCCATTTATACAAGGTAAATTTTATTGCAGATTATAAACAGTAGAAATGCTAATTTATCTAAAACTTATCACAAACTCAAAGAATTCTTGTAAGTTCAGGGGTTCAACTTGGAGGATTCACCTCAAACAGGTTCAGATGTACTCCATTAATTCCTCAATTACCAGGCCCTAAGACCCTAGACTTCCCCACCGTTCCTTTATCCTCACACCCGAACCTAATGCCTCAATCACCAGGACTTAAAGAAAAATATTTTTTTTTCTAAACTTAACCTTGTCCTCTGCTCTGTTGGCACCTTGGTAGGTTCAAGAGACATCAGATGTTCTGCAGCCTGGGCAGCAGTGAAACAACCAGCTACCCCAGGAGGTGGCCAGTACCCCAGCTTTCTCAGGTCCAAGATTTCATCATCCACAAATCAGCAGGAAGCAGTCTTATGAACATGGGGGCTCCACCTCTGTCGTACTTGCTGTCGCTGTTAATTTTCCCACCTTTTTATAATAAGAAAAAGGTGGGAATATTAGGATTCATGCATTATGCTGACCCCTGTCAAGCAAGATAAACCCAGGCAGTACCCTGGCCAACCCAGGGTCCTATGGCTATTATGTCACTAACTGATACAAAGTTTCTGCAGTAGAGGAGAGGGGGCCCGACCTTGACTTGCCCTGTTGTCAGATTGATGAAAATCTTAAATACTACCATAGAACCTTCATCAGCAACTGTTGGAAACAAGGCAGAGACTAGCATCAGAGCATGGGACTGAGCTACCAAAATCCAGTTGAAGAGTGGGAACAATGAAAATATGAACAAAGAGGACAAGACCATGATGGGTTTACCCACTGAAACAGTTCACCTGAGCTAACTGGAGCTTACCAAATCCAGACAGACTAGAAAGGAACAAGTATAGGCCCAAACTAGTCCCTCTGAATGTGGTTGACAGTTGCATGACTGGGGTAGACTGAGGGGCCACTGGCAGTGACACCGGGATTTATCCCTACTGCATGTACTGGCTTTTGGGTAATCTATTCTCTTTGGATATATACCTTGCTCAGACTAAATATAGTAGGGAGGGCCTTGGACCTTCCACAAAACAATGTGCTTTACCCTCTCTGAGCATTGGAGGTAGTGGGATGGGAGGGTTTGTGGAGGGAATGGGAGGATAGGAGGGAGTGGGTACTTGGATTGGTATTTTTTAAAAAGTCTAATAAATTAAAAGAATATATAACCTTGAGAGAGAGAGAGAGAGAGAGAGAGAGAGAGAGAGAGAGAGGCTTCACCCACTCCTGATCTCTCCCCCTGCTCTCACTGGCTGCTCTTCTGAAGAGGCTGACTGCTTCTCGAATCCTCTTCCTCTTTCTCTCTGTATTTGCCTTTCTCTCTTCTCTCCCCTTTACCCTTCTCTCAATAAACTTCTTACTTAAGGTTTTCCTGCATGACATATTTGTCTTCTGCCCGCTGTGAGGCCTATAACACTCATGCACCAAGTTCCACTTCAGGCTGTTTTTGAGAAAACTTGAAAGGCAGAAAGTGAATGGAGAAAATTAATGAAAATCTAACTTCAAAAATAAAAATAGTCTGAAGAAATGTGTTATCATGTTTGGTAATTTGAATAACAATGTCCCTAATAGGTTTATATACTTGAATGCACCAGGTATCAATCACTATTTGAAAAGATTAGAGGAATTACAAGTCTTTGGAGTATGTTTCTGGAGGTGGGCTTTCAGGCTTCAAACACCCATTCTAAGCCCAAGGTCTCTCTGTCTGCTTACAGATCAAGAGGTAGGCCTCAGTTACTATCCTGGCCCCATCAGCACGCCACCATGATCCCTGCCATAGTGATCATAAACTAAATTGCCAAAACTTTACACACGCCCCCAGTAAATGCTTTCATTCAAATGAGTTTCAGTGCTCATCACAGCAACAAAACAGTCATTGAGACAGAAGTTAGTACCAGAGAGTGAAATATTGTTGTCCTCTGACCATTTTTTGACCTGACCATGTTGTTCCTATTGTGAACTTCTGATTATGAAAATGGTTGAATGCTTAAAGCTGGGCCTAATGAACCATAATAGAATGGTGATAGAAGACAGAGGTGCTGAGAGTAATGTCAGAATGTCACAGAGGAGAAAAATTTATTAAGTATTAATGAATTCTTGGTATATTTTGGCAAAGAATGTAGCTTATTTTTTTTCTTGCCCTAAAAATCTGCCTGAGGTTATACTGAAGGGTTATGTATTAATGGCTTAGTGGCTTTGTCAGAGGAGATTTTAAGACACCATAGTATTAACTGTGTCTTGTAGCTATTAGTAGCCAGTATTACATAGATCTATGAGAAAGAGGAGCAAACTGTACAAAGATAAATGCAAAAAATCAAAAAAATACAGTTTGAGGAGAAAAGGAGCACTGGGAGGTACAAGGACTCTGAACTCCGTGCTCCAGAAGATAAAATGTTTAAAGAAAAACCTGGTGTTGATAAAAAGAGTGGTGACCTCCAGGGAATACCACACCCAGATAAGCTCCCAAATTCTGAAATGGAATTAAAGGCAACCCAAACAATGAAGAAAAACATCAAGCACATAAAAGGTGAAGTAAATGTAATTAAACAGGAGAGTGAAGGACAAGCTCCAGCAAGCAGCAGAACTTGGTAGTTTTTGTCACATGGTTCTGCATTTAGAGTCAAGGATGCAAAAAAAGGTTTTATGTAACTTCTATCCATTGTAAGGAAATTCTATGAGGCCAGACATGTGTGTCAGTGCTGTCCTTCCATGGAGGCTCAGTGAGGCCATTATGTGAAGCTGGGAAAGTGAAGCTTGAATTGTATCAGAGAGTCCAAGGTGTTGGAGATGCCAGCGTCATGGGATATATGCGAGACAAGCTGGGTATTAAACCAGCACAAAAGAGAGAAGTGTGTTGCAGTCAACAAAGCAGAGAGTGCTTGGGAATGTGAAGAGTGTTTTGACATCCAACAGGGAGATGTAGAATTTGGAATTAGGTCCACTGGTTTTTGGTTTCTCTTCACTCTAATATTTCCTAACAGTACTTATTCCTTCTTCCATTCTAAAATAGTAATATCTATTTTATGCCGTTGTATGTTGGAAGCATGTGAACTTTTTTTAATTTTAATTTTACAGGAGTTACAGTTAAGATATTGCCCTAAGTGTCATAAGAGAACTTGATCTTGGACTTTAAAACAGCACTGACACTATAAGTAATTGAACTGGATGCAATTTGTATTATGATAAGGTAAAAACCATTGGGGACCAAGGAGTACAGTGTGGTTGTTTGAACAATAATGCCCACAGTGGGTCATATATTTGAGTGCTTAGTCACCAGGAAGTAGCACCATTTAAAAGG
Organism: Myodes glareolus; assembly: GCF_982192425.1. Lineage (NCBI taxonomy): Eukaryota > Metazoa > Chordata > Mammalia > Rodentia > Cricetidae > Myodes > Myodes glareolus. The sequence goes on along the minus strand of NC_142041.1, from coordinate 71,275,608 downwards.
ATTAAAAAGCTTTGAAAGTGTAGCCTTGTGGGATGAAGGGTTACTGGGAATGGACTTTGAGCTCTCAAACATCCATGTTAAGCCCAGAATATTTCTCTCTCTCTCTCTCTCCCTCTCGCTCTCTTTGCCTAAGGATTAGGTTGTAGCTCTCAATAACTGCTCCAGCACCTGCCTGCATGCTGCCACATTCTCCACCGTGACAATAATGGAGTAAACCTCTGAAACTGTGACCAAGTCCCAAGTTAAAGTGAATGTCTTTCTTCATAAGAGTTGCCTTCATCATGCTGTCTTTCCCCAGGGATACAACAGTGACTAAGCACCATGAACAAAATAATAAAATAAAAGACCAAAGTCAATGGGAAAGGAGGGATTTTGTTTGATATATTCTCTATGCTGCACATGTTTAAGCATTGATATATTTCATTAAAGAAATAAAGAATGACAAAGATTGCATCAGTTTTCACATTTTGCATTTTGTTTCTGTGATTAATAAATGCTTTCCTAATCTTTTTTCTTCAAAGGTCTAGGAAAAAATCAAACAGTGGCTAACTCCTGTGTCACCCTCACAAATCTCAAAGGGGTCCAGTCAGAGGAACCCAAAGAGGTATACATGCAATCATTGTAATTACAAGAAGCTAATAGTAGTAGCAGTTTCCAGAAGGAAACACAACAGCATTGAGAGTACTGTTGAAGCTTCTAAATCCATTGTGGTTTGCTGGGCTTACAGCGCTATCACCAACGGAAAGGATGAGCTGCTTAAACATCACCTGACTACATCGTGCTTCTTTATCAGTGTCCTCACTGCCCTGTCTTTTAAAGATTTCTGTTTTAAGAAAGAAAATAATTAAAGTAAAATTAAAAGGCATATATAAAAGGCAAGACACTTTTCAAATATATGTGTTCTAGTCCTTCAGAGAAGAATAATCATGACTTATTTCCAGGAATTCTCATTCACACACCATATTTACTCCCTGAAAAGCTAAAAGCTAGTGGAATTTTCTCAATGACTGTTTGTTAATATAACTCATATTAAATTAACTGTCTTGCTTCTATGCTTTGTCTTATCACAACATTTCTGAAATGAGGCAATTTATTAAGATCAGACATTGATTTTTCTCTTAGCTCAATATCAGGTGCAGGTCCAGTGTTTGGGGAAGAATGCAGCAGGGAATAGACCTGAATGGCCATGAAGCCTACTATATGAGACCTTTAATCACTTCAAGGAACAGATCCTCATGTCTGACCAGTTCTTACAAGCTTACGTCTTGAGCGACATGTTGACAACACATGAATTCCAAAGTGATACAAATATTTACATCATAAAATTGAGGAATATCTTTTAAAAACAATACCAAAAACTCTTATGCCTATCGTGTCATCCTAACCCCTGAAAAACTTAGAAAAGAAGTTTGAGAGAATCATACCCAGTCCACAAGGCATAGCACAATGCTTTCTATGGGTTCAATGGAGAAATAGACTCAAAGGGATTCATTTTTGTTCCTTGCAGGGTTTTCTAGTCTTTTTCTCTGGGCTTCTCTTTTTATATAACAGAAATGCATAACACATTTAACTTTATATTCATAAATGTATGCTTCTCATAACTACAAAACCTGAAATGTAAGCACATTAAATATCCACCATGCCATTCTTAAATAAAAGAGGAATCTAGTTCACAGCATAAATTCTGTCTTATCTTTGCTTTCCATCCTGGGTAGAATCTAAAAACAGAAATCGCACCAAAGATGTAGTGAGGGCAAACACCAGGTGTTCACATCATTATTTGGATTTTATCACACTTTTATATTGATTTCTGTCTCCTGTCCACTCTACTTCTTTGAGTTCATTTCACCCATCTCTGTCCTGGTCCTTTATACTTGATTCCTGTCATCACTGAGACAAGCATGCTATTGTCCCAGTATCTGTTTCCATTCAAACAAAGAAGAAAAATTTGATGATATATGTTATTGATGTCTAGGTTGTTTTGTTTGGTTTGGTTCTTTATAATTTTAAATATTACCACAAATAGAATGTGTAGTTGGTAAAAAAAGTATTTTCCATTTTGAAGTCTGCTGCTTTGTCTAGATAATGATGTCTGCTGCCATGAAGAAGTATTTCACTTTGTGCAGTCCCATTTACTAGTTCTTGATCGTGATCTATGCTCATGATGTTTTTTGCTTGTTCATTTGTTTCTATTTTGGTTTTTTGCTTTTTTTGTGATAGGGTTTCTCTGTGAAACAGTCCTGGTTGTCCCGGAACTCACTCTGTAGACCAGGCTGACCTCAAACTCACAAAGATTCGTGACTGTCTCTGCCTCCGAAGTGCTGGGATTAAAGGCATAAACCACCACTACCCAGCTACACATTTTTAAGAAAGGATTTTCTTGTGCTATTGAGCTCAAGGCTCTTTTCTACTTTCTCTTAAAGCAATTTAAGTGTATCTGGTATTACACTAAGGTCCCTGATCAATTTGAAGTTGAGTTTATTCAGGGTAGTAAGTATCAATCTAATTGAAATATTGTAAATACATCTAGTTTGAGCAACATTATTTGTTGAAGATAGTGTCTTCTTTTTCCCCCAGAGTATATGTATGTCTTCTTTATTAAAATCAAAAACAAACAAATAAAAAAACCAGAAAAAAAATACACAGGTGTCCATCCATAGAATTATGTCTGAATCTTCAGTTCAGTTTGACTGCATTTCAAGATGTCTATTTTAATGTCAATAACATGGTCTTTTATTACTATAGTTCTGCCGTACAACTTCAAATCAGGGATAATGATACCACCCTCAGTTCTTATGTTGTTCAAGATTGGTTTAGTTACTCTTCTTTTTTTATATTTCCACAAGAAGTTGAAAACTCTCTTTTAACAATAGTGGAGAATTGTGTGAGATTTTTATGAGGATTATATTATTCCTATAGATTGATACATTTTCATATTTTGATATTTTTTTCATTTTTTAGTTAATGCCTTAAAGCTTTTATTGTTACAAATCATTCACTTGCTTGGTTGGAGTTACCCCAGTATAATTTATATTTTTGGAGCCATTGTGAAAGACATGGTTTCACTGATTTTTTAATCATTATTTTTTTTATTTTATACAAGAAGATTATTAATTTTGTAGTTAATTTTGTTTCTGCATACTTTCTGGAAGTGTTCATGAAGTGTAGGAGGTTTCCAGTAGATTTTGTGTCTTGTATATTTTGTCATGTTATCTACAAAAAAGAAAAAGAAAAAGATACCATGACTCTTCCTTTCTAGTTTGTATACCCTTGATCACCTTCAGTTTTATAATTGCTCTGTCTCAGATTGTAAGTATTATATCGGTTAGGTAGGTGGAAAGTAGACAGCTTTTTCTTTTTCCTAATTTAATTGGAATTGCTTAGAATTTTCCTATATTTAACTTAATGTTGGCTACTTTCTGTAAACTGCCTTTATTTTATTGAGATATGTCTCTTGTACCCCTAAACTCTTTGGGACTTTTATCATAAATAGGTATTGGATTTTGTCAAAGGCATTTTTGTCACCTAATGCGATAATTGCTTGGCCAAAATTATCAAAGGGCCTGTCACTCAAGGCCTATAAGACAGAAAAAAAGCCTGGCTAGAGTATTTCGAGGCCTGTTGGACAGAGAAAAGCCTGGCTCAAGTTTTAGTGACAATGAGACAGCAAAAAATTTGGTAGATGCCTCTCCAGCCAGAGGGAGAATTTGGCTGCCTCTCATTGGCTGGAGATACCCCCATATCACACCATGTACTTAAGCTATATAAGCTGGCACTCACAATAATAAATTGAGTTCCTGCTTGACTGGACTCCTTATTGAATCTGATTTTCCTTTTTTGTGGGACTGCAGAATGGGCATCATGCATTGTGGGGCTGTGAAATGGAAGGCTAATGTCCCCACCTTTCCCTGGGTATGAATATGGAGGCTCAAGAAGTCTGGCCCTGAAGGCCAACAAATCCATCAATGATATTTTGTTTTTGTCTTCAGTGAGTATAAAATAAATTTATGTTGTTAAAAATTTTCAGTCAGCATCTGTGGGATGAAACTTATTTGTTCATGGTATATGATATTTTTGATGTGTTCTTGGATTAGTTAGGCAAGTATACTACTAAAAATTTTTGTTTCAGTGATTCTTTGTATTTTTGTTATTGTTAAATTTATTTAGTTTCGTACTTATTTTGATTGTTTCTTTTCTTCTTTTCCTTTTGGTTGTGACTTACTCTTTTTGTTCTAGAGTTTTCTGGTGTGGTGTTAAGTTGTTGTTAGTATGTAAGTTCTCCATATTGTAAATATAGTACTTAGTGTTATGAACTTGCCTCTTAGAAACATCTTCATTGAAACACAGCAGTTGGTGTAAGTTGTGGCTTCATTTACATTTAACTCCAGAAAATCTTTAATTTCTGTCTTGATCCATTTTTCTTTCAATAGTAAGTTGTTCAGTTTGAGAAAGTTGTTAATCTTTCTGTTGTTTTTGTTGTTAAGAACCAGCTTTAATCTGTGGTAGTCTGCTGGGATGCAGGTTATGATGTAAATTTTCTTGTATCTCTTGAGACTTGCTTTGTGTCCAAGTATGTGCTCAATTTTTGGTAAAAATTCCATGAAGTCCTGAGAAGAACATATATTCTTTTGTGTTTGGATGAGATGTTGTGTAGATTTTTTTTTAGATGTATTCAGTTTACAATATCAGTTAGTCCTAGAATTCATACAGTCAAATGCTATTCTGGCAATAAAAATAATTAAATTTGCAGGTAAATGGATAAAACTAGAAAAAAAATATCTTCCATGAAGTAACCCAGACCCAGAGAAACAAATGTCACATTCTTTAGATATTAATGATGAGAAAGCTAGACTATGTACAAACCACAGAGATTAAATATAAATAAGGAACTATGGGAGACACATAAATCTCTTTAGGAAAGAGAAATAGAATAAACATTTATAAATGCCTGAGTGTGGATGATGGAATAGGAGGAAATAAAAATGCAGAGAGATAAAATAAGGGCATTTTGAGGTGCAGTATAAAACCTAATCAGTAGAAGACTGTAAAATTATAGGCAAAAATTAAGGCATTCTAAATGGTATCAACTAATAGTAGGGAGAGAAAATCCCTGCTGGACATCTCATGTCACCAAATGAAGCTCCTAGTAGTGGTGTTGGGATACATCTAATTGAGCTGTTGTTCAGAATCCCATGGGAATCTTCAAAAACTCATGCTGTTGATAAATCTGTAGGTGGCTCTCCACAAATGACAGCAAGATATTATTGTTAACCTATATAACTCATTGAACATGGAATATATATATTCCCTGCTTACTCTAGAGATCCTTTAGACATATGTTATGACTTCCAGTTTAGAGTTTTTATGGGATCCCTGAATGTCTGAATATATATCCATTTCCTGTGTCTTTTCTTGGATTATTTTCCTTCCTTTTTTTTGTTTGTTTTGTATTATTTTGAAGTGTTAGATATTTAATAGTATATTATATTATTGTATATATTGTATTATATTTTACTATACTATATCGCTACATTATTTTTATCCCTTAGAATCCTCTTTGTTTTCTAATGAGAGACTGAAAGAGGGTGGTTCTGGTGGGAAGAAATATGGAGAAAATCTGGGAGGAGCGGAGGAAAGGGTCACCATATCAGGGTATATTATGTGAGAAAGATATATATTTTCTATAAAAGGAAAAATGAGTTTAATAAAACATTTCAAATAAAATGTATGGTGACATTAGGAGAACCTTTGAGTCTATTGCATCACTAAGATTAATTATAGTGAGTTTCTTTCGATATACTTGAATTCTTACTGTGCTGGATTATCAGAAGCACAAACAGCCTACTCTCTAATCAGGATGTACTCACAGTGAATGGCCTGGCTGCTGGGACTCACAGATAAAACTAAACTGAGGAGCTGTCCAACTGCTTTTTTTTTACTCCTGCTGATTAAAATGTAATTTTTCCTTGAATTGAATAAACACGATCTAATATAAAATATTTAAAATGTAGCCTTTAACAACTTAGGAACTGTGAGGATACCTCATTATATCTTCTCTGTTACATAAACACATTCTTGAAAATATTCAAACTTTTCAGTACTCAGGACATTTTTCTGACAACATAGACTATATTGGGCAGGTAAGATCTAATAAAAAAAAAAGAGAGTGTTATCTTCTCTCTGCTCCCTGACCATCATCCTCCAGGAAGCACGTGAAAATTTTACAAATGCCCAGGTCATCATTTTATAGACTTTGCCAACATTCTTTAATTGTAGCCCCTGGTCAGTCATCTTCTGATATGATGACTCAGAATGTCTTTGCTGGCAGCACAGACGACTAGATGAGAAGGTCCTGCATCCTCACAATGGATGAATAGGAAAAATGTGCTATTTTTGTTTTGTGACTTTTCCTACACAGAATGGAGCAGGATGCTCCAATGCAACTTAAGAAGATTTCAACTTGTCGTTAAGATCTATGAAGCACATCAGCCTTCATGCTTCTAAGTCCTCCTTTGTACCCAGCCCTGGGAAATGATCACAGTTCCTTAATATCTATCCCCTCTGACAGACAAGGTCTATATCTGTGGAAACATCCAGACCTTGTCTAAATCAGGATGACCTTATTGTGAAAAGAATATTGCAGTTATTTCTTCAAGGAAGCATTTCCTGGTTAAACATGCCCTGTCTCCTATGTCCTTCAGTGAAATTAAGTGTATCATTTATTTCACTCCTTCTATCATCTTAGCCTTTTAGCAAATATGGTATTAGAAAATGGACCAACCAATATAGTATATAAAATAAGACGTGGCAGAGAATGAATTTTATAAAACATAATATGTTTTTGAAATCTTAAGGTCACCCATTGTTAAATATTCCTTATGCATTAATATCTAAAAGAAAATAAAATTAATTATTTAAACATACACTCTTTAAAAAATTGGAAGTACCAATTGTGTATATTCCTTTAATTTAGTATAGTAGATTGTACAATGCAGAAACTTAAATATGTTTTACAAGCATGCAATTGATCCAATGATTCTTTCGGTTGGTACTCTAGTTGCATTTATTTTCTTTTAGATATTAATGCATGCCTGCATTATATATACATGTACCTAATATGTCAGGTAATGGTATAGATTGAATAGATAGATAGTAAGGAAGGACAAGGAGTGTAAAAGTTTGTGATAAATAACTACAAAATCCTGTGTGTGACCAAGGAGAATTGATCAAAAGTAGAATGTGCAGAGAAAAAGAAAATAATTCTTGGTTAGCTACTCAAATGGGTATACTTATTTGGACAACTATATACATTGTAAGATGGCCAGGATTTCAGGGCACAATTTGCACCTGCCACACAGAGGGTGGTTCTAGCTATTTGAGACAAGCTGATGCTTTCCTAACAAAGGGTCAGGATATGCTAATGGCGCTCAGCTCTTTCTATTGTAATGTGGGAGATCCCCTGGGGAAGAGGTGTTATTTCAGTCTATGTGACAGGGCAGCCTTAGTTGCCAACCTGACCTAAGTCCCCCTACCCAGGATGCTAATGAACTTTCCTCTCAGTTTACCTTTAGATATAAAAGCTGTTTGGATAATAAAGGAAGGTGACTTTCAGGATGTAAGCTCATTATTTCATGAGGGATCCCTGAAAACTCCCTCCCAATAAAGTCATGTAAATTGTGTCTTTATTTCCACATCTCCACTCTAGATTGAGAAATGATTTATATTGGGGCTGGACCCCACACACAGAGGGAAAAAACCACTGTGACCGTTATGCGCCATTGAAACCACAAAGTCCACTCCTAGTGACATACCTGCTCTAACAAAGCCACAACCACTCTAACAATGCTATACCTACCAAAGTTTCCAAGCAGCTCTTCATCAGTGTGGCACACATATGAGCCTATGGGAGCTATTCCTATATCAACCACAATACACAGAAGGAAAAATGGATGAGAGTTTTCTATCTCTATCACCCTATTTCCTGTCTCATATCTCCTTGACTCATTAGAAAGCTCAGTTTACAGCCAGATTTTCCACTGTTTCAGAATGATAGTAGACTGTCATCAGCAGAAACTAGACATAAGAGTAAAATAAAAACATCCATGCCATACGACACACACCATGAATCCCTCAAATGCCCACCAAAAAAACCCATGCCATATGGGAGATGTTGTATAATGCTGCAATACCCACCAATGAAAAAGTGGTAAGGTTTGTAGAAAAAAGGGACATGACCACAGTGGGCTTGGTTTACCTTTGATTAGAGAAGAAGAGCAAGTATCCAGGCATTTGGTGTGTGAATGTAGATGATATAAAGTTTTCAAACATGAAGAGGGTGAGCTTTGCTGAGATCTTAGAACTGACAAGATTGGTAGGCAATGTTGGAGGCGACACAGTAAGAGGGCTGGAGTTCTAGAAAAGAAAAAGAGGGAGAAAAACTTGAGACCAGAAGGGAGTGACCAGTTGTCTTTATCTTAATTTCTTCAGAATTCTTTTTTTATTTTTTATTAATTAAGTTATTTTAAAACTCTAAAGTTCTTTTCTAGTTTCTCCAGAGACACTTTAATTCATTAAAAAATAAAATATAATAGGAGAGAATTAAAACCAGGGCATCAAACTAACAAGGCAAACCAACAGAAGGAAAAAAAGCCCCAAGAGAAGGTAGAAGAATAAAAAACCCATGTGTTCACACCCTTAGGAGTGCTGTAAACATACTAACCAGAAAGGTATAATGCATACACAGTGGACCTGACGATCCTGGGCTTACTGCCTCAGCCTTTGTGTGTTCATTTGAGCTTTGCTCAGTTTATTTCGAGGACCTTGTCCTCCTGGTGTCCTCCTTCACCTCTGGTTCATACACTCACTCTTTTTCCTCCTTTTCACTTGCATTCCCTGAGCTCTAAGGGTTGGGATTTGATAGAGAGATCCTAACTTCATGCTCTGTGTTCAAGGATATCTCTCTTTCCCTGCATGGTATCTGGCTGTTGGTCTCTCTATTTGTGCCCATCTGCTGAAGGAGAAAGCCTTTTCTGATGATAACGGAATAATATATGGAGCTATGAGTATAATAGAATATCTCTAGTCTATTATATATATATATATATACATATATATATGTATATATATGTATATATATATATATATATAGGGGTTATTTTACTGTTTCTTTTTCTTTTTACAAGGAGTATTTGATTTTACACTAAGTCTCAGGGCTATCTGGTCTATGGCTCTCGGTCACTTAAGCAGTGTCAGGTATGGGTTCCATGTTGTATAATGAACTGAAGCATAATCAGACATTGGGTGGTTATTCCCACAAGCTTTATACCACCATTGCCTTGTTATATTTTGCCGGAAGGACTTACTGTTGATAAAGGTTTTGTGGCTGAGTTGGTGTTTATGTTTTATTTTTGGTAGCTTACAGAGTATCTTCCCACATAAAAGGCACTAGATCTTGGAACTGAAGGTTTTGTGTAGGTACCAGCGATACCTCTCATAATTCAATAAATTGTGTACATGTTTTTCTGGTTTTTGTTTTTGTTGAACAGGTATAGAGTGGATGGAAAAAAACTTAAATTATTCTTGATTTCAGTGAAATTGCTTTTAATTTTTCTCTATTAGGTTCATGCTGGGTATGAGATTGCTGAAAACTGCACTAATGATGTTAGGCACGTCAACTGTACTCCTGGTCCCTGTTCCTGATGCAGAACCTTTATTGTGAGGGGTGTTGGAATTTGCTAAAGGATTTTTCATTATCTAATGGGATGATCATGTTTTCATTTCCTTCAGTTTGTTTATATTTCTAATAACATGTAATGTCTGCGTTACTCTCTACGGTACAGTTTGCGCTACTGTACCATTCACGACTGGGGCAAGGGCCTGAAGATTAAAGGAACTCACAAGAGAAGTGGATCATTTGTGAGGAGAGAATGCCTAATGCCTTTATTTAAGCTTAGAAAAAAATCTTATATACCTAGCTGCTGCACAATGGAATTTCCCCCAGGGCAGGTGAGAAATTACCAGGTTCAAGAGTAAACAAAACCCCTAAGCTGACCACCAGTGGGGGCAGAGGGAGCAGGAACAAATGGGGTGTTTAGCCAGAAAGGCAGTAAGATGTTTGGCCAGAAACAGCGAGCTATCCTCAATATGGACCCCAGGAGGAAGGGTAGATCTGTGGGACTTACAATAACATTTATTGATTTAAATATATTGGATCATCCTAGCATCTCTGTAATGAAACCTTCTTAATCATGGTGAATGATCTTTTAATGTGTTCTTGAATTTCATTTCCAAGTATTTTTTGAGCATTGAGTTAAATTTTCTTTATTTGTTGAATTTCGGTGTGGTTTGTGTTTCAGGTGAACTTTGACTTCATAAAATAAATTGAAATTTTCCTTCTGTTTCTATTTTGTTAAATAACTTGAGAAATATTGGCGTCAACTCCTTAAAACTATGGTAGAATTCTGTGCTGAGTCTTCCTGGTCCTGCTTTTGTTATTGTTGTTTGTTTTTTTGTGTTGCTTTTTTTAAGTTAAGAGACTTTTAGAGTAATTGTATTTCATTAGAAGCCTATTTAAATTGCTTGTCTGATCTTGATTTGACTTTGATAAATGGAATCAGTTGAGAAAATTATCTATTACTTTCATGTTTTCCAATTTGGTGGAGGTTTTTTTTTTTATTTATTGATTGGTCCATTGATTGATTGATTTTTTTCAGAGAGGGCTTCCCTATCTAAAAGTCCTACCGGTCCTGGGACTCATTTTGTATATCAGGCTGGCCTCTGCTTGCCTCTGCCTCCCAAGTGCTGGAATTAAAGACATGTGCAACCATGTCCTGGCCATTGGAGTTTTTAAGTATATACATTTGATTGTCTGGATTTCCTCTCTGTCTTTTGTTATGCCCACTTTTACTTTTTGATTTGGTTAATTTGAGTATTCTCTCTGTCTTTTAGTTAGGTTGGATAAAGCCTTGTTTATCTTGCTGATTTTTCTCAAGAATCAACTCTGTTTCATTGATTCTTTATATCGTTCTTTTTGTTTCTATTTACAGTTTTCACCACTCAGTTTAACTATTTTTTTTCCTTTGTATTTTCTTCTTCTGTTCAGGAGCTTTCAGGTGTGGTAAGTTGCTAATATGAGTTCTCTTCAACTTTTTTTTATTAATGTAGGTACTTCGTCCTATGAACTTGCCCATTAGTACCACTTTCTTTGTGTTCCATAAGGTGAGTTCAATAGGGCTTTAATTTCTTTCTTTCTTTATGTTGTTATTCCATTGGGACACTTTAAGAACTAACCACACCCATCCCAGCCACTTTGGACCCTCCCCTCGCCACCATCTTCCTCTCTCTCTCTGGTGTGTGTGTGTGTTTGTTTCGTCTCATATGTACGTGTGTCTTTGTTTTCTCTCCTTTAAGCAATAAACGTCTCCCTCTTCTTTAAATAATACTATATCCTATGAGCCTTTTATCCGCCGTAACCACCCGCCTGACTCCCCGGCCGCATGGCACTGCAGGGACTCATGGCCATTCTTGTCGGACTCTGCGAGCAGCGGGGCCATCCCATCATCATTATTTTTAAAAGAACAATATTTTGGTGCCGCGGACTCGAGAGATTCACCCGCCAAAGGCCAGAGTTCACCTTTTCTTTGGGACTCTGACCACCAACTTCCGGGATTGAATCGGACCGAGGACTTCTCAACCCCGCCAACTGCTTGGACCACATTTCTACAAACAACACCGGCTTCTAATTGTAAGTTTCCTCACTCCAGCCAGCTTATCTGAGCCTTTTAACCCGTGATTGACCGGTCCTCCCGGTGTTTCTGGGCTCGGGGAGGGGTACTTTCTGCCCCGTCGCTGGCATCCATTACGGCTTGTGTCCTCTGTTAAGCCCGTACATTCCCGCACCTGGGGACCCGGGGTTCCCAGGCTTCTTCCTCTTTATTTCAGTCTTTTCTTCCTTCCAACCTTTCTCGCGGACGTAATTGGCTGATCCGGTTCAGCCTATACCCCCCACATGTGGATGGAGGACGCTCCCCTAACATGTCCTGGGTGGTCGATTTGCATCTCACCTAAACGGGGAGCCATTCCCCATAGGCTGGAGATGCCACGGTTTTTTGAGGGTTTTTCATGGTCTTGACCTGGAAAAGCAAGTTGTACCAGCCTAAATATGTCTTAAATTGTCTGTTTATGCCGGTTTTTCACGATTCAGACTCTGGATAACAACCAGGCAGCCCCCGGCTTTTAAAATTCCCGCGGTCTTTCCATTCAAGCCACAACACGTGGCCGCCACCATGTTCATTGGGGTCAGGTGATTTTATCGCTAGATTCACTGAGAGCCAGATCACGCGACCAGGCCCTCCCACTGTTATGTATGTCCTGCTTTCCCCTCCCCCTCCTCAGTGTTCACTGAAATCTCTCCTTAGCTGTAATTACAGGTGTTTTGCATAGTGACGTGCTTTCTGATAGGGCCCATCAGAAACATCCACTTTGCCTAATTCCTGTTCTCTATGTATAATGATTGTTCATTTCATCTTGTTTCAGACTACAAAATCATAAACTGGTATGTACTTTTAATCTTAATGTTCAAAACAGTTTTTTTTCTTTCTGTCTGTCTTTTTACAAATGTGGATCTTACCTATTAAAAGTCAATACAGTCAAACTCAAACCCAATCTTCCAGACACATTCTATACTACAACTATACCTAATAATCAGCCCTCAACTGCTCAGAGATCTGGGGAATGCGATATTTAAATGTTTAATTATTTAAAAAACTTTTCATAACCAAAAGAGACAGGTTGGCTCCTAGCAAGCACTCTGTTTCCTCCAAGAAGACAAAAGACAGACGGTCACGTCACTGATCAGCATCCATGTGCAGTTTTCTTCGACTGCCAAGCGCTGACCATTTGGCAAAAACTGCCTATCACCTAAAGTGGAGACCTCCAAATGTGGACAGGATCACTGGAATCGACAGTCTAGCTGCGCAGGTAAGGTAGACCTGTCTTCCTAAAGATTTCTTAGTCCACAGGGTCTTCAAAAGCCTGGCAGCTCTACATTAAACAACAAAGGTCAAATGGCAACCTTCAGCGACCAGGGAGGACCAAAGAGTAGCTCTAGATGCCAACCAAGTAAGTTCTCTGTCATTTTTTAATCGGTAACTCAAATAAAATCTTATCCTTCTCAAAGATCTCTTACAGTCTGATAGCTGAGAGGTTTTGCCAGGTTGTCTCACCAAAAAAAATATTTTTCATTATAATTTCTGTTTTAAACTTCTGTTTTTCTTATGAGTTTCAGGGAGCCAAATTAAAAAACCCACCGTAAACAGGTCAGATACAAACCCCTCAATTCCCTGGTCCTAAAATATTTTCTCAATTTAACTTTGTCCTCTGTTCTGCCAACACCCTATCCAGGTCCAAGGGACACCAGACATTTCCATGCCACAGACACCTGTCCTGTCGGGAGCAGAGACCAGCTATGCCAAAATGTGACCAACACCCAGCTTCTCTCGGATCTCCCTCACCCCCACACCCCCCCAAAGACGACGCCCACAAATCAGCCGGAAGCAGTCTTGAGAATTCGCCGCCCCAATTCCTTCAACCTGTAATGTCTAACCTTCTACTTTTTATTATAAAAAGGATCTGGGAATGTTATTCCATTGGGACACTTTAAGAACTAAGCATGCCCATCCCAGCCACTTTGGACCCTCCCCTCGTCGCCATCTTCCTCTCTCTCTCTGGTGTGTGTGTGTGTGTTTGTTTCGTCTCGTATGTACATGTGTCTTTGTTTTCTCTCTGTTTTCTCTCCTTTAAACAATAAACGTCTCCCTCTTCTTTAAATAATACTATGTCCTATGAGCCTTTTATCTGCTGTAACCGCCCGCCTGACTCCCCGGCCGCATGGCACTGCAGGGACTCATGGCCATCCTTGCCGGACTCTGCGAGCCGTGGGGCCATCCCATTATCATTATTTTTAAAAGAACAATATATGTCTTAACCTATTTTTTGTTCAGTAAAGAGCTTTTCAGTTTCCAAGGGTTTGTATGCTTTCTGTTTTCTCTTATTGATATTGAGCTTTAATTGACAGTAAATTGATACGATCTAGGAAATTATTTCACTTTCTTGTTTCTGTTGAGACTTGCCTCATGTTTGAATATTTAGTGAGTTTTGGAGAAAGTTCTATCAAGATTAGAAAAGAATGTGTATTCTTTTGTGTTTGCGTGAAATGTTCTGTAAATATCTGTTACCTGCATTTGGTTTATGATATATGTTAACCAAGAAACATACCTCAACATCAAAGAGACATTTTCTCAGGGTAAATGGCTGAAAAGGATATTCTAAGAGAAGCTTGGTATGATTCTAATTGATCTACTTTCATGTTACTTGTTTTTTTTTCTCTTCATGTATCTTTTACTGTTATTTTGTTGTTGTTGTTCTGTAAGCTTAGAGTTTTGATTATTAGGTGTGACATAGAATTTCTTTTCTAGCCCAGTCTATTCAGTATTTTATATGCTTCTTTTACCTCTATATAAATCTCATTCTTTAGGTTAGGGAATTTTTCTTCTTTGGTTTTGTTAAAAATACTTTCTGGGCCTTTGATATGGCTTGTTGTCTTTCCTGTATTCAAAGTTTCTGTTAGTCTTATTTTTTGCATTGTATCCCACATTTCCTGGACATTTTGTTTCAGGACATTTTTAGATTAACAGTTTTCTTGACCTAGCTATTAATTTCTGCTATCATGTCTTCAGTGCCAGAGATTCTGATACATTTTCTTGAGGAGTTTTGCTTCTGTGGTTCCTGCTCTAGCTCTTAAATTTTTCATTTCCATATTTCCCTCAGGGTGTGTTTTCTTTAATTATTCTATTTCCACCTTCAGGTCTTGAACAGTGATATTCATTTCCTTCTACTGTTTGCTTATATTTTCCTGAGATTTTCTAAGGGATTTGTTTATCTTGTCTCAGGGTTTGTGCTTTCTTGGGTTTATATAAAGGATTTACTCATTTTCTCGTTGAGGAACCATATTTTCATACAGGTTATTTTAAGTTCTTCTTTGTGTGTGTGTGTGTGTTTCAACTATGTTGATATCTAGGGTTGTAGGGTTTTAGTGGAGACAGTCCTGCCTGTTTTTAATTATGTTTTTACACTGGTGTCTGGGCAGATCTCTGATTTAGGGATAATTGTAGGTCTAGGAGTTGATGGTTAATTTTTTTGTTGTCTGTTGACTGGGTGTTTTATTCTTTGGTTTTTGCTTTCTCCCTGGACTTTCAGGCAATATTGGGGCTGTGTGCTGACTGGTTGGAAACTTTCTGCGGACCTGTTTTCCTGGCCTGCTCAGCTGCTATGTTTTCCCAGTGAACGCCTGCTGATATTGGAGGCTGGGATAACGGGATACTTTGGGGCAGCAAGGGTTGAGGGAGAAGACCTTGAGACTAGTTGAGTCAGAGAGTAAAAGGAGACTGCAGCAGGTATCTGCTTCAAAGCTTTGGATGAGACACAGGTTTGATTGAAACTGAAGGAGAACAATGGAGAGGCATGGATCTACTTTCAGCCTATTTGTTGTTCTAGGAGGAAAAATAGCTCTTGAGTTAGCAGGGGGTTTCTGCTGCCTGCTGAAGTTGGGAAGTGTGACAAGACTTGAGTGGAGCAAAAGAAATTAGAAGGGGAGGATGTTTGAGATCTACAGAAGATGGAGGAAGGGAAGTTAGGTTCTACTGAAGAACTGGAGACTAGGCAGTTGGATCTGGGAAAAAAGAGCTATAAGATGATTAAAATATTTATTATAATATTTTTATTTTCTAAATTGGTCAAACGGATTAAATAGAAAAATGAAATAGAATGAATATATACAATTACTCAAGTATTCTGGAAATTGAGTTACATGTTAAAGAAAACAACTATCCCCTATATAAATAAATTTGTAGATGAAATTAGTATTCAATGAGGTTATGTTTTGTTTAAAGAATGACACTGTGACTTGTAGCATGTATTCTATGGGATGATGCTTTTCTTTGTTGTATGTGTATTTTATTTTTTTTTCAAAATGAGAAATTGGACTCAAATCAATATTTTAAAGTATTTACTAATTCACATTTAATTGTCTTATCTGGTATGTACGACTTAAAGTGCAACATGAACAAACCATATTTTATTTGTCTTGAATTTGTGGATTGGAGATTAAACCACAGACAGTATAAAATCACTATTGCTGAAACATATCCCAGCCACATATCGGCTATTGCTTTTAAAATACATATGCTACTTGCAGTTTATGTATGAGGTCAAATAATAACAGATAACAAAAACCTGCTGTGCTCTGTGTGAGGAAGGAATTTTAGTATTCTGAAGTGATGGTAGAATAGCCAAGATACAGAATCTAACATCGAAGTACTTCATTCTGCTGTTTCTCTGTACAGGAATATGATATTTGTATTAAGAAAATAGCAAAATAAACCAGGGATTAAAGAAAGAGTATTATTACTTTCTTCTTTTTCTTTATTCTTCTCTCATACAGCATATTCCAACTGTAGTTTCCCCTACCCTCTCCCCTCCCATTTGTCCTTCACCTTGCATCTGGCTCAGTTCCACTCCTCCATTTCTCTTCTGAAATGATGACATTGGTATTTCAGAGTTCTTGATTTTTCAGTTATGAAGAAACTGGTGGAGTGTGATTATGATTATTGTGATTATGTACAAGTGAAGGAGGCAATGTAAAGTATCCAAAGTGAGAAAATTGGTAGTGTGGGGAGGATGAGGAGTGAAAGAAATGTAGGAAATCAAAGAAAAATGATCCACCAAAATGTTAGAATTATCAAAGAATTATGTTTTGTTTAGATTTGTCTTTTTCCTTTTTTATAGACAAGTAAAAAGCCTTTGAAAATTTACACCAAGTTTGAACATTTGTTGAACAAGAGTGCTATACACCACCTGAATAAAAATTAACCTTTTGAAAAGTATTATATTGTTTAAATAGAAACGTTCTAGTTATTCACATATTTCATAGAATATGTACTAAAAATAAAACAAGATGTTTGATTTTGATTAATTAAACTTAAACTGTAAAGACAAGAGAGAATTTATAGACACTTTAGGAATAGTGGAAAGGTTCAAATTTGAGATTGTTTCTTTGGAGGAGAAAACATTAAGAAAGCAGAAGTATTGAAAACTATATATCTCTTCCATGAGTACATCAGAGATTTTCCCATGCTACTAAAGATGCTCAAAAGCCCTATGAAGGAATAACATGGCTAAAAATTCCGACTTCCTCTCCTCTTCCCACTCTATTCCCACTCCCTCCACAGACTTTTCTACCCCACCCCTCTCCAATCTTATGAGAGGGCCATGCACCCTGCCCTGTGGAAAGCCCAAGGCCCTCCCTACTACATCTAGGTTGAGTAAGGCTCACATCCAAAGAGGATCCGAAGAAGTCAGCACATGTCATAGAGACAAATCCCAGTGTCACTATCAGTGGCCCCTTAATGATTGACTCTCAGTCCAATTGGAGCTGGTGAGCTCAAGCAAACTGTCTCAGTGGATGAACCCCTCATGATCTTGAATTCCTTGCTCATACTTTCACTCCTTCTACTCTTCAACAGGATTTTGGGAGCTCAGTCCAGTACTCTGATGTGGGGCATTACCTCTGTTCCCATCTCTCTCTTTTTTTTTATTAAATTATAAAAGTTTCCATTTTAGCCCCTCCTCCCAACACCCTCCCACTCCCCCCACTCACTCTTGTCCTCCCTCTCCATCCCTTAGAGCAGTCAGGGTTTCCTGCCCTGTGGGAAGTTCAAGTTCCCCATCCCTCCCTCCAGGTCCAGGGAAGGTGAGAATCCAAACAGACTGGATCGCCAAAATCCAGTATATGCAGAGGAAGCAAGTCCCAATGTCATTGTCAATGGCTTTTCAGAAAGGCTCCGGTCCAGCCACATTCAGAGAATCTGGTTGGATCACGTCCTCATTCAGTCCCAGTCCAACTGGCCTTGGTGAACTCTCATTATATCAGTCCCTTGTATCAGTGGGTGCTCGCATCCCTCGCAGTCCTGATTTCTTTTTTCATTTTCTTCATCCTTCTGCTCCTCATTTGGACCGTGGAGTGCTAGTCCGGTGCTCCAATATGGGTCTCTGTCTGTATCGCCACCCAACGTAGGATGAAGGTTTCCTCTGCCCTTGCCTTCTTTGCTCACGTTCTCTTTCCTTCTGCCTCTCATTTGGATCTAGGGAGCTAGGTCCAGTGTTCCAACCTGGGTCTCCGCCTCCATCTCCATCCATCGCCAGATGAGGGTTCTATGGTGATATGCAAAATATTCATCAGTATGGTTGTGGGCCAAGGCCGGTTCAGGCACCATCTCCTCTGTCCAGAGAACAATCTGGGGATCTCTTTTTGGACCTGGGATCCCCTTTATAATCAAGTCTCTTGTAAAATGACTCCCTTAGTTGAGGTATATGCTTGCCTGATCCCATATCCATCCTTCCTCCCTCCCGCCCATCCCAGTCCCCCGATCTTTCCCCATTCCTCCCCTACTCCCTTCTCTCTAACCCTCTCCCCTTCCAACAGCTCCCCCACCCCCTCATGCACCCGAGGTTACCTGGCACTCTTGTCTATTTCCAATCTCCAGTAGGATAGCTACATGATTTTCGTCAGGTTCACCTTCTTATTTAGCTTCTCTAGGATCACGAATAATAGGCTCAAAGACCTTTAATTATGATTAGAATCCACTTATGAGTGAAAACATACCATATTCCTTTTTTTGGGTCTGGCTTACCTCACTCAGTAAAGCGTTTTCTATTTCCATCCATTTGCATGCAAAATTCAAGATGTCATTGTTTTTTACCGCTGAGTAAAACTCTAATGTGTATATGTTCCACACCTTTTTTAACCATTCTTCTATTGAGGGGCACCTAGGTTGTTTCCAGGTTCTGGCTATTACAAATAGTGCTGCTATGAACATAGTTGAACAAATGCTTTTGTAGTATGTTAGGGCATCTCTTGGGTATATTCCCAAGAGTGGAATTGCTGGGTCCTGAGGGAGGTTGACTCCCAGTTTCCTGAGAAACCGCCACACTGGTTTCCACAGTGGCTGCACAAGTTTGCATTCCCACCAACAATGGATGAGTGTTCCCCTCATTCCACATCCTCTCCAGCATAGGCTATCATTGGTGTTTTTGAGTTTGGCTATTCTGACAGGTGTAAGATGATATCTCAAAGTTGTTTTGATTTGCATTTCCCTGATTGCTAAGGAGGTTGAGCATGACCTCAAGTGCTTTTTAGCCATTCAAAGTTCATCTGTTGTGAATTCTCTGTTAAGTTCCGTACCCCATTTTTTAATTGGGTTAATTAGAGTTTTAGTGTCTAGTTTCTTGAGTTCTTTGTATATTTTGGAGATCAGACCTTTGTCTGTTGAGGGGTTTGTGAAGATCTTTTCCCAGTCAGAAGGTAGCCTTTTTGTCTTACTGACAGTGTTTTTTGCTTTACAGAAGCTTCTCAGTTTCAGTAGGTCCCATTTATTTATTGTTTCTCTTATTGTCTGCGCTCCTGGGGTTCTGCTTAGGAAGTGGTCTCCTGTGCCTATGTCTTGTAGACTACTTCTTACTTTCTCTTCTATCAGGTTCAAAGTGGTCGGATTAATGTTGATGTCTTTAATCCATTTGGACCTGAGTTTTATGCATGGTGATAGATATGGATCTATTTTCATTCTTCTACAGGTTGACATCCAGTTATGCCAGCACCATTTGTTAAAGATGCTATCCTTCTTCCATTGTATAGCTTTAGCTTCCTTTTCAAAAATCAGGTGTTCATAAGTTTGTGGGTTAATACCCGGGTCTTCTATTCGATTCCATAGGACGACTTCTCTGTTGTTAAGCCAATACCAAGCTGTTTTCAGTACTGTTGCTCTGTAATAGAGTTTGAAGTCAGGGATGGTAATGCCTCCAGAAGTTCCTTTATTGTATAAGATTGTTTTGGCTATCCTGGGTTTTTTGTTTTTCCACATAAACTTGATTATTGTTCTCTCAAGGTCTGTGAAGAAGTTTGATGGGATTTTGATGGGAATTGCATTGAATCTATAGATTGCTTTTGGTAGAATTGCCATTTTTACTATGTTGATTCTCCCAATCCAAGAGCAGGGGAGGTCTTTCCACTGTTTACTATAACTCAGACATCTAGCGACCCTTCACGAGCTTAATTCAAAGAAGGGACACATACAAACTCTATTAATCAAACAAACAAAAAATAATAATAACCGGAGTCAACAACCACTGGTCATTAATATCACTTAATATTAATGGACTCAATTCACCTATAAAAAGGCACAGACTAAGAGACTGGATACGAAAATAGGATCCAACATTCTTCTGTTTACTAGAAACACACCTGAACCACAAAGACAGACATCTACTCAGAGTAAAGGGTTGGGAAAAGATTTTTCAAGCAAATGGATCTAAGAAACAAGCAGGTGTGGCCATTCTAATTTCCAACAAAATTGACTTCAAACTAAAATCAGTCAGAAGAGATGAAGATGGACATTTTATACTCAAAACAGTAACAATTCATCAGGAGGAAGTCTCAATCCTGAATATCTACGCCCCTAATATAAAGCCTTCTACTTATGTAAAATAACACTTCTAGAACTCAAGGCAGTCATCAAACCACACACACTAATAGTAGGAGACTTCAACACTCCTCTCTCCCCAATGGACAGGTCAATAAGACAGAAACCTAACAGAGAAATAAGAGAATTATTGGAGGTATTGAATCAAATGAACTTAACAGACATCCATAGAACATTCCACCCAAATAGGAAAGAATATACCTTCTTCTCTGCAGCTCATGGAACCTTCTCAAAAAATGACCACATACTGGGTAACAAAGCAAACTTCCACAGATACAAAAAAAAATATTAGTAACCACCTGTGTCTTGTCAGACCACCATGGATTAAAGTTAGAATTCAAGAACAGTGCTACCCCCAGGAAGCCAACAAATTCATGGAAGTTGAACAGTCAGCTACTGAATCACCCCTGGGTCAAGGAAGAAATAAAGAAAGAAATTAAAGTCTTCCTTGAATTTAATGAAAATAAAGACACAACATACTCAAACCTATGGGACACTATGAAAACAGTGTTAAGAGGAAAGTTCATAGCACTAAGTGCCCAATTAAAGAAAACGGAGAAAGCACACATTGGAGACTTAACAGCACACTTGAAAGCTCTTGAAAAAAAAAAAAGAAGCTGATTAACCCAGGAGGAGTAGAAGACTGGAAATAATCAAACTGAGGGCTGAAATCAACAAAATAGAAACAGAGAAAACAATCCAAAGAATCAATGAAACAAAAAACTGGTTCTTGGAGAAAATCAACAAGATCGACAAGCCCCTATCCAAATTAATCAAACGGCAAAGAGAGAACATGCAAATTAATAAGATCAGAAATGAAAAGGGGGACATAACCACAGACACAGAGGAAATTCAGAGAATCATTAGATCTTACTACGAAAGTTTATATGCCACAAAGTTGGAAAATGTAAAAGAAATGGACATTTTTTAAGATAAGTACCATATACCAAAGTTGAGCCAAGACCAGGTGAACAATCTAAATAGACCTGTCAGTCGTGAAGAATTAGAAGCTGTTATTAAAAATCTCCCTACCAAAAAAAGCCCAGGACCAGATGGTTTCAATGCAGAATTCTACCGGAACTTCCAGGAAGAGCTAATACCTATACTCCTTAATGTATTTCACAATATAGAAACAGAAGAATCATTGCCAAACTCTTTTTATGAAGCTACAGTTACCCTGATACCAAAACCACATAAAGACACAACCAGGAAAGAGAATTACAGACCAATATCACTCATGAACATTGACGCAAAAATACTCAATAAAATACTGGCAAACCGAATCCAAGAACACATTAGAAAAATTATCCATTATGATCAAGTGGGCTTCATCCAAGAGATGCAGGGCTGGTTCAACATACGCAAATCTATCAATGTAATCCATCATATAAATAAACTGAAAGAAAAAACCATATGATCATTTCATTGGATACTGAAAAAGCATTTGACAAAATTCAACACCCATTTATGATAAAGGTGTTGGAGAGACTGGGGATACAAGGATCATACCTAAATATAATAAAAGCAATATACAGCAAGCCGTCAGCTAACATCAAATTGAATGGAGAGAAACTCAAAGCCTTTCCACTAAAATCAGGAACATGACAAGGCTGTCCATTCTCTCCATACCTCTTCAATATAGTGCTTGAAGTTCTAGCAATAGCAATAAGACAACATAAGGGCATCAAGGGGATTCGAATTGGAAAGGATGAAGTTAAACTTTCGTTATTTGCAGACGATATGATAGTGTACATAATCGACCCCAAAAACTCTACCAAAGAACTCCTACAGTTGATAAACACCTTTAGTAATGTGGCAGGATACAAGATCAACTCCAAAAAATTGGTAGCCCTCCTATACACAAAGGATAAAGAAGCAGAGAGGGAAATCAGAGAAATATCACCTTTCATGATAGCCACAAATAGCATAAAATATCTTGGGGTAACTCTAACCAAGGAAGTGAAAGACCTATTTGACAAGAACTTTAAGTCTTTGAAGAAAGAAATTGAGGAGGATACCAGAAAATGTAAAGACCTTCCCTGTTCCCATCTCTTGTTGGAAGAAGGTTCTATGGTGATATTTAAAATAATCATCAGTCTGATTACAGAGTAAGGCCCGTTCACACACTCTCTCCTCTATTGTTTAGGATCTTAGCTGGGGTCACCCCTGTGATTCTTTGGCATTATTCTGGAGCCAGGTTTCTTGCTACCTCCCCAATGGATCCCTCAATAAAGATATGTCTTTTCTTGCTCTCATATCTATTCTTCCTCCATCTCAACTACCCCATTCCCTCAAGTTCTCCCCAACTGCCCCCTTCTCCTTTTCCTTTCACTCACTGACCCCATGCTTCCAAATTTTTCTCTGTTCCCAATTTTCAGGAGGGTCTACATATGTTTACTTTGGGTTCACCTTATTACTTAGTTTCTCTAGGATCATGAAGTATTGGCTCGATGCCCTTTGTTTATGCCTAGTATCCACTTATGAGTGAGTACATATCATGTTTTTTTGGGGGGGGGCATGGGTTACCTCACTCAGGATAGTGGTTTCTAACTCCATCCATATGTAAATTCAAGATGTCATTATTTTTTACTTCTGAGTAGTACTCTAATGTGTAGATGTGCCATTTTTCAGTTGAGGGGCATCTAGGTTATTTCCAGGTTCTGGTCATAACAAACAATGCTGCTATGAACATAGTTGAACAAATGCTTTTGTAGTATGATTGAGCATCTTTTGGGTATATTCCCAAGAGTGGTATTGCTGGATTCTGAGGTAGGTTGATTCCCAGTTTTCTGAGAAACCACCACACTGATTTCCAAAATGGTTGCACAAGTTTTCATTCCCATCATCAATAGATGAGTATTTCCCTTACTCCACATCCTCAGCATAAGCTATCATTAGTGTTTTTGATCTTAGCTATTCAAACAGGAGTAAGATGGTATCTCAAAGTTGCTTTGCTTTGCATTTCCCTAATATCTAAGGAAGTTGAACATGTCCTATAACAATGACTGGCCTTTCAAGACCCAGAGTCAGGCGAATTGAATCAAAAGATACACAAAAGTTTAAACTCTCAAAGAATAAAAATTAAATTTATACTTGTCAACTCTTATATTGATACTGCTTTACTAAATGTAAAGTGTTAACTTAATAGCTTTCTAATAAAGTGATTTTACAACCTTTTTATCTTTTAATAATGGGATACTTATTCATGAAACAGTAACGGTCAGTGATTCCTGAAAGAAAGGAGAATCCTAATCTGATGTAGTGTACTCATGGTAGAATATCAGGAAGGTGTTGGAAGGGTCATTCATTCCTCAAGATAATGCTAGGCAGAAGTCCCTTTTGCCTAGCATTATAACTATATTAAACTAATATCTGAAAGAAGATTAAGCTCAAAATTCTGTGTAGAAACTGCAGGGATTTGTTTTATTTAATCTTTGTATTTATTTATTTATTTATTTATTTATTTTTGATGTGAAGTTTTTGATTACTCAAGATGGTCTTAAACTATGCATTTAGATCTGGAGTAGACATGTTTACACATCTGCACTGAATGCCGGGTCTACAAATATGTATTCAATGCCTAGTCTGTCTGTTATTTTATTGTCCATCTTGTCTCAGCCAAGGAAAATGGATAATCCAGTATAAAGGAGATTCAAGTGAGACAAGAAACTTTTTTAAATTTTTAAGAATAAAGTGCCAAAATAGATATATTTTTGTTGTCCTTCTCTGAAGTGATTAACATTATATTAAGCACAAGCCTAATTTCCACTTTAAACATAAACATCCAAATGATAAATTGTATGCTTAGAGTACTTGTCCAGAAATAACACGTAAACAATTATTTTCCCTTCTCTCCAAAGGCATCACCTGAAAAAAATTTTGCAGTAAGGTTTTCAACCCCCTGAGACCCTTCTTCACCTATGGCTTCCTGTTCATATTCCTGTGCTCACGCATATCCAGTGTTATCCTGAGTTGTTGTGGATCATAATTGCTATGTCTCTTTTGTCTAGAAGATGGCATTTTGTAGACAATTCCTTAATCCTCACTCCTTTAAATACTTTTTACCTTTTTTTTTTTTTACATTGCGCCCTGAACCTGAGAAAGGACTCTATAAATATCTTGTTTAGGATTGAACAATATTAGTCACTTATGCTCAGTCCCTTGTGCAGCCATGAGTATCTTCATAAGCCACAGTTCAGTTGAAAGAGTCTCCTCTTATTAATGCTGACAGTTGTATCTATAGAAACATAAACATAAATATTAAAGTAAATTTGATATTATGACACCTTAGCTAAACAACAGTATTCAGTCCCCCATGGGACTTATGATCTTCCCTGTAGGCTTTTTTTGGCCAAGGTTATAGCACCAGGCATGCAATTACTTTGGGGGCATGTTTCTCAAATCCAGTCAGAGAGCAGTTGGTTATCTGAGGTTTTCTGTTCTGCCTCTTTTCTGTCCTCCCACCAGGTCCCATAGTCTTTTAGTCCCAAAGAAATTACACAGAGGTCTATATTAATGATAAACCTATTGGCCCATTAGCTCAGGCTTTTTATTAACTCTTATAACTTATATTAACCCATTATTCTTGTCTGTGCTAGCCATGTGACTCAGAACCTTTTTCAGCGGGGTAGGTCACATCTTGCTTCTTCTGTGTCTGCACAGAACTGCAGAGGGAGTTTCCCTCTTCCCAGAATTCTTCTGTTCTCATTGACCCTCCTCTACTTTCTGTCTGGTTGTCCCACATGTACTTCCTGCCTAACTACTGGCCAATCAGCATTTATTTAAAATATAATTGACAGAATATAGACAATTGTCCCACACCAGTTGGCTACTGTTGTGCCCAAGTAGAGAACCCCAGAGAGACACCACAGTAATTTAGTCAAGTCCAGACTATAAAAGCAATGATTATTCAGTGCACATACACAAGTCTATCTTGCTGGGAGCTCAAAGCCCCCACTCACAACCCAGCACAGTGTTGAGAGCTCCCACTCCTCATGTGTGGTTGATATATATAGACAAAAACTGAAAGTCAGGTTTACTTAGGGTCAAGAAGGTTTATTTTGCTGAGTATAGGATATAGACTGCATCTGCATATCCTCTTCCTCCTTTAAGCATCACCTTCTGATTCTCTGCATGCCTCCTGCCCTCTCCCCAAGCAGTTATTTTCTGCTCTGGTCTAGACCACAAAGCTGGGTGTCCACAAGGGGCTAGCTGCTAGGGACAGTTGGTCTTCACTTTTGCAAATGTTCCTGCTTCCATCTATCTCTTGACATCGTAAAGAGCTCTAAGCATGTGTCTTAACCAGCTCCTCACCAAGAAAAGCTTTTTAAAAATTTTTATGTCCTTTAGTACTTCTATAACAGAAGTGTTAGCATTGCACAAGTGAAAATATTGTGTCTGTCAAGATGATCTCATCTTACACAGTTTTGGAACTGTATAATATTATTGATTCAATTTTTTCCCAAGTTGCTGTGTAGTAACTTCCAAGACAATGGAAGTTTTTGTGCCAGGAGGAAGCTTATGGATCAGTTCCATATTGTTTTAACTATATCATGCAACCAAGATTTGTAACAATTTCAATAATTATATTCCAATTGGCTTTTTTTATTGATGCAAACAAAGGCAGATTTGGGTAGATGGCAATCTTTCTTTACTGATTATATTGAGCTCTACGTTTTACTCTGCTCCCCTCCCTGCCTCTCCGTTCCCATTCAACCCACTCCCATGGTCGCCATACTCCCAATTTACTTAGGAGATCTTGTCCTTTTCTACTTCCCATGTAGATTAGATCCATGTATGTTTCTCTTAGGGTTTTCATTGCTGTCTAGGTTCTCAGGAACTGTGATTTGTGGGCTGGTTTTCTTTGCTTAATGTTTAAAAAACACTTATGAGTGACTACATATGATAATTGTCTTTCTGGGTCTTGGTTACCTCACTCAAAATGATGCTTTCTAGCTCCATCTATTTTCCTGCAAATTTCAAAATGTTGTTATTTTGTTCTGCTGTGTAGTATTCCATTGTGTAAAGGTACCACATTTTTCTTATCCATTTTTTGGTCGAGGGGCATTTAGGTTGTTTCCAGGTTCTGAGTATGACAAAAAATGATGTTATTAAGTTAACTGAGCACATGTCCTTGTGGCACAGTTGAGCATCCTTTGGATATATACCCAAAGGTGGTATTGTTTGGTCTTTAGGAAGTTTGTTTCCTAATTTTCTGAGAAATTGTCATACTGATATCCAAAAGGGCAGTATAAGCTTATACTCCCACCAGCAATACAGAAGTGTTGCTTTTATCTCACACCCTCTCCAGCATAAGTAGTCATCAGTGTTTCTTATTTTGGCTATTCTGATGGGTGTAAGATGGAATCTCAGAGTTGTTTTGTTATGGATTTTTCTGATGGCTAAGGATGATGAACATTTTCTTAAGTGTCTTTCAGCCATTTTAGAATTTTCTGTTGAGAATTCTTTGTTTAGGTCTATACTTCAATTTTTTTATTGGATCATTTGTTCTTTTGATGACCAAGTTCGTGACTTCTTTGTATATTTTGAATATCAGCCTTCTGTCTGATGTGGTGTTCGCGAAGATATTTTCCCATTCTGTAGGCTGTCGTTTTGTCTTGTTGACGATGTTCTTTGCTTTACGGAAACTTTTCAGTTTCAGAAGGTCCCATTTATTTCTTTTTTCTCTCAGTGTCTGTGTAACTGGGGTTATATTTAGGAAGTGGTTTCCTGTGCCAATGTGTTCAAGTGTACCTTCCACTTTCTCTTTTTTGAGGCTCAGTGTAGTTGGCTTTATGTTGAAACCTTTGATCCATTTGAACTTGAGTTTTGTGCATGGTGATAGATATGAATTTATTTTCATTCTTCTACTTGTTGATATCCAGTTATGACAGCACCATTTGTTAAATATGTTTTCTCTTTTCCATTTGCTAATTTTTCTTCTTTGTCAAAAATCAGGTGTTCAAAGCTGTGTGGGCTAATATCCAGGACTTCGATTCAGTTCTATTA
This sequence comes from Myodes glareolus, assembly GCF_982192425.1. NCBI lineage: Eukaryota > Metazoa > Chordata > Mammalia > Rodentia > Cricetidae > Myodes > Myodes glareolus. The sequence continues at coordinate 71,248,009 of NC_142041.1, read as the reverse complement.
GTCCTCCTGTATGTTTTTATGCTAATACCAGTCTGTTTTCAGTACTATAGCTCTATAGTAGAGTTTGAAGTCAGGGATTCTGATGCCTCCAGAAGTTCTTTTATTGTTCAGGATTGTTGTGACTATCGTGGATTTTTTTGCTTTTCCGTATAAAATTGAGTACAGTTCTTTAGAGGTCTGTGAAGAATTATGATGGAATTTTGATAGACATTGCATTAAATCTATAGATTGCTTTTTATAAGTTTGCCATTTTTACTATATTACTTCTTTCTACCCAAGAGCATGGGAGATTTTTCTGCTTTCTGGTGTCTTCTTTAATTTCCTTCATCGAAGAGTTAAAGTTCTTGTCAAACAAGTGTTCCACTTGTTTAGTTAGACTTACTCCAAGATATTTTATGCTTTTTGTGGCTGTTGTGAAGAGTGATGTTTCTCTAATTTCTTTTTCAGTCCATTTATCATCTGTATATAGGATGGCTACTGATTTTTTTGAGTTAATCTTGTATGCTGCCACACAGTGTTTATGAGTTGCACAAATTCTTTGGTAGAATTTTTGGGATCACTTATGCAAACTATCATATCTTCAAGTAGCAAGAGTTTGACTTCTCCTTTTCTGTTTTGTATCCCCTTGACCTCCTTTTGTTGTCTAATTGCTTTAGCTAGGAGCCCAAGAACTATATTGAATAGATATGGAGAGAATTATCAACCTTGTCTTGTTCCTGATTTAAGTGGAATTGTTGGGAGTGTCTCTACGTTTAGTTTGGTGTTGGTGGTTGGCTTGCTCTATATAGGCTTTAGTATGTTTAGGTATGTTCCTTGTATCCCTGCTCTCTCCAAGACCTTTATCATGAAGGGATGTGGGATTTTGTCAAAAGCTTTTCTGTCTTCTAATGTTATGATCAAGTGGTTTTTATTTTTCAGTTTGTTAGTATGGGGGATTATGATGAATGATTTTCATATGTTTAACCATCCCTGATTCTTTGGGATGAAGCTGACTTGATCATGGTGTATGATGGTTCTGATGTGTTCTTGGATTCTATTTGCCTGTATTTTATTTTATTTTTTATTAGATGTTATTTAAATACCGATCCAAATTCCCACTCCCTCTCCTCCTCCCATTCTCTCCACACACCCTCCTACCCGGTCCCCTCTAATCCTAAGAGAGGATAACACACTTTGCTTTGTGGAAAGTCCAAGGCCCTCTCCCTACTACATCTAGGCTGAGCAGGGTATACATCCAAAGAGAATATGTTCCCAAAAGTCAATGTATACAGTAGGGATAAACCCTGGTGCCATTGCCAGTTGCCCCTCAGTCTACCCCAGCCATGCAACTGTCAACCACATTCAGAAGGACTAGCTTGGTCCTGTGCTTATTTCATTCCATCCCACCTAGAGTCAGTAAGCTTGCATTTGCTCAACTAAACTATTTCAGTGGATAAACCCTTCATGGTCTTGACCTCTTTGCTCATATTCTTATTTTTTCTACTCTTCAACTGGACATTGGGAGCTCAGTCCAGTGCTCCGATCTCTGCCTGTTTCCCTTTGTTGTAAGACGAAGGTTCTATAGTGATATTTTAGATAATCATCTGACTACAGGGCAAGGCCAGTTCGGGTACCCTCTCCTGTATTGCTTAGGATGTTAGCTGGTGTCATCCTTGTGGATTCCTGAAAATTTTTTAGATCCAGGTTTCTTAAAAATCCCATAGTGGCTCCCTCAATCAAGATAACTCTTACCTATCTAGCTTTCATATCTGTCCTTCCTTCTTCTCGACTAGCCAATCCTTCAAGCTCTCTTCAACCCTCCCCTTCTCCCCTTCCTTCTACCTCCTCCCCCCAAAGCTCCCAATTTTCTTAGGCAATCTTCTCTGTTTCCAGTTTCCAAGTGGGTTTATATTTGTTTTTCTTTGGGTTCACCTTATTACTTAGCTTCTCTAAAATCATAAACTATAGGCACAATGTCCTTTGTTTATGGCGAGTATCCACTTATGAGTGAGCACATACCATATTTATTTTCTTGGGTCTGGGTTACCTCACTCCAGATAGTGTTTTCTAATTCCATCATTTGTATGCAAAATTCAAGATGTGATTGCTTTTACCACTGAGTAGTACTCTAATGTGTATATGTGCCACACTTTCTTTATCCATTATTCCATTGATGGGCATTTAGGTTGTTTTCAGATTCTGGCTATGAACATAGTTGCTGCTATGAACATAGCTGAACAAATCTCAAACACTGAAGATACTATAGAGGAAAGAGACTCATTATCAAAGAAAACATTAAATCCAAAAAATTCTTAAGACAAAACATTCAGGAAATATGGGACACCATGAAAAGACCAAACCTAATAATTATAGGTCAGTTATCTTGTTTTCCAATTCACAATAGCTAAGAAATGGAAACAACTTGATTTTTTTCATACGGCATGTGGATATTGAAATAAACCTTTTCTTCTCCATATTGATTTTGGTCTACATTTTATCACAGCAGAAGTGATGTGGGATTCCCCTCTGTATGCTATAATTACCACTAATGAATAAAGAAACTGCTTTGAACCTATAGCAGGGCCGAATTTAGCTAGATAAGAAAAACTAAACTGAATGCTAGGAGGAAGAAGGCAGAGTCAAGGAGAAGCCATGGAGCCACTTCTAGAGACAGACATGGTAAATCCTTGCTGGTAGGCCATGAGCCTTGTAGTCAAATACAAAATAATGAAAATGGGTTAAATTAAGATGTAAAATCTAGCCAATAAGAAGTTAGAGCTAGTAGGCCAAGCAGCGATTTAATTAATACAGTTTCTGTGTGGTTATTTTAAGAGTCTGGCAGCTGGGTTAAAAAAAAAAAGCAGGCTCATACTACACAGAAGAAATCAAACTAATATATAAATGTCATTTATTTTATCCTCCCACTGTATTTTTAATTTCAATATCAAAAATTCCAACAACTATTAGATAAAATGTTCATATTTTTAAAATAGTCTGAATGGTTGTCTCACTTTCCAAAGATGTTCTGTATCTTTTAAGAGTTTATAAAGATCTTGCAATATTATAGCAAAGTTATTGTAAGTTATTGATAGCTGGATTTTTATATGAAGTTATATTTTAAAGACCAAATTTGAAGAATTTAATCCTTGACAATACAGTTTAACACAAATAAGTAAACATTCTCAATTGACTACATAGTAAAAAGTCTAGAAAAAGTTGGCGATAATACTGCAGCTAATATTATAAAAAATATTGTAAACTGTTTAACCTGTGAGACCAAACATTGTCTATTCTCTTGCATTTTACATATATATATATATATATATATATATATATATATATATATGCAATGCAGAGAAAAAATAGTGATAGGATCTCTAGAAATCCAAATTAATCTTCATTTAAGAAAACAACTGTAAATGTGACAAAAGCAAAATATGTACACCTGTGCACTCCCCCATAAGGATAAGTGTAAAATATAACATGCATTGAAAACTTGTCAAGAGTCCCATATGCTAATAACCAACCTGATATTTGCCAGGAATATTTAATTTCAAAATTGAATATACTGTCATGTTTGTATTATGTCCAAAAAAATTTGAAGGTGAGAAAATTAAGAACTTCCATTTCAAAAATATTTTTGTAGAGAATAAATGGAAAATTAAACCAGGTTACTGATAAATCTGCATGGCTCAAAGGGATTATACTGATTTGGGTTCATTTAAAGGCACATGTTGAAACAAGGAACTAAGGCCATTGTGATATACATGTTTAACTCTATGATTATGGTTATACTTGGTTATGGTAATAATGAATTCCCTAACACCTGGAAAGAAGGATAAATGCAAGATTTCAGCAAAACAAATAAAATAGACACCAATAAATAACAATACATTGGTAAATGAAGAACAATATTTCATATCAGGTTATTTTAAAGTCATTTCAACTTTGCTAGTTTCACATTTGCTGGTTTTTAAAAAAATATTTAAAATATTTCAAGTAACCTACATCTCATTTGATAGACACCTCTACTTACTGAAAAATTATTCTTACCTACAGAAATGAAATTTTATTTCTAATCTGCCAGTTGAATTTTATTAGTCTGTCATTAATCACTGCCATGGAGCTCACACCTGGGGAAATGATTTAGTGGAGTTTAGAACATTCACACATTACAGCTGAAAAATATTCCACTCCATAATAGTTTTGATGCCTAATAATTTATCCAGAAAATATGATTATTACTTAAGCATATTACTACTTTACTTTGTTCAATAAACTCATGTTGCTCCATTGATAATTATTAAATATAGCATAATTTAATTTTTAGTCACTGTTCCTTATATGATACTGAGCATTTAAAAATGTAGTTTAGTTTTATTTTATTTCCATTATTAATATTTTAACTACCTTTTTCTTAATAGAGAAATTTTCTTTTCATAAACAATTTAAGTGCTAGTATCAAATTGTATTCAGATAATAATATTAATATAGTTAACATTATAACTTTAGGTTTTATATATAGAAATGTAAAGACATACTTGGGTTTTTATCATGCATTTTTCTGTGATTTTTATGATTAGTAATGACTAACTAATTAAATATTACATCGCAAACTGTATGGCATGGCAATAAAATTATAAGTAAAATAATAAAACAGTAAAAAAATTCTTACTTGAATCTGCATTAACCAAGCCCTCCCAAAAGACTCCAAGAGTTTATATATGGTACCATTACATGTTAACTAGGTACAATACAGTGCTAGCAAACTTTTACTTTGTAATGCTGTCTGCTGTTGAGGAAGAGAAGGCAATTATAGACTAAAAGTGTAGAACTGACAATAATTTTAAACATTACATGCATTTAACTCTAGAAAAGAAATTTACATATTTTATATACTGACTTCTCCTTACCATATCCAGCTATTAAGAAAACCAAATGTTATTACTCTCAGTGGCTCAGATTGATCATGCTAACTACATTGCCACTGTTGTCCTGCATATGTTATCACCAAGATACCTCCTAATAAATGACGATTTTTCATCGTTCTGTTATCTTAATATCCCACATATGTTGCATTCCAATTCTCAAAGCATGATAACATAGTAATAGAAATAAAGGGTATGAGAATTTTAAAACTGGCTATCCTTCAGAATAAATCACTGGGCTGCATTTTAAATTTTAATAATAAAACATCTTTAGATTTATAAAAAAAATTGTCTCTTGCTAAATTACTTTAATTTTTATCTCTAATCTTTAGAGTCCCAGGTAACCTCGGGTGAATGGGGGGGTGGGTGGGAGGGTTGTTGAAAGGGGAGAGGGTTAGAGAGAAGGGAGTAGGGGAGGAATGGGGAAAACTCGGGGGACTGAGAAGGGGGAAGGGAGGAAGGATGGATATGGGATCAGGGAAGAATATATCTCAACTAAGGGAGTCATTTTAGGGTTTACAAGAGACTTGATTATAAAGGGGATCCCAGGTCCAAGGAGAGATCCCCAGATTGTTCTCTGGACAGAGGAGAGGGTGCCTGAACCGGCCTTGGCCTATAACCATACTGATGAAGATTTTGCTTATCACCATAGATCCTTCATCCGACGTTGGATGGCGATACAGACGGAGACCCACATTGGAGCACCGGACTGAGCCCCCCATGGTCCAAATGAGGAGCAGAAGGAGGAAGAACATGAAAAAAAAAAAACAACTCAGGACCGCGAGGGGTGCGATCACCCACTGATACAAGGGGACTGATCTAATGAGAGTTCACCAAGGCCAGTTGGACTGGGACTGAACGAGCATGTGATCCAACCAGATTTTCTGAATGTGGCCGGATTCTCTGAATGTGGCTGGCCCGGAGTCTTTCTGAAAAGCAATTGACAATGACACTGGGACTTGTTTCCTCTGCATAAAGTGAATTTTTGGGATCCAGTCTGTTTGGATACTCACCTTCCTGGACCTGGAGGGAGCGGGAAGGAACTTGAACTTCCCACAGGGCTGGAAGCCCTGACTGCTCTTAGGGATGGAGAGGTAGGAGGAGGGGGAGGGGAGGAAGTGGGAGGGTGTTGGGAGGAGGGGCGGAAATGGAAACTTTCATAATTTAATAAACTTTGGAATTACTGCCTAACCAAAAAAAAATTTAATAGTTCTTTGAAAATCCCAGACAACAAATTTTAATCATATTCCGACAAATCCCCAAACTATTACCATACCTACCATTTCCAGCTGTCCCTACCTACCTCCCAAACTTCCGTTTGGCCTTCTCCCCTCTGTCCCACAGAATCCAGTTCGCCTGAGATTTGATATTTATATTTGTAGACACTATTTTAAATATAATATTTTGTTAACAAATCTTAGTTGTAGCCTTGGAATTGAGCAGATTTAGATTCTCTTTTAGACTCAGAAAATTAAAAATACACAATTTAAAACTCAGCTACCTCTGAGGTGCCCAGGTACCTGAATTGATTTTGTCTTCCTTAGCTGTCTTCCATACTAGCTGCGTCTCATCTGATATTTCATGTTTCTATATTTTAGTTTCATTTTCTCTGATAGTTTTATACATTTATTTAGATTGCTTTAATGTGATTAATTAGAGTGTGTAGATGAATCTATTGCTTCTTGGAGTCTTGGTCATTTGTATTTCTGTTTGAGAATATTGTTCCATTAATATCTATTCCATACTATTTATTAGTATTTTAACTTATTCCTGTTCATGTGTTACTATCTTTTAATTTTGTGTTGTGAAATTATTTTTTTTGCACTAAGAAAAGAATAATGGGCTGTCTTTGTTTCACTTGTGCATCTTTGTTTAATGCTAACATTTTGATGAATGATTCTAATATTTCATTAAATAGTAAAAAAATTAACAAAGTACTCTTAACTAAATTCAGAATTGTGGTGTAGTTTATTTCTGTTAGGTTGGTCCTTCAACCTCAGCATCTAGTGTGCTATAATTCTTTGGTGTCTTCTGTATGACATGCTCTATGTTTCTAATTTTATTTTAATATTCTCAAAAGTGATTATACACTTTATATTCATTTAATTCATTGGGATTCTGAAAACTACTACTAATCCTTCTTCTTCCTTCCTTTCTCCTCCTCCTCCTCCTCCTCCTCCTCCTCTTCTTCTTCTTCTTCTTCTTCTCCTTATAATCTATATCAGATGTCTGAATATGTTTGCTTTCACTTACTTTCTGGAGATACCATTTTTTCTTCAACACTTACAAAATGCTATAAAATAAATGGAAATTTGACATGAGAACTACTGTACAATAATGAAATAAAAGAAGGTAATTTAAGTGGATTAAAGAAAAAGAACTGTTTGCTCCTTCTGCTTCCTTATGTTGTTTGATAAAATAACATATTGATTGTTGAAGGCAGAGAAACCGTCCTAGAGAATAGCCTTTTAATTTTTTCATTAAGGGAGGTGTTTTCCTGGAAGAGATTCTGACAGGAAAATAACAATTAAGGTTTCATATCTCGAAAATTTAGTTGCTTACTTTAAAAAAAGAACCACAAGGTAAATACTCTTAGCTAAAATGTGAGTTGTGTTGTATTTCTTTCCTGTTTGGAAACTTCAGAATCTAGTGTGCTCTAAATCTTTGGTGTTTTAGTCTTAGCTTGTTTTTAATGACTTTAACATTTTAAAGCCAAGGGATCAGGCATTTTATAGAAATAGCTCTTAATTTGGTTTTGCCTGATATTTCCTCATTATTAGTGTGGGTTATAGACTTTTGAGACTAATATCATAGAGCTAAAGGAATCTTTTCATCACATCATGAGAAAAGTTATCTGGTATGGGCATGAACGTTGACTGGTGTCACTAGACTGAATGATATGATGAAGGCTGTATCTGTAGTTTCTCTAGTGCAAGCACTGTTCAGGTTGTATCAGTGTTAAAACATTTCTCTTTGAGTTTTTGAAGTGATAGTCTGAGAGAATTTTTAAATACATAAAAATGTAAAGTTCAATAAAATCAATAAAAATACAAAATAAAAATGCTTTTAAATACATTTATTTATTTGTGTTGGGAATTGAGTAATATTGTTTTTGTTTTTTATTTATAGTAGGTGAAATTTTGCTATAGGAAGCATTTCTTTTTCTTCTGATTTATTCAAATACTGGTTTTGTAAAGATTTTGTTTTTTCTTTCATTTTGGAATGTATTTTTAATAAGAACGTGTAAAACTGCTTATTATTTTGCTCTTCCCATTTCTTTGCTATGTTCAGATGATGTTATTCTTCCTTGAATGTGATATCTTGTGAGACTCTTAAACCTGTTTCTTTTCCTTTCTTTCCCGTCAGTGCACACTGCTGATGTGATATTTCTCCCTTCTACAATTTCCAGAGATTGTCACTTTTCCAGAAGAGTCTCTTGAAATTTTAGCATTCACCCTACTTAAAACAATCTCACCTCCAATTTATTTCTGGATTCATGGGGTTGATTCTGATAAGTTGAGTTCATTTTTCTACTCAATTTGTAATTTTCACTTTTCTGAATTCCTTTTTTAAGACATAAGCGTGGGTATTTGTGTTCCTTTTCCGTGTTGTTCACTGTGATATTTTGGTAAAATGTACCTGAAAACTCAGATGGAGAAGACTGCCAGTGTAAGCTTCCTTTATTTGTCATCACCCTTTATCTTCTAACAATAGGCAATCTTTTGAGGACAGAATAAGTATTATATTAAAAATAACGATGACATATTCTGGCATTTTAAAGACAGTAATTATGAAGACAGTAACTTAAAAACAGACTTTAGGGAGCAACTTCAGAGAAAGAGAGTCTGATTTAACCTCGATTATTTTTCATATTTCAGAGGTAAATTATTAACACATTGTGCTGATTCTGTTCAATCAACATTCTTTATTCATCACGAGTTGTTTGGAGGTTTATTGTCAGGATTCAGAAGCTAGTCATGAGACTTGCTGATGAAAACTCTGAATTATCCTGTAGTTCATGTGTTAGGTCACCATGCCTTCAGGCACTATTGAAGAAGCCTGATTTTGTGTTTTGGTATTTATTTCTTCCAATCTAATGTTATACAAGTTTGGTTGTTGTGGGAACTCCTAAGTCTAACAAAACTATTATTTGGAAGGAATATACCCCTCCCCTCTTTTTTTATTTTTTTATTTTGAAAGAAATTTTATTAAATTATAAAAGTTTCCATTTCCGCCCCTCCTCCAACCACCCTCCCACTCCCCCCACTCCCTCTCCTCCTCCCTCTCCATCCCTAAGAGCAGTCAGGGTTTCCTGCCCTGTGGGAAGTTCAATTTCCTCCCCCCTCCCTCCAGGTCCAGGAAAGTGAGTGTCCAGACAGAATGGAACCGCAAAATCCAGTATATGCAGAGGAAACAAGTCCCAGTGTCATTGTCAATGGCTTTTCAGAAAGACTCCGGGCCAGCCACATTCAGAGAATCCGGCCACATTCAGAGAATCTGGTTGGATCGCGTCCTCGTTCAGTCCCAGTCCAACTGGCCTTGGTAAACTCTCATTAGATCCGTCCCCTTGTATCAGTGGGTGATCGCATCCCTCGCAGTCCTTATTTTCTTTTTCATTTTCTTCATCCTTCTGTTCCTCATTTGGACCTTGGGGGACTCAGTCCGGTGCTCCAATGTGGGTCTCCGTCTGTATCGCCATCCATCCTCGGATGAAGGTTCCCTCTGGTCTTGCCTTCTTTGCTCACGTTCTCTTTCCTTCTGCTTCTCCTTTGGACCTAGGGAGTTAAGTCCAGTGTTCCGAGGTGGGTCTCTGTCTCTATCTCCATGCATCGCCAGATGAAGGTTCTATGGTGATAAGCAAAATATTTATCAGTATGGTTATGGGCCTAGGCCGTTTCAGGCACCCTCTCTTCTGTCCAGAGAACAATCTGGGGATCTCTCCTTGGACCCCCTCCCCCTTTTTTAACACTCTAGCTGTATTTGTGCAATCAATGACCATTAAAAGGTCTCAGAAAATAACATTAAGTCTTTGATATACTTGAGGGTATCTAGACCTGATTTCCAGATGTGCAATGATCTGGTTCAAGAGTATTTCTGGTTCACTAATTACAAAGGGTTATGACACTGTTTGTGTTAATTATGAAAAAATGTTTCTAACTTGGTTAGCACAACATATATTTCATTAATAATACACTAGATTTCTGTTATGGCTCAAACATAGCATGTTTGAAGTTCCTTTTCTATTTATTCAATGAACATAAACTCAGCATTTGTTTCACTTGCTACAGAAAACATGTTGATGAATAAGCCAGTATTCCCAAATATAGGAATAATGAACTCATAATCCTAATGCAAGATGTTTTATTGAGTAATCTAAAATGTATTATAAAGAAAAGGTAATTTCAGAGAGCTTAATGATATTACAGTCATATATATATATTTTCTTGGATTGGGCACACTGATAATTACAAACTGAATAATGTTGCTATATAGATAATGAATGACATGGAAGAAAGAACTTCTCAGTGAACTAAGAGAATAAAACTATAGCATCAGAAGGCCCTAAAAATTGCTAGGTCTTCTAGGAGTAGATTTATCAATTCAGGGGTATATTCATTATATAATACTTCCAGGAAGCATGGATGGGAAAGACAAAAGGCTCCTCAGAATAAACAAGAAGGTCTGTTGATGATCTCTGTGGACAAGGAAAGTTGAGCTGAGTATGAGTGCCCAGAGAAACCAAGCATTTACAGAACATTATTCTCTCAGGTTTACAGGTTGTTTTATATAGGTGGCATTATTTTGGAAATAGTGTAAAGATTTCAGCAACAGATAATAAATCAGGATTCAAAATGCTCATGAGTAGCAATTTTTACTATATTGAGAAAAATAGATGAGAGTTAGTATATAAATGTAAAAAGCAGAACAATTAAAAATCATCCAGAGAGGTAAGATGGTGTTGAAAAATATGTTAAAAACAGTATAGATACAAGTTTCACAAACTATTTTAAATATAAAAACCAATTTACCTGTTTGCATTTACTAATGTCATGTATGTATAACATGTAGGAGGTGTGCCTCAGTGTGCAGCAAAGGTCTTCTGTATGACATACACTATTTTTCTCATTTTATTTTAAACTCCTCAAAAGGGATTTGTTATACAGTTTATATCTAGGTGAATATAATATATTGGGATACTGAAAACTACTACTAATTCTTCTTCTTCTTCTTCTTCTTCTTCTTCTTCTTCTTCTTCTTCTTCTTCTTCTTCTTCTTCTTCTTCTTCTTCTTCATAATCTATATCAGATCTCTGAATATGTTTGCTTTCACTTACTTTCTGGAGATAGCATTTTTTCGTCAGCACTTACAAAATGATATAAAAATAAATAGAAATTTGGCATGAGAACTTTTTGGCAAATTAGGTAGGTACAATAAATAACTAGACCAGTTCAAGAATAACAGTTATATTTTAATAGTTGAAAAGGGGAAACTCACGCTACAAGAGTGGGAAGTCTGACTTCCAATCAGTCCAGCAGGCACCATGCAGAGAGAGAGCATACCTGGATCTCCCAGTTTTTTCCTGGGTTCCAGGTTTTCACGCCCTAATTATCTGTGATTGGTTAGCAGAGTTTCCCCATCATCTCCCCCTTTTGTCTAAAAAAGATCAAATTGTATTGAAATTAAGCTTGGATAAATCATGAGGGAGGTAACTAAAATTATCTAATCTTCAGCTCCATCAAAAATCTGAGAAGGGAAACAATATTACTTGAGTGAACAGGAAGTGCAATAAAGATACTTCCCAAATGTGCAACAAATGACAGAGACAACTGACTACCTGGGCAATCACCCAAAGTATCATTTGCAATGTTGAAGCAACTAACTTTTGCTAAGGCCCAACATAACTGACTTACCATTTTCAAAGGCAAGAAACTTTTCAAAACTTTCTTACCCTGTCTTGGCAGGATATGACAGTCCTGTTTTATCCATGTATGAATACCCTGTATCTCTGTCAGTGGTTGAGATATGGACATTTCTTTGCCCAAGGGCCAGTAATGTCAAGGTGAAAGGCTCCAGATGAAGTTTCTTTGGTGCTCAACATTCTCTCGGGAGTAGATCGGTGTTGCCAGAAGTGATTTTGTCTCACTACCATGGAACTCTAGGTTAGATTAAAGGCCATTTTTTACAGCTCTTTGAAGAGGTTGAAGATTATCTATTTATACTGAATATAATCTCTATGTATCTAAAGAACCTGATTAGTCTAATTATAAATATGACAAACATAGATGAGTATTGATTTATGTTTCTCAATACCTATCTAACTTAAAGACAAAGACAATAAACAACTGTGCAATAAATGAGGACAATAACCTTCAAATGTAAACAATGTATAAGTGTCTTGATCATAAGTAGTAATGTATACTGCAATATGGTATATATATATATATATGTCAATACATAAACAATGTTTTAAACAGAGGTAGAAGCATACATGCATACAATATTTAACATAATTTAACTTTGTATCACTATACAAGAATCAGATACCAATATAAACGTCTATAAACAATAACTCACAAAGACCAGTCTGTTATCCCATCATCCATTTATCCCTCTTTTTTTAAAAAAATAGATCCCTGAGGCTATAAAATTCCTCCCCCATCCCTCAACCATATACCAAATATAATTAACCCCTAAACGATGTCCCTAAGCCTGAGGGAAAACTTTTCTGGGAGAGGGGACGTCGTCCTCTAAAATTGTTTTCAGCTCTCATGGGGGCTACGTTCTTTTTAGAAGATTCTGTTACAGTAAATGATGGTTAAATTTCAAGATTAATATTTGGTTTGGTAAAATTGCAAATAGTCTCTGAGTATTTTGTGGAGGTCTGGCTAGAATGTTGTAAAAGATGTGCACCATTTCAGCTAACCAAGTTTGAACAGTCTTGTGCAGCTGGTACTAACAACAGGTCTTGTAGTAGGACTATCAGCATCATGATGTCATATTGACCAGGTGGAGTTGTTGAATTGGGGCCCCATCTTCTTCCTGGAATCTTCAAAGTTTACTGTAGGGAAATTTACTGGGGGGGTTGAGTGCACTTATACTACTTTTAGTTTGTCAGTGGTAGCTGGTATGGTTCTATACTCAAGCTAGTCATAAAGTCTGCACAGAGCTTTCTGTATATAGAGCATGATTTTTCTCAAAGCTGTATGTTAGATTTGCATCCTCTTGCCACACTTTTCATTAAGTACAGAAAAATAAATATGGATTAGACTTTCAGAGCTTCAAGATATTTTTCTTAAATGATAAAAAATCTACTTTATTTGCTGGGTTTGTTTTTAGTTCCTTGACCAAATATTTACTCAAAGAAGTGTAATTATGTTATAGTCTTCATCTGGATTGTGGAATAGGTAAGAAGTTATGTTTTTTTGTTCTTTTTTATTTTTTATTGCTTTATAAATAATATCATTCGCAATTTCTACTTCCTGCCCCCTTCCACTCCACTACTCCCTCCTCTCACTCCCCCCTTCCAGTTCAGAGAGAGGGCAGGATATCCTGCCCTATGGGAAGTCCAAGGCCCTCCCCCCTCCATCCAGGCCTAGGAAGGTGTGCATCCAAACAGATCACAAAAAGCCATGTGGTAGAGACAAATTCCAGTGCCATTATCATATGTGGGTGCTATAAGGAGTTATTTTCTGTGCAATGACATTAATGAATGCTATTATACTATATAAAATACTTGGTAATGTACTGTTAAATAAATGAGCTATCTTTTGCTTTTACTGTAACTCAACGTACTATATCAGGGTCCAGCTCAGTTAATTGTTCTCAACCTTTCTAATTTTGTGACTCCTTAGTACCTTTCCTTATGTTCTGGTCACCCCTAATCATAAAATTATTTCTTTGGTATTTCATAGCTGAAATTTTGACACATTTATGAATCTTATTACAAATATATGGTATACAGAATTTTGGATGTGTGACCACCAAAATGGTTGCAACTCAACTCACAAGTTGAGAACAACCAAGCTAGATGGCTCAGTCCTGAGGGAGCTTGTTGACAAATTAAAGACCTGATCTGAGTTCCATTATCAGAATCCAGGTAGCGGAAAGACAGAGTCCACTCCAAAGAATTCTCTCACTTAAAATTTACACATAATGATGTGCATGGGCATGCCTCTCCCTAACAACACACAAATAATTTCATTTGTTTATAAAATTACACATGAAATTTCATTATTTGAAGATTTCAAAAAATCTCTGAAACAAGGAACTAAAATCATGTAGTGATGATTTCATTAAATATTATTTATTTCATATCTATTAAATTCAGATCATTTGGCAAAAACATTTTCTTATTTTGAAGCGTATGTGTGTGTATGTGATTCAGTAGATTTTTTGTCGCCTATATATAAGCATATGCATGCACCAATTCACTTAATCTTAAAATCTGAAATCTTTAGCTTTTACTTTGTTATCATAAAAAATTATAGAAAAGATAATAAAAACTAGTAATACTGAAAAATTTAAAGGGCTAGAATTTCAATGTAAAACCAGTTTAAGAAAGAATCTTAAAATATGTCTGGCACTTAAAAATGTGATACTAAAATATGTCACAAAACATCTTGCATTTTTAAATTTTAAAAAGTAAGAAAAGTTCCATGAATTTTAAGTTGCCTTCAAAACAATAAATAAAAGATAGCTATAAAGGAGACACAAATTAAATCTATAATTAAATGTGCTTGTCTTTTTTGGTAGCTTACTTAAATAAAAGAACACTCCATTTTATCATTCTGGGAAGAAAGATAAATTGGTCCTACAAACAAGTTTATGACTAAATATACCAGTTTTGCTAAGAAATTTAATGGAATCAAAATTATAGTAGCTCATTAGATGTGATTTATTTACCTGTTGCCATTATGAGGAAAAAATAAGTTGAAAGAGACAAATTCTGGTTTATGGAAAGCGACTCAGTGACATTAGCAGAAGGTTGTGGAGATAAACATGACATTTAGATAGTCCCTGAATGCTGGTAGTCATCTATATTTTTTCACAAACGGGTTACTCTTTACATGGTACCATAAAATCAATTTTAATTTTATAATGTGATTCTCTCTATTTTTTCTGCCATTAGCAAACTTAAAAAGCAAATATCACTGATAAGCAGTGACTGAAATTTGAGGGACACTCTCCCATGTCTTCCCTACAAACTATAAAGAGAAGTGCTTTTCTCAAGCAGTTGCTTAAGCCTCTATGGTTTACAAGGTAAGGATGAAGTTCACTTAAGTCATGATTTTTAAAAAGTATCAAACACTTCTTTAAATATTTAGCCTTATCTTCAATTTGAAATTATACCACTTCTTTTTCACATTGAAAAAATAGTTTAATTTTTAAGGTTGTGAAACTCATGTAAATGTATAAATCAGTATGTCTTTAGAAAATATATATATATATATATATATATATATATATATATATATATATATGACCAAACTCTCAGCAGAGCCAAATGAATGAACAGAATTGTCTACATTCAGCCCACCAATAATAATAATAACAGCCCACTGGTGAGTTACCATTGTATCTTGTTTTTAAGAGGGGCATGGACATTTAAAAATATTGACATTAAACTAAAATAAATGGCAAACTGTGTGACATTTTGTTATTTACTTAAGTATTCTAAAATTGCTAAACATCATAGAAAGATACTTCTTTCTGTAAAATTATAAAAAAAATTAGCTGTCTGTAGATGAGTAGACTTATGAATGGGTCTTCAGTTCAATTCTGTTAATCAACAAGTCTGTTTTGTGACAATAACAATCTGATTTTATTACTATATCTTGATATTACAATTTGAAGTTAGGACTGTAATACCTGAAGTAGTTCTTTTATTAGTTATAATTGTTTTAGGTATTCTGATTTCTTGTTTTCACCAGGAATTTTGGAGAGATTACATTAAATCTGCAGATTGCTTTTGGTAGGATTACCATTTTTACGATATTAATTCTATTGATCAATGATAAGGGTAGAGGTTCTACTTTTTGGTATCTTCTTCAATTTATTTCTTCAAAGTCTTAAAGTCTTTTTTTACACAAGTCCTTAAAGCTTTCTGCTTTAAAACTGTCTGACTCTAGACTTTTTATATTTTGACTGGAAATTTTCATTACTGCTTTTATTTCTCTGGTGATTATATATCTACATAAATTACTTATTTGATCTTGAAATAACTTTGGTAGTTGGTATATATCAAGAAAATTATTCATTTCTATTAGATTTTCTCAATTTGATAACATATCCGGTTTTAAAGTATGTTCCTAAAATTCTGTAGATTTTCATGGTGTCTGTTGTTATGCCTTCCTTCTGTATCTACATTTTAAATTTGGATCTTCCCCATTTGTCTTTCCATTAATTTGTCTAAATGTTCATCAATCTTAATGATTTTCTCAAAATCATTAATTAATTCTTTCTAGCATTGATTCTTTGTGTTATTTTTGTTTCTATTTTATAAATTTAAGAAGCAAGATTATTTCTTACTATGTATTCCTATTATTTCTTCTTTTTGTTTTTTAGAGCTTTCAGGTTTGCTGTGAAGTTACTAGTATGAGATCTCTCCAATTTTTTTCATATAGTCACTTAATGCTGTAAACTGAAACATCTTGATTACATGCTATAAGTTTGCTAAGGTTCTGTTTCCATTTTCACTCATTTCTAAAAAGTTGTTTTCTTTAATTTCTGTCTTGAACCACATTTCATTTAGTAGTGAATTGTTCAGTTTCCATGAATTTGCAATCTTTTTGTTATTTCTGTATTTATTGATGTTCATCTTTAATTTATGGTGCTTGAATGGGATATGGGATGTTCTTTCAATGTTCTTCTATCTCTTGAGATTTGCTTTGTGTCCAAGTATATGGTTTGTTTTGGAGAAAGTTCCATGAGGTGCTGAGAAAATGGTATATTCATTTCTATTTGAGTCATATGTTTTGTAAATATCTATTTGGTGCTGGAGAATTGTCTGTATTCTGTCAATCATATTTTAAATAAGTGCTGATTGGCCAGGCAGGAAGGCTAGACAGAAAGTACAGGTGATCAATGAGAACAGGAGAATTCTGGGAAGCAGAAAGCTCCCTCCACCATTCCTGCCCAGACCACAGAGAAGCAAGATGTAACCTGCCCTGCTGAAAAAGGTACTGAGCCACATGCTAACATAGATGAGAATAATGGATTAATATAAGCTATAAGGGTTAACAAGAAGCCTCAGCTAATTGGTCAATCAGTTTATAATCTTATGGAGTCCTGTGTGTGATTTTCTTTGGGGTATGCCGGCTGTGGGGTGCCTGGCAGGACAGATACACCAACAAGCCAGCCCTCATGTTACATCTGTTAGGTCTATTTGGTTTATAATGTCATTTAACTATAGCATTTCTCTGTATTTTGTTTTTCTTTGGATGGCCTATTTATAAGAGTTGGATATTGAAGTCTCCTACTGTTATTGTATGACAATTAATATTTTATTTTACTTATACTAGTGTTTTTCTTATTGACTTTGGTGCCTTGTGTTTGGGTCATAGGTGTTGTGAATTGCAATATCTTCTTAGTGTATTTTTCCATTGATGTGTAAATAGCCTTTTCCTATTTCTTCATACTAGTTTTGGTACGATGGTGTGGGAGAATTGTCTGTATTCTGTCAATCATGTATTTTAATAAAATGCTGATTGGCCAGGCAGGAAGTATAGGTGGGTCAACCAGACAGGAAGTAGAGGCTGGGCAATGAGAATAGGCTAGGGAGGAGGAAACTTCCTCAGCCACTCCTGTGCAGACCACTGAAGAGACAGCATGTAACTTGCTCAGCTGAAAAAGGTATTGAGCTGTATGGCTAACATAGATCAGAATAATGGGTTAAGATAAGTCATAAGAACTAACAAGAAGCCTGACCTAATGGGCCAATCAGTTTATAACCTTATGGAGTCCTGTGTGTGATTTTTCCTTGGGAGTTGCTGGTTGTGGGGTACCGGGCCAGACAGAAACCCCAACAAGCTGGCCGTAATGTTACAGTACGAAGTCTACATTATGCGATAATGGCCACATAATGGCCACACAAACTTGTTGCTTTCATCCATTTTCTTGGAGTATCTTTTTTTTCCTATTACCTTGATCTCTTGTCTATCTCTCATGCTAAGGTATGGTCCTGGATGTAGTAGAATTGATCCTACATTTGTACCCAATCTGGTGGTCTTTACCTTTATTGTGAAATTGAGATTGTTGATGTTGAAAGTTATCAATGAGCTATTTTTGCTGAATCTTGTTTATTTTTTTTTTGTGGGTTTCCTTCATCTTTGATTTGATGGTTAGAGATTATTCATTTTTTGTGTAGTCTTTGATCTGGTTAACTTCTTTATTTTGAAGTTTTCCTTCTAACACCTTCTATAGAGCTGGATATGTAGAAAAGTGCTGCTTATATTTTGTTTGGTTCTGTAATGTCTTCTCTTGTGTGTATAGTAGTCTGGATGGGGATCTGTACTGTCTTAGAGTTTGTCCAACATCTACCCATGCTCTTTTGGCTTTTATAGTCTCTATTAAATTGGCAGTAGTTATTCTAACAGGTCTGTCTCTCTATATATATTGATCATTTTTTTTGTTGGAGCTTCTAATATTCTTTCTTTATCCTTTACAAGTGGTATTTTGAATATTATGTGTAATTGAGGGTATTTATCCTCTGGCACAATCTATTTGTTGTTCTGTATGCTTTTTTTTTGTAATTTGATAGCTATTGCCTTCTTTAGGTTAGGATATTTTTCTGATTTTGTTGAAAATATTTATGTGCCTTTGATCTGGATTTCTTCTACTCCTCTACTATTTTTATTATGGTCTTTTTGTAGTATCCCTGATTTCCTGGATGCTTTATGCCTTGATTCTTTTAGAGTTAATATTTTCATTAACTGAGGTATCTGTTTTTTTTTTCCTCCATTATCTTTATGCCTGAGATTCTCTCTTCCATTTCTTGTATGATTTTGTGACGGTTACCTTTGAGTTTCTTGCTGAGTTCCTAAATTTTTCATTTTGATTTTTCTCTCAATTTGGGTTTCTTCATTGATTTAATATCCACTTTCATATCTTTATCATTATTTTTCATTTTTTCTACTGTTTGTATTTATAGATTTTATGGATGGGTTTATTTATATCTTCTTAAATGGTCTTGATCAAACTCTCAAGAGTTATTTTGAAGTCATTGTCTTATAAGTCAACTACATTGCATTTCTCAAAGCCTACTTAAGTAGGGTCACTAGGCTCTAACAGAGAAGTATGGTTTTAATGATGAAATCAAGGCATCTGGATTTTGGATGATTGTAATTATAGATCTGATAGATTGTAACTCTTTGTCTTCTCTTTACTGTGTAGGTTTCCATTCCATAGTTTCTGTTGCTCTTTCTGGACCTTAGGAGCATGGCTGTGGGTTGCCTGGTGGATAGTGCTTGTGTTTCTGTGCCAGATATGATCCTCAAGGATTCATAATAGAATTTGTTTGTAGACACTTGGAGTTAATATGCAAGAATGTGGGTTGGCTAGAAGATTGGAGGACTGAGAATATCCACCGGAAGGAGGAAAATGGGGTATATCAGAAGGATCAGATATCATGGTCATTTTTAGGTAAAGATGGTTTCTGTTGGGTGAGGAAAAGGAAATGGGGTGAGGAAGAAAGCCTGTAGGAAAGGATTTATTTAATTCCTTGGGAGTGATAGCGGAGGAGAAGGAGAGATTCTAGCAACTGCTTTGCCACAGAACTGGGGATAGGACTGTGTGTGACTGGAGTATAAAGAAATAAGAGTGAAATAACCAACCTGATTATCTGCCTGGCTTGGCCAGTGGTTTCCAAAGAGAGACTATTTGGGGTATGGTTGGATAAATGTTATTTATATCTTCATCTACATGATCCTGGAAACACATAGGAAAGAAGGCAAGGTTCTGATACTGGCTTCTCTGGTGATTTCTCTTTGAATCCATGTCCCACAAAAATAGCATTCAGTACTTTTATCCACTCTCCTTTTATTGAACATCTAGCTTGGATCTCTAACTTATATATTGTTGATTGTATGCTCATTATTACTAATGTCCAATTTATACAGTAAAATATTGGTTTGAAGTCCTTAATGCACAGATGTCTTATTTCATTCCCAAAAGTGAAAAAGAGAACAGATATATCAGTAAGCCTATAAAGAGCCTCATAAAAACATGATTCATAAGGATGTATTATTTTCTCCAAGAAAGATAATTCAATGCTGACAAAAGAACAATAGTTAAAATAAGAATTTAAAAATATTGAAAGTGTGTTATCCATCTACAATAGGACTAAATCAGAAACAAGTAATATGATTTTCTTCAGGTTCACCTTCTTCTTTAGCTTCTCTAGGATCACAAATTATAGGCACAAAGACCTTTAATTATGGCTAGAATCTACTTATGAATGAGTATATACCATATTCCTCTTTTTGGGGCTGGGTTACCTCAATCAGTAAAGCGTTTCTATTTCCATCCATTTGCATTTCAAGATGTCATTTTTTTTTTTAACCGCTGAGTAAAACTCTAATGTGTATATATTCCACACTTTCTTTAACCATTCTTCTATTGAGGGACACCTAAGTTGTTTCCAGGTTCTGTCTATTACGAATAGTGATGCTGTGAACATAGTTGAACAAATGCTTTTGTATTATGATAGGGCATCTCTAGGGTATATTCCCAAGAGTGGAATTGCTGGGTCCTGAGGTAGGTTGACTCCCAGTTTCCTGAGAAACCGCCACACTGGTTTCCACAGTGGCTACACAAGTTTGCATTTCCACCAACAATGGATGAGTGTTCCCCTCATTCCACATCCTCTCCAGCATAGGCTATCATTGGTGTTTTTGATTTTAGCTATTCTGACAGGTGTAAGATGATATCTCAGAGTTGTTTTGATTTGCATTTCCCTGATCGCTAAGGAGGTTGAGCATGACCTTAAGTGTCTTTTGGTAATTCGAAGTTCTTCTGTTGAGAATTCTCTGTTCAGTTCAGTACCCCATTTTTTAATTGGGTTAATTAGAGTTTTAGTGTCAAGTTTCTTGAGTTCTTTGTATATTTTGGAGATCAGACCTTTGTCTGACGAAGGTTTCCCAGGTCCAAGGAGAAGTCCCCAGATTGTTCCCTGGACAGCAGAGGAGAGGGTGCCTGAACTGGCCTTGTCCCATAGCCATACTGATGAATATTTTGCATATCACCATAGAACCCTCATCTGGCGATGGATGGAGATAGAGACAGAGACCCACATTGGAACACTGGACTTAACTCCCTAGGTCCAAATGGGGAGTAGAAGGAGGGAGAACATGAGCAAGGAAGTGAGGATCACGAGGGGTGGGTCCACCCACTGAGACGGTGGGCCTGATCTAATGGGAGCTCACCAAGGCCAGATGGACTGGGAGTGATGGAGCATGTGATCAAAATTGACACTCTGAACATGGCTGGCAATGAAGGCTGACTGAGAAGCCAAGGACAACGGCACTGGGTTTTTTATTCTACTGCATGGACTGACTTTGTGGGAGCCTGGTTTGTTTGGATGTTCACCTTTATAGACCTGGATGGAGTAGGGAGGACCTTGGACTTCCCACAGGTCAGGGAACCCTGACTGCTCTTAAGACTAGAGAGGGAGGGGGAGGTGGGGAGGAGGAGAGAAAAGGGGGGTGGGGAAGAGGTGGAAATTTTTTTTAAATAAATAAATAAATTATAAAAAAAGAAACAAGTAATACAAGCAAACTTGGGAATTTTAGTATTCTTTTTAAAGCATAAATGAAGTAATGGTTGTATCAAAATGAAATCACAGTAGAAAAGACAAAATAAATGTAAAAAATATGAAAAGGAACCAGTTGTGATATTGTTAAGTAATACTGCTGCCACATCTTGGTAGCGGTGTTTTCTGAGTCAGTATGCTGATTTTTTAAAGCATCCTCCAAGTAACCTAGATTTTTCAAATATAGAAATTAAGGACTCAAAGCATTCTCTCAGATGTGAGTAAAAATGAAGGTCTATATCCCTTTCAGAAGAACTGGCATCATTATATCACTTGTATTGTGATTTTTATATACTCTATATTAATAGAACCATGAAAAGACATAAAAGACATAAAAAGATTAACCCTTAAATATGCCACACTCTTAATGCATGCTTGAAAAACTTTTGTTTCAAAGTCGAAGTCCAGAATCACTTGTGTAGCTTTATACTTTTGGCAAGCCTTACTAAGCTGGTCGAATGTTTGCTCTCCTTTGCTAAATAAACTACCACTTACACTGTCCATGGCTTATGATTCAATTCTCTCCTTCAAAAAGATAAGAATACAAAGATTGCTAACATAGTAGTATTAATTTATGTGCAATTACAGCATACAAACAAACCAGAATAAATAGGATAAAGTTGAATGTATAATTTTGGTTGAAATTTATAATTGGATGCATCAGAATTAAAAGCAAGAGTATCAAAGTAGTGACTATGCTCTGACAGCATAATGTGCACATATAGATTGCACTATACCCCAGGGAATGAATCTGTTTAAGGCAGGAATAAGCACATAGTTTTTAAATTAGATTTAAACTTACAAACTAATTTCACAGTACCTAGTGTTTTTAAAGAACAATGCAAGTTTTGCTAAACTCAGTGCTGTCTGCCTAATGTCATATTCATACCTGTTAACTTCTTCCAATCTTTTTGAATCCTAGTTTATGAAGGAAATAAGAGCTAAATAGGAGAATGTAGACCCAAGTATTTATAATCTAAATAAAGTGTGGTTTTTTTCAAGAAAATGACTGAAAATAAAAAAATAATTAATTTGATAAATGAACTTTCAAATATTTTTACTATGTATTTTAGGTATACATGACAGCTTCTGGGAAATTTAGCAGAGATCAGAGACATTGAAGTTTGGTGTGCTACCAAGGGTACATGTACACTTAAAATACAAATATACATGAGTGCAAAAATGAGTTTTATCTTGTAATTGCTCTATTTATTTACTTCTGAAATTTTCTCTTTTGTTTTTTTTTTTAAAACTTTAACTTAAGATGTACAATTTAACTTGTCAAAAAAGAGCAGGGATATTGCTCAGAGGAAGATCTTAGGTGGCTGGAACTCTGCTACCTGCCATTGGTGTAATAGAACACATTGATAACTTAGCACTGAGGAACTTTCTCATTTAATATCTTCATTAGGTACTGAAATGGTTTCAAAGCTTGTCTTCATCCAATTTAAAGTTGAGAGGTTGTATGAGTAAATTGCTCCCACTCTATCATAATACACAGTAAACTAAATCATATAAGTGTAGATAAAATACCTGTGGACAGCTTCCTCTGTCAGCATTTTAAGAGATTATTGAGGAAGAAATCTAAAAGAAGCACAAAGAGAGCTAGGAACTCAAAATGATAGCTTTAGTGGAAAGGAAAGCTGTCCCCATTCACTTTCCACAAGCTAGTGGGTAACTGGAAGCATGTCAAAGTTAGGTATTATCAAGACAAAAATTTTTCTCCAGGAACTTAAGAGCTCACGTCTACATGAAATGTGTATTTTCTCTACAGGCAGACATTTTTAAGTGAAATAAGTGTGTGTGTGTGTGTGTGTGTGTGTGTGTGTGTGTGTGTGTGTGCTTATATATACATCATGCTTTCCAGTCAGACCTTGTTCAGATATCTACTGTATTTTTCTTAATGTTTATATATATTCTCACACATAAATGGTGGTAGAACATTTAATCCTAGCACTTGGTAAGCAGAACCATGCAAAACTCTAAGCATCCCAAATCTGAAGAGTAGGAATATCATGGTTGCAGGCAAGGAAACAATCTTTAGTGAGACCCACTCTCAACAAACAAAAGATGAAACACAAAATTCCAATATTTTTAAAATATCTCCATCCTAACATATTTTAATAATGTGATCTTTGACCTTTGTTTACATTAATTTCCCCATAATTCTTTCTTTCTTTCTTACTTAATTCTTACTTAATCTTCCCATAATTCTTACTTCAAACTCATATTCATCAGCTTCAAAATTAGCTCTCATATGAAATGATAAGTTAAAACTGAATAAACTATCATGCTTGTTTCTGACAAAATACATTTTAACTCTTTAAAAAGTGGCTTTATTTATAAGAGGATACAATGAAGAATATACATATTTATGTATCTGTATATGAGGTTATAATATTCATTTTTAAAATTTGATAGAAAGAAAATACTCTTTGGACTGTATTACAAATCTTTTAAAAACCAAAGTTAGTAATGATGTTGATAGAAGGAATTGCTTCTGCATGATCATTTTATCTTATAAAGAAACAGGTGCTTCCAAATTTTCAATAACATTCCATATAGCATGCCAGAATAATACAAAAAAAATTTAGAATTTTTCTTTTCATTTTTGTTCCTTCTTTTCCTTTATTTTATTCTTTATCTTACTTTGAAGCATTGAATATTTGGGTCCCAAAGAAATTATTTTCTTTTGAGGAATATGTGCATAGGATTGACACAGACATGGTTAAGTATAAAAATCAAGGACACATTCACAAAAATACAATAGACATCTGAACAAGGTCTGACTGGAAAGCATGATGTAAATAAAATTTCTTTCTCTGAAGGACAAATTGAGGTGTGAATTTATCAAATTTGTCACAATATATACTGATTCAGAGAAAAATACTAGATGCTGCTGATACATACTCAAATGTATCTCTGTGTGTGGTCCTCGTACATTAGTGACATTTTTCTACATGCTTCTAACTAGGATATAGTGATACTAACTCTCTTTAGATCATGTAAGCTACTGTCTTATAGTAGTTGGTTTATGATCACTGACTTTGTTGAAGGGACAAGCCTTGATATGGGGAGCTGTTTTATTTTTTAAATGCATGGAATTGTGGAAACCACATAAAATGTTCCTTTAAAATTCTGTAACATCAAAAAAGTTTGTTGAGTGATCAGTTTTACAACATTGTCAGTGTTCTTTAGCAACATATACCAATCCTTTCCATTCTAATCCTTTGAAATTATATGATTTTTAGACATTCCTGTCATCATGAAAACATAGATTATATGTAAAAACTTATTTAAAGTTTTATATGCTTTTCTTCTATAGCTTCTTTCATGTATATGTTGAGATATATTCTTATCTACTTCAACTTTCTACCTTTTCAATTCCCCTTTTTAAATCCACTAAGTCCAGTTACTGCTGCATATTCCTGTATAGGTGTGAGGACATCTAGTTGAGCATGGGAAACTAACCATTGGCCGAATCGTCCAATAAGAATGATCCTTCCTTCTCAAGCAGCTCTACAATGTCAAGAGTTCCTCAGTAAGGAGTAGAATTGTAATATTATCTACCCCATTTACTGCAAAATTTTGTTGATTTGATCTTGTGCAGATCTTGTATAGAAAATATTAGCTTTTGTGACGTGTTTGTTGCCTAGAAAGTCAAGTCATACCCTGAAAACAGCACCAGACATTTCTCCTAGGTCTAGTTCACACATTCTCTCTGCTAGCTCTACTGTGATATTCTCTGAGCCTCTTTGGCTGTGGCATTAATACAGATATCTCATTTAGAAATGAGAAATCAGTCTTAGCTGGGCAATGTTGCCATGTGTCTTATTCTCAGCATCTTCAGTATCCTTCCATCCACTTCTCTTTACTACAAAATAAGCTTCTCTCTCAAGACTGACAGTAGCCTATATCTATGGGTATAAGCATAAACCTTTAAAAAAGTATATTACTCAGGATTCTCTAAAGTCACAGAATTGATATTTTATATATATATATATTTCTGAGTAATACACCTCCTAGACACACACACACATATATGTATACACACACACACACACACACACACACACACACATATATATATATATATATATATACATATACATATATATCATATCATCAGTTCTGTGACTGATATAATTTGTTGGAATTACTTACAGGGAGCAGTCCAGCTAATCCAACAATGGTTAGCTATGAAACTTAATGTCAAGAATCCTGTTGTTACTGAATCCCATAATACTGGATGTCTCTACTTTAGCTGGTCTTCTGTGTATGTACATATATGTACATATGTAAGAGTACATGAAATCATAAATAGTTTGAATCTGCATTAAATTCATGACTAAGGATGGTAAGTACTTTTAAAATATTGGATAAAAGTGGTCCCCAACTGACTTTTTAAATTTTATTCTTCCCTTCGCTATTCAGAATCTTTTTTTAGTTTTACAATGTGATAGTTGTTACTTGTTGAGCCTAGTTCTTAGGTAGGGAATTCTTGTGAAGAAAGTCTTTCCCTTTACTTATATTCACTACAGCACTGTCTATGTTTTCTTCTAGCAGTTTCAGATTTCATTTTAGTTCTTTGTTTAAGTTGGACAATTTTTTGTGAAATTTAAAAAGAAAATATCTAATTACATCCTGTGCATGTAGACACACAATTTCACAGAACCTTTTATTGAAGACACTATTTATCGTCCAGTCTGTTTTGGCCATCTTTGCTAGATCTCTGGGTTGTATAGGATGTCTAAATGGATAGAGTCAGGCAAATTAGGATAGGCCCTGAGAAATGATATAGGATATTTGACTTGGTGGGGAGGCTTCATGTTGTTTGGAAGAATTGAACTGGTAATGGTGTTAGAGACTTTTATTATTACTTCCATCTGGTTGATGCCTATGGAGTTGTTTATTTATTCTGTCTTTGCTTAATTTCGGTATGCTGTATACTCCTAAGAAGTCACTCTTTTTTTAACTTTAAGGGATATAGGATTTTAAAATATGTCTTTATGAATTTAAATCTCATCGATATCTTTATGAATGTCTACATTTTGTTTCTATTTTATTAATTAATTTTATTAATTTGTGAGTTCTCTATTTCTTTGATTAATTTGGCTAAGAGAGCCTCAAACTTGTTTATCTTTTCAAAGAACCAGCTCTCCATTTTACAATTTTTTTCTATTGCTTTGGCTTCTTTCTTTTAATTTCAACAATCTCAACTTTGAGTGTGGTTACTGTTTGGGGTTTATTTAGTTTGTTCTTTTGTCAAAGTCTTTGATTTCATTATTGAATTATTAACTTGAAATTTCTCAAAATTTTAATGTAAGTACTTAGAACTAAAACCTTTACTCAAAAAAGTTTCTTTATTGTGTTTCATAGGTTTTGCTATGTTGCATTTTCATTTTCATACAATTTGGAGATTTTTTAAAATTTATTTGACTGAATTATCACTCAACAGTTTGTGGCAGTTTACTTTCTATAGTTTTTATTGCTGTTAATAACTACCAATGTTTTTGACAATCCATAATAATCATATTTAATACAGAATGCTATTCTGTTTCCTTATATTTGTTGTGATTTTCTTTGTATCCTAATATATGATAAAATTGACGTAGTTCCATAGACAACTAAATGGAATATATATTCTTGTTTTCATTGAATGCTTTGCAGATGACAGGTATGACTTGTTTCTCCATTTAATTTTGGCCAGAAGTCCTGTCATTGGTGAGGTGTTATACTGGAATTAACTACCACAAAAGCATTGAGGTTAAGCTCTGGTGTTCTTTCTAGTAGAACTTTGAAGAAAAACTGTAAGGAACTTTGTATATCCTTAGAGTTGAAGCATCATCATGATACATTGTTTCTTTAATAAGTGCAGATTATTCCTTCTTATCTCTTCATATTGGTATTGGTTTGAAGTCAGTTTTGTTAGAAATAAGTAATATTAACCTTCTGCTAGAAATTATTTGCATTTTGCAAAGCCTTCTTTGAGAATAAAGGCTAGTGTGTTGTATTCATACCCTATACACTGTAGATTTATTAAGAGTGACCTAGATAAAGAAGTGCATGCTTAGGTACATATTAACTGTCAAAGAAATTTTCATAATAGACTTTTAATTTTTATGAAGAAGAAAATAAAAGTCAAATTCTAGCATTCTGGAGATAGGGGAAGGTGTTTCTCTGTGAGTTTGATGTCAACCTAGTTTAAATACCAAGTTCAAGGATAGCCAGGAATATTACAATGAGAAATCCTGTCTAAAAGAAAGAAAGAAAGAGAGAAAGAAAGAAAGAAAGAAAGAAAGAAAGAAAGAAAGAAAGAAATTGAATTTCTAGGTTGTCTATTTTTTTCCTATTCTCACTAACCATGACTGTGGTCAGTATGCATTTGCTTAAATAATTATCAATCCAAATCGTAAAATATTTGTGGAAACTTAAAAACTTTTGTAACTGATCATTAATCATTCGTAGCTCCTTAATTTTATGTATATAATCTTGGTTGATATTTCATTTGCAGTATCACTTAGTTATATTGTTTTAAATTAGTGCTGTGCATATGTCTACTAAATTTTTAATTTCTACTAGATGTTCTTCATGTCTTATTATGTAATTAAATTGCTTATGCAATTTTTTATATTGGAACTACATTTTTTTTCTGTTTGATGTTCTATCTATGTATTCTACTTAATGAAGTTTATAGCAACATTGCATATTTTACTCATTTATTAGATGTTAATGTAATATTTAAAGAACTGTTGGTGTTAAATATACTGGATTGTAGAAACGATTTTGGAAACTTTCTGCAGTGATTAATCATGATGGTGAGATAATTACTTAAGCCATTATGTCATGAATTAAAAACTGAATAGGTCTACATATTTGTGTAATGTTGAGACCAGTAAGCACTGATTTATATGAAGAATGCTTGCTAAAATATTTTGTAGCAAAACTGGTAAGATAAAGAAAAGCAAAAACCCATCCACTGGCAATTTCAACAAAACCTTTAAGGTTAGATCAACAGCAAATTTAATGATGTAGTAGATGCTTCTGAGACAGGGATGTTTTATATAAAATAAAATCAAAGGGAATGTTGATGTATAGTACATGTTTCCTTACATCTCAAGTGACTAAGAAGGGATGACTTGCTGCTTATTTGAAAATATTTCTTCTACCTTTTATATAATCACATAATCAGAGAAAGAAACCAAAACACACACACACACACACACACACACACACACACACACACACACACACACATCAGATTCAAGAGGAGTTGCTGCTGTTTTGTATATTGTAGTAGTGAACAAAGTGGAATTCACAGGAAGCTCCTCTTTGGGATGATATAATTTCCACAACTACAAAAGGAATCTAGTTACACAAATGATTTTAACAATCTTAGGGATTTTTGTTACATGGGTATTTTGTTTTAAAAATATCATAATAAAATACAAATGTTAGATTTCACTTCTACATTCCACAATTAAAAGATTCGTAGCATTTTATAAGCTACTAAATGAACTATTTTGAATTTATAATAATTTAGGAGTTTTAAAAACAGTCTCATCAAAAACATAGCTGAGTCCTGTGTTGTACACTTGAATATCAGCACTTTGGATATAGCAAATTCATTGTCAGTGAGAAGTTGTCTCAAAAACAAACAACAAATTTAACAGACCAAAGACTGAATTATAAGATGAATAAATCTAGCACTGGTAGAAGTCAAAGCATCTCTTAATAATATTGAACTTGTGCTAACTAAAGTATTTCTGCATTAAAAATGTTTACATGATAGAGAAAAGAAGCTTTAATAGTTATAAAATTATACCTTAAATTATTAAAAATATACCTTAATTTACATCAATATGTGAAAAATATCATTTCAGAATCAAAACTATAATTATTAGGAGTATAAAATCTTGAGTATTCATACTTATTTTATGCATTGACAATCTTTTTAACACTGAAATATTTATTACAAAATAAAAAAATCCTACAATGAAAATAAAGGATGGAGCAAAAGATTTTATTGCACTGTTTTAGTGACAAAATCCTTGTGTTGTCAGAACATAGCTGTTTTTACATTAGGAACCTTGAGTCAAGGCTGCTCATTTTTTTCTCATAATATCTCCCTATTTATAATTCATTTGGTTATTCTGATTGCAACATACATATCTAAAGCTTAAAAGCTAAACTAACATGCACAGATAAGAGAAAACATGAAATATTTGACTCTGAGGTCCGCATTGGAGGACAATGAATGGGTTTTTGCTTTTCTTTATCTTACCAGTTTTGCTACAAAATATTTTAGCAAGCATTCTTTATATAACTGGTCTCAACATTACACAATTATGTAGACCTATTCAGTTTTTAAATCATGGATTGACATCATAAGGAGAGAGATAAAGGAAGGGACAACTAGAACTGAAGGCTTCCTGAAAACTAATACAAAAACTTACTACCGTAAAACCTTCCTAAATATGTACACATCTAAAAGAAATTGAAAAAATTCACCATGTAGTGGGGGATACAGTGTCCCAACCTGACATATTATGCCACCAAGTAAAACCCTGAGTGCCATGAATGACACATCTAGTTTTTGTCCAATGGGGATCTATAGACATCCCCAAGCATCTCAGATTATTGACTGTTGCTGAGGGTTGTGGTTGTTCTTAACAACCTAAGAGTAAGATAGTTTTGCTGAAGACACAACTATTTTATCTTATTGAGCATGGAGAAATCCCAATTAGGAGTTTCACCCCTGCTTACTAGCATTATTGTTGCTGGGTGTTGCTTTACACATACCAGATGAGAAACATCACCATCCTTTTGATCTACACCAGTAAAACTGCCTGAAATATATACTAGTGCCACAGTGAAAAAATAAAATGTTGAACAAGTAATGAATGGCATATTGATTGAATTTGAGGAAACTCACTAAAGTGATAAAGAATCTGAGACTAGATAGGAAATGGGCTGAAGGGAATGTTTCTGCTAAAGGACCATAGTAATAATATGACCCCTAATGACATATTGTTACATTCATAGATCAACACACCAGTCAACCCACATCAGAGAAGTTTCTTCTTGTACTAGATAGTAATTAGCACAGAGACTCACAATAGAACAATGTGCAGAAGGTGAGAATTTGATGAAGTCAACCCTAAATGAGATGGCCTTAACCACTTCCCACAAGGCTTGATAATCTGTGTTGAGAAGGGGTTAGAAAGAGCCACGGGTGATGAGTGACTCTAAGGAAACACGACCTTCATGACACAACAGAACTGATAAGTGATTTAATTTACAGACTAATTGTGTGCACAAGACCAACACAAGTTCAAGCCAGGAAAAAAATCCCAGGATAGCGAACAGGAAGAACACATAAAATTCAATTCCTAACCAAGACGCTATTTGTAACTGATACTTGATGGGAAAGAAAAAGAATCAGTCTCCTCCAATGAGGTGTCACTGGGTATTTCAATCAGTTTCCGTGTCATGGGCTATGTGTAGGAGTTTTTGTCCAACACAAAATGAAATCTACAAAATTGATTTCTCTCTCTCTCTCTCTCTCTCTCTCTCCCCATCTCTCCTCCCTCCCGTGTGTGTGTGTGTGTGTGTGTGTGCACGTGCATGCATGTGTTTTCTTTTGGATTAGTTTGACTTTTTTGATTTTTGGTTTGTTTCTTTGAGTTTAGTTTGTTGATTTTTGTTATTGAAATTAGAGTGGTTAGAAAGAATGTGGTTCCCAAAGGGAGTGACATTATTAGGAGGTTTGGCTTTGTTGGAGGAAGTGTGTCACAGGCAGACATGAGGTCTCTTTTTCTCAAGTTTCCCTCAGTGTGACTTCTTGTTGCCTCTGAGACAAGAAGTAAGAGACAGGGCTCCAGGCCACATTTGTATGCCGGGTACCATGCTTCTCTTCATGATCATAATGGACCAAACCTCTGAAACTGGAAGTGAGCTACCCTCCATTAAATAATTTCTTTATAAGACCCTCTATACAAAGGGGAGTGGTGGGGTTTGGTCCTGCCTCAAAGTGGTATACTAGACTTTGTTGACCCTTCAAGGAAGGCCTAACCCCCTATGAGGAGTGGGTGGGGTCTGGGGAGGGAGAAAGTGGGTGGATGGGAGAAAGGGAGGGAGGGAGAACTGGGGTTGGTATGTAAAATGAAAAATCAATTTTCTAAAGATAAAAAAGTCTTACCATGATCATGATGTTTCTTGACAGTAGTAGAAATCTAAAGAAAAGTGGGGAGGGAAGAGTCTAGGAGAGGAAAGATATGACCAAATCAAAATACATTTTATGAAAAAAATGTATTAATGAGAACATTTAAATTAAAATGTATACATATCATTTAAATGAAATGTTAATATATATGTAATACTATGGTATAAGGATACATAAAATAAAGTTAATGCAACCATTCTTGGCTTGCTTTAGTTTAAGTATCAAAAGTAATTGGTATAAAAAGAAAACTAAGGTCAAATGTAATGCATGTAAGACACCAGGATATAAGACAAAAACTATGTTGTGTAATGATTTTACTTTCAATGCTTTCTTTCTTTAAAAATGTTTCATTTACTGCATGCATATATTTGCTGCTGAGTTCTCTGTATTTAACTTCTGCCAATGAGGACTGACTGATGGTTCTAGTAGTTAATGTATCCTTAGAAGGGACAACAAATTGTCACCTAACAATGCAATTGATATGAAATATATTTTTGTTGTCTTATGCTAAATATGATTATTATTGTACTTGATCTAATCATGTTTTCTTACAGCTTATATATAAGCATGTGATCTAAAATATGCCCTTTTGTATTTAGGTATATTTAAGGAAAATAAACATATGTGTTTGAAGATATTTGAAAGACCTCATTTGACTATGTTGAAATATAACTGTAGAAAATTCACAGTGAGAAATAGATAATTATGCAAATGAGGTGTTGTATTCAGGTATGTTATCTTTGCAGATTTTTGGAGGTGTGCTTATTTATAAAGATAAACAATGAAGCAGTAGGAATATTGTCTTCTGTCTATCAAAGCAAATGTAAGAAGTCTAATCATTTGAATTTAATCAACTTGGTTCTAGGAACAGCTGCAATATGCCTTTATAGAACACCATAAATTCAAATCAATTAATCCAAAATGAATTACAAATTATTTTTTGTAAACTGCACATTGATCCTTAAGGGTTATTTAGGCAGCTGAACTGGATGTCATTTGCTCCATCTGCCACAACAGATGCTTTATTCTAATATGAATATTAGATGAATTCTGAAGGAAGTCTACATAATTGTAAGAAACATTTGCAAAATGGAGAAAAGATGATAGTTTTTCTCGTTACTGGAAATAATTTCTTCTTGTATTTCATGGTGAAATGCACTAAAATATAATTCATTATACAAATCCAAATCTAAGTGCAGAACACAACGACTTTAAAGAAGCCATAATAAAGAAATGTTCAGTATTGTTCTCATCCATTGATTAAGCTCACTTTGCTAATGCACATTAGTTTTTCTTGTAAGAGTCCAAAGGAATATAACATTTATTTTTCAGTGATGCATTTAGAGCTATAACATATTAGAATTATGTTAAATCTGACTTCAAAACTGTTAGTATGAAGAAGAAAGAGCAAAAGTGTAGCCAGGTATGGAATCACAACTAAGTTAGAAGGTTGATGAGGGCTGCTATAAGTATTAAAGTCTCCATGTGAATTTCTCAGAATTCAGAAAGCAAAAGTTTGAGGCAAAAACATGTGCTTAAAACTCACTCACTGTCTCACACACATGCATATATACTCATACACAGAAATTCACAGAAACACACAATCTTAGAATTTAAAGCAAACCATAAACACACACACACAAACAAACAATAACAAAAATACCCACAAGATAATCTGTGAGAAATGCTATTTTGTTTTGCCAATGTTTTGAGGAATATAGACAGTTAGTTATGAATAAATGTATATGAAAGAATAAGGGAGAGAGCATTAATAAGAGCAATGATGAACTGAAGAGTTTGATGAAGGATCTGTTGTTCACACATTTTGTTAGATACATATTTAGGAGTATACACCTTTGCATCATGTTGTCTATGTGTGGTTTATGGTATACAAGCAAACATACAAATGTCATTTTAAACAATACTAATGTTTGAAGTTTATAGGTGATAATTACAAGGGTGTTTTTGAGATGGATTTTGGTAAGTGAGTGTTTATAAACCTTTTCCTTGACAGAATTCCTAATTTCTTACACATGGATTCTCTTGTGTCTTATCATACCAGGGAAACTATGTGATTTTATTCTTAGTTTGCATACAAGCAGTGAGTTGAAAGACTATTGAGAGGTATAGCCAAATTTGAATGCCTAAAAAAATTTATCCTAATGAACTATTACCATTTAGTTTCCTTGTGATTTTTCAGCCATTGCATAGCCTTTGATAATTACAATATACCACAGATAATCATTATCAAAGAAAACAAAACAAAACAAAAGGCAACAACAACAACAACAACAAAAACCTAAGGGAGCAAAGAGGAACTAACAAAATGAACAGAAAACAAGTATGACAATATTGTGTTCTTACTTATTGTAACTACTATTAATATGACTAGTATAATTTTATTAGGAAAAAATAATGACAGGGTAAAAAATGATAAGAAAGAAAACAGGCCCATGCATAGACAGCAAACAAGGATTTACTTTAGTTCTAAAGATACATATAGACATAAAGTGTAGGATAAGTACTCATACTTCATGAATTGAAAGCACAGAGATAGCTTGGCCTATGTTTGATAAAAATACTAATACTTAAAGTAAATCCTTTTAAAAGTAAACCAATGAGATTATGTAAGAGTCCGTTTATCAGGAAGATATTTCAAATAACAGAACATATAAGAAAACACTGAACTTGAGTGATACATTAGAGACAGCGGGCCAAGCAAATATCGATAGGGTAATCAAATTTATAGCAACAAAGTATGGATTCCTCTTAAATCCATGTAACAGGTTCCAATAATAGAACACAAAAATAAACCTAAAAAGTGTAAAAATTGTGTTTTCTGAACACAATAGTATAAGTTTAGAAGGTAAAAAGACAAAGAATGTTTGAAATTTCAAAATTCTTGTAACTGAATAAATGGCCTTGAATAACAAATCATATAACAATGAAATGAACAAGAAATATTAAAACAAGAAACAGTAAAAATGTAGTTTGTAACGCTTCTAGGAGATAAGTCAGTAAAAAGGAAAGGCTTATAGCACTACATCTCAATTTCAAACTCTATAGCTTTATCCAAGAAGAAATTAGCTATTTCACAAAGGAAATAAAAAATCAACACAATAGGGACACAATACTCGATACAGTAGGGACAGCCCACACTGACTGAGTCCAAGAAACCAATGCTGTTTCTCTGCTCCCAAAGCAATAAATACGATATAACAGAGCAGCAGAAGGAAAGGCGAAACATCTTTATAACAAATGCAAAGAAGGGATCAGCACAATTCAAAACTCTCAATCATGATAAAAAGCATTAGAGACTGCTAAAGAATGCTGAAAAGGGGAAAAATAATCCTCAATAGTTATCTAGTGCCAAATAGCCATTTTTGAGAAAACACATTTTAGTAACATTATACAAACAAATGATTCAAATGAAGTAACCAAAAACAAGAAGAACAAGACATGATCTCTCTGTTACTTGAACAAACTCAGAAGTATTGAGTGTATTCATGGTTCCTCATGATAATGCAGAAAGGCAGTGATGGACAAGAAAATACAGATGCTCAGCAAGTGAGGAAGAGTAATGCCTCTTTGTGAGTTCTACTTTATTTTGGCAATGTATAGTTAATGACAACGTATGGTATATTTTTGCATATTCCACAGTTTCTGAGAGTAAATTTTAGATGTTTTTATTATAAATAACAGATGTTTGAGATAATAGAAATTTGTATAAGTTTGAAATAATCATTCCACATTCCATTCAAGAATCATGACATCACATCTGCAACATACACGGTATAGTTATAATTGTAATTTTATAAAAATATTAAAGTATCTCAAGCACTCCTAATTCTTTCTAGTGTTTGCTTTATTTACTTTAAAGGAAACAAGCTATATTTTGTAATACAAACATCATAATAAATTATTATTATAACATCACTCCCATAATTCCTAGACCTTCATTAGCAGAAATTCTGTGGGAAGCTTGTATGCTAGTTTCCTGAGGTAGATGTGGAGGAACCCATTTGAAAGGACAGTCTTAATACCTGCCTCCAAGTGCTTACTGGGAGTAAACTGATTAAAACTAAGTTTGTGAGCAAAATGCAGAATTATCCCCGTTAGTAATTAAGTGGGACTGTAATACATGACTAGCAGTCAGACAAAGTAAAAACTCTTTAAATTATGTGCTGGAAAACAATATTTCCGTGTTCTTTTACCTAAAATATCCAGCATGCAATAAAATAATAAGTGTACATATAGAAACAAAACCAACCATACTTGCATGGAAAACTAAATAATCATCAGAAACATAGGCAAAAATAACCCAGATTTTGGAACTTGGAATAATAATTTATACCTACATTTTACTAATTACAATAATTATAAAATACTGCAGAAATGGGAATTTCAGCAGATTTTGGGGAACTTAGTTAAAAATGCATTGTATTATAAAGAGGATGGTGATATAATATTATAAATAACAAATGCAAAGGACTGGCTATGTAAAATTTATTCAGTCCTTGTTGGCAAGTTGACGAGTGTGGTTCTCATGCATGTCTTGTTTAGGAAATAAGTGAGATTCATTATTATGTTTAGAAGACACTTTCTCTCAGCAAACATATTGGTCTCTGGTTGTTCCAATCTTTCTGCCCCTTCTTCCATTGTGTTCCCTGAGCCCTGGGTTCATTTCTTTTATTGGAGATGTACTAGTTGTCGCTGGAAACTGCACTGTAACTTACACTCTGGATTTTCACAAGTTGTTCCTTTCTATATTATCCTCTCTATCTGCTGCATAAAGAAACTTCTTTCTTATGGTGAGAGCTACAGTTTCTGAGTATAAGGACAAGTATCAAATGCAAATACCCTCCTTTTCATAATGCCTAAGCCCAGTTGGACAACTGTTGATTAACCTCATTATAAAGTATTATTATTATTATTCCATCATAGAGGATATTTTGACATGCTGGTCATTGTGATTCATTGCTTCAGAATTGGATAGGACTATTGATTTTTTTTTCTCTTAGGATCTTGCACAGCAACTTAAAATCATAACCAGTACTGAAGTCAAGTAATTTTGGTTCTCCCAGACCAATTATGATTCTACTCATCCAGGTCCCATGTCTGAAATACATGGTGTCTTGAGCAATATGTTCTTTACCTACAAGTTCTGAGAGGAAACCAAGAGTAGTAACAATAGCCTGTATTTTTTAGGAGTCTTAGAAGCTCCCGACCAATGACTTGATGGAAATTTTTCATGTCTGGACTTGAGGCTTTTGTTTAATATTCTATGGTTCATTTTGAGGCTAGAATGAAACCTGGCACCAGGTAAATTCCCAAGAATCCACAAGGAACCACAGCAAAGCCCCTATGCAATAGTGGAGAGCTTGCCTGAACTGATCTTCCACTGTAATCACATTGATGGCTACCTTAATTATCATCATAGAACTTTCAACCAGCAACTGGTAGAAGCAAATGCAAAGATTCACAGCTAAGCACTGGACCAAGCTTCAAGAGACCAGTTAAAAAGAGGCAGGAGCAATAATATGATGAAAGGGGTCAAGATCATGATAGGGAAACACAGTGAAACAGCTGACCTAAGGTAGTGTGAGCTCACGGACTCTGGATTGTTATCTGGGGAACCAGCAAAGGACCAAACTAGGACCTCTGATTGTGATTGACAGTTATATGGCTTGGGAAGTCTGTGGGGTGACTGGCAGCGCGACCAGAATTTATCCCTAGTGCTTGAACTAGTTTTTTTGCAGCCAATTCTTGTTGGAGGGATACATTACTCAATCTAAATGTAAGGGTGAGGGCCTTGGTCCTGCCTCAAAGTGATGCATCAGACTTTGTTGACCCTCTCTGAGAAGTGGATAGGGGTTGGATGAGTGGAGGAAGAGGGAGAAGGGAAGGAGTGGGAACTGGGATAGGTGTGTAAAATGAGAAAAGATCATTTTAAAATAAATAAATTAATTAAAATAAAAGTAGTCTATGGCTATTGGATGGCACATTAGGGAAAAAAATCCAGTCACAAGTGATCATCACTAAACTCATGTACATAAAACAATATCAAATAGATTTATATGCGTATATTCTTTGTAAGAAAAAAAGGAATCAATTTTGAGAAGGAAATTTCTCCACGTTACAATAATGAGGAATGGTAGAAATAATGAAAATAGATTACTTATGTTTAAAATTCTCAAAAATGTATTTAAAAGAAAAGAAATAGAAAGCACATTAATTTAAGCATTCTTATCCTGTCATAACTATCTAGCAGTGTAGTAACAGATTGAGGATGGATATAAAGTTAAAGAAACAGATTGAGTTAAAGTTCATCATATTTGATATTATCTAGTCAAGTATATGTTTCAGCCAAAGAATAACTCATGTTAGTGGTCTTAAAAATGGTTGAAATTGAATTCTGGCCATTCAAGCAGTGTTCAGGATTGTTTCCATCTCATGAAATGGGTCAGAAATTGAATAGATATTGGTTGGTTACTCCCACAAACATTATGCCACTATTTTATTAGTGCATCTTTCAGGCATTTCATTGTTGTAGATCAATGGATTTGTAGCCATGCTGGTGTTTCCTTTTTCTCCTTTGTTAGTAGCATGCAGAGTACTATTGTGATTCCATTAACACTAGTTCTTGGGGGTGAAGGCTTTATGTAGGTAGCAGCTCTACTTTTCTGTATTCAATAAGTTTTGTAGCTGTTGTTTTCAGCAATTTGTCCTTAAAATCAGTTTATGAAGAGCAGTCATTCACTAGCTTTGGCAATAGATTAGCCATTTTAGGGTACCCATGGGACCAGGTTGACCAACATCATCATTGGCAACAAATGTAGGGCCAAATCAAATGCTGTTGATTTGCAATAAAATGACTCCTATTGACATTCTGCTATACTATTAGATTTTTATTTGAAGAACCATTATCATAAAAGCTTCTTCTTGTGATAGATGGGATCAATTACTGGGAACCACAACTGGACAATGTGCAGAGTATGAATAACCTTTCAACACTCAATCTTAAATGGGATACCTCCATCAAATCTCCCTTTCTGGGTTCAGGGAACACTTCAGAAGATGAGGAAAGGTTTTAAGATTAAGAAAAGATGGAAAACACCAAGAAAACAAAGCCTTCTGAACATTTGAGGATCAATATAATGCGAATTCATCGAGATTGCATCAGCATCCACCAGACATTCATAATTCTGGGACAAATGGGGTTTGGAGCTGAGAGGGGAAGTAGAAAAAAATTCCCATGCCAACACAGAAATATATCTGATTGATAACTGCTTGGAAAGGGAAAATAGTTTCTTCTGTTGTGTGTCATTGGATATACAAGTCACTCTTAATGAAAGGCCCTCTTCCTAGATTTGTTTCATAAGGGTTTGTCAGAGCATTGTTGTTGTCCTTGTGGGTGTCAGATTTTTGTTGTTGTTGTTGTTTTTTTTATTTACTTGTTGTTTGCTAAGGGTTTTATTTTTATTTTTGTTTTTTATTTGTCGCCTTGTTTTATTATTGTATTTTTGCTATACCTTATAGATATTTTGTGTATAGATTATGATTTCTAGCTTTGTGCTTTTATAGGATCTGTGTGTGTATGCCTGTGAGTTTCTTTTTCTATATGTGTTCCATGAGTTTTCACTTTGACACTTTTGCTTATGTTTGTTTGTTTCATTGTTTTGTTCTATTCTAGTTTGTTTGGTTTTGTTTTACCTTATTATTGTTTCTTTCATATCTGTTGTTTTCTAATGAGAGAAAGAAAGGAAGGGTAAATATTTGGATAGAAAGAGAGGTAGGGAGTATATGGGAGGAGTTGGGGAAACAATAATCAGAGCAAATTTTCTGTTAAAAAGATCTATTTTCATTAAAAAATAGAAAATAAAATGTTGAAACATAAGGATTTTACATAGGAAACTAATAATTTACATTTTTACTTATTCATGTATAAATATTGTTTTGTAATGTATCATGGGCTAAAAAAATTAATAAAAAATTAAACCTGAAAGGAAAAGACAGATTCTCAAAGGATGTTGGTTCTCTTATCTCAACAGTGTTCATGGCATACACATTCTCAGTATTTCACACACATGTCAGCAGACACAATAATGCATAAAACATTTTAATCAATATTTCATCAAGGTATTTTTCAATTTGATACTAAAACATAAAATATGGGTAATATGCACACTTATGTAGAATATAGAAAAAGTCATTCCAACAAGAAAAAGAACAGTTTAATTACAAGCAATATACACAACAAAGTAGAGAAAATATATTCTGAGAAGAACTTCAAATTGTTGAATATTATTTTGAAATTAATACTCTTAATACCCTTTAAATTCCTAAACAAATACAAACATAAATGCTATATCAAACTGTGAGGAATTGGAGAAACTGGAACTCGATTACGGAGCCAAGAACTTCACTGCAGACAGAAGCTATAGAGCGGGAAATATGTTGGAAAAACAGATGTACTAACTCCACAACTCAGCAATTCCAAAACTGATTATTTAACTGGGGTAATGATATTTTGTTACTCATAGATGCTCTTAAGAGCTGGGCCCAAGGTCAAGCATTCCAAATATGTATTAACATGACAGATGTTTTTATACTTACAATTACATTATTTCTTCCCTATCTTTCCTTTCTTCTCTTCCTGTGTTTGAATCACGTTTGTCCTCAAATTCAAGCTTACTCATCTTTAATTATTATTGAAAATATATCCATAGATATATTTATATTAAATATACATTGAAATGCACACAATGTATTTTATGTGTTATATAGTATAGTTATATATATTCATATATCTGTGGGAGCCTGCAGATGTGAGTCCTGTTTTATCTTGAATAAATATCAGAGTTTGCGCTTATTTTTACTCTTTCAAGGTTGTTGACAATAGATGTGGCTACAAACAAGATAAACAGACCTAGGGTGTGGTTTCTTGGTGTTTTGGACATTAAATGATCCACAGAGGTGAATCTGCTCCATCCTGACTAAAGATCAGAGAATTCAAGCCTATACATGCTTCTTCATTTTAAAATAGGAGGTTTAACATAAGGAGTTTCTGCCTTAGTCTAAGGTGTATTTGATGCATATACAACACAAATCATCAAAATACCTAACTTAGTAAATAATGGCCTGATATCTCAAGTATTGAAACAAGTAGCTGTTCTGGTTGTCCTTTGTGTCATGATAAAGCAGTCTTTTGCTTCTCCCCCCCTTTATGTATTGGGGTATATAAGCATATGATAAATAATATGGGCACATTCAATATCACTAAAGTGCCTTCCTGGTTCTACCCTATGTCTCTGTATTTCTTTTGTTTCACTGCTATTCTGCCTAACATTTCTCATCCACATGCTGCTTACCTGGAACATAAGAACCATCAAGGCTGGACCTCAGTAAATACTATTCGAAGATGTGGATTATGATATATCAATAAAAATTTACATGCATATATACATATGAATCAA
This sequence comes from Myodes glareolus, assembly GCF_982192425.1. Classification (NCBI taxonomy): domain Eukaryota; kingdom Metazoa; phylum Chordata; class Mammalia; order Rodentia; family Cricetidae; genus Myodes; species Myodes glareolus. Next base: position 71,206,594 of record NC_142041.1, on the reverse strand, counting down.
CATAATTGCAGCCTGCTGAGTCCTTTCAGTGTTGTCTGCATGTATTTGTTTCCAAGGGCTAACCATTTGGCTAAGCAACCTGCAACCTGTGGGTTCAATGAACTGGGAAGACTAAACCTTCCTTCCTCATCAATTGCTAGTTGATTGTAGCCCTTCATCTAGAGGCCATTCCCCAACCCAGTGAGATTTCTCCAATAAATATATTAAGATGAATACCAATTTTTGGAATTGTTCAGGTCTATTTTAGGCAACCATGCTGTTATTAGGTCACCGTTACAACTTTCCTATCATAGCTATGTGGCCAAAGACATCCTATTTTGAGCCCCGAGGGTGTACTGAATTTGGTACTCAAGGCCCTGAATATTATGGTGCCCAAACAGGGTCTTAGAAAAGATAATTTTCAAGACTACCCAAGAAAGAGGTAGTTGTTGTCAAAAACTGTCCTGGCAGAGCCACCCTTTCCTGGGTGATCATATTTTAAAGTCTTCTAATCGTGGGTCTGCAGCAGAATATCATCATGTTTGCTACAGAACCCGAGGTGCCAGAATCTCGTTGATGGTGAGTAAAGAGGAAGTTTCCTACCCCTCTTAAATGTTCTGTGTGTCTTTCTTACTAAAAGTCAAACAAGGACTCCATTTCAGCAGGCAATTGTTCAGATTAATTGATCAATAGCTGATAATGATAAATCAGCCTTAGAAAGCTTTACTTTGGAGGATATAAATTTTAGTCAAACTTTCAGACAAAAAAAAACCCTGCTATTTTACTTAGTGTCTGATAGAGAGATGATGAAACACAACAATCCTAATCAGCATGCCTTGTTGTTTCTAATTAACCATTAAAAAAAAAACCTGAAAATACAGACAAGAATCAAAAATGTTTTTGTCACATTCTCCTCCAGCTTTAAGGGCTGGCCATTCAGATTCCTACCTATTACAAATCGTTTTCTTTACTATGACTCCTGGAAGGTAAATGGTTAAATTTTGCTCTAAAATGCTCAAACTGTGTGCAGCCACTTATTACTTATGCTTCTTATTTAAATAACAAAGCAGGTTTCACTGACATGCTTAAAGCACAGGACTGCATTAATAGACTTATTTCAGCAGCTTTAAAAAACTCATGTTATTATTTCTCAATATTTCATAAAGTATTCCTGTAGCTTTTCTTCCTACTGCTACACTAGAAGTATGCCTTTCTCGTTTTATGGATGAGACTACTCCCAGTGCTGGTTTGTCTACAAAGAAACGTGGCCACACACAGGTTCTTCTGGTTAGCTCATCTGAAAAGAAATTCTGGAGAGAGAATGTTTTTTCAGCAATTTGTAAAAACTATACAGGATTATTTCAGATTTATTGGAGATATTAAAAACTAAATATTATATTATAAACTCCAGTTTATAATGTTTATTAACTCTATATGCCTCTGCCTTTAATTACTCATACTCTCTACCTTCACTTCAGCCTGTCTTCACCCCTCCCCTCTTCTTCTTCCCTCTGCTTTGGAGTCACCAGTCAAATCAAAATGGACACGCTGCTGCTCTTTACTTCCAGCCTAAGTCCTATAAACTTCATTTAAATCCTAACACAAAGAATGTTTCTTCAGCTTTCTAATTGTCTTATTAAATGTTGTTTACCTTACAGGGATAGGAAAAAATATAGCCACAATTTATTTGTCTTTTCTAAGTATTTTTAATTATGTCTGAGCTCATATGTTCTCTGTTATTCTGATGACAGTTGAAAATACATTTTTAGAAGCCTCTTTGATGAGGCATAAAATTCATAGTTATCAGTATTTAAGTGAACTCTGGGATATAACGGTTAAAGGAGAAGGAAGTAGTGAAGTCTGTTCCACAGCAGTGGTTTCGCTGTGCACAGGTAGTTGACTATATGAACAGTATTACCTAACAACAAGGAGGCAAATACATTTACACACATTTCAAAGTCGTCCCTTATTCAGGAGTACAATGGGTATCATTATCATCAGTTTGCACAGATGCTTTATCACAGTTTGAATTTTCTTCATAGTTCACATTTTCTGCCTAGGATTTTAATATTGAAACACCTGAATTTTCATCAGTTCCTTAACAGAGATTGAATTTTTACCCCAGGTATTTTTCTCAAGTTAATATTAATAACTATCCTCTTGGTATTAAAGGTCAAAGTTGGATATCTGAAAGACAGGGCAATACCAAAACTGATTAGCACGCGTTGATAAATCAACAGAAAAGAAAATCTAAAGGAAAAATTTAGAAAAAAATAAAATAAAAAGGTGAGGGCAATAAAAGAAATGAAAGCAGTTTATGAATGAAAGACTCAAGTAGACTAAAGTAGACTACAGGACGATTGAGGTAGAGAGTGCCAGCTGCTACTGAGGGATTCCTCCTTCCCGTAATGATAAATCATAGCTAAGACTGACTTTTTAAACTTTCTTGTAAACTTAGTCCTGAATGTGTATTTGTGTGTGTGTGTGTGTGTGTGTGTGTGTGTGTATGTGACCATATATGGTCAAAAGACAGTAGAGCAGTAGTTCTCAGACATTCTAATCCTGTGAACTCTTGTTATGTTGACCTCCAATTATAAAATTATTTTCTTTGCTACTTCATAATTGTAATTTTCAACTGTTATAAATAGCAATATAAATATAAATGTATATATGTATAATACATTTATAAAAATATAATATAAATATATACAAATACAAATAAAATATAATGTAGATGGTCTTAGGTGAACCTTGTGAAAGGGTCATTGGATGCCAAAAGGGTTGTGCTCCATGGGTTGAGAACTGCTATGGTAGGAGTTTCCCTAAGAATCAATCTATTAACCTGTTCTTAACTAGCCACTTGATACAGATACTTAGGATATTTGTTCAATTGAAACCTTAAAATGAAATTAACAGCAAAAGAAACCACTGTAGTAACTTTTATTTATACAACTGATGTCAAATATTTAAGGGCTTATCTGAGTCTGTTTTGTCTTCTATTTGATACTTTTAAGGTAGCATACTTTAGTTATGATTCAATTTAATATTCGTTATTTCTCATTATAAAAATATTTTTTCCTGAATGCAACCAGGTAAAAGCATCCAGTGACACATGCAAATTTTTTCTATACACATGTGAAAACACACAGCTTAAATGTTCTCAGCGGGTTCAGATAGAAGTTCACATGAAGTTAGAGAAAAAAGTAGTGTACAAGGTAGAGAGGAAAATGGATGAGGTAAGATATGGAAGACATTTGAACCCATATTTATATATGAAGTTCTCAGTAAAGTAATTTGAAAATTCATAAATATTTTGAAGATATTGCAAAAGGTAAACATTAATCAGCACTAAAATTACAAACAAAATCAAGTCAGAACAGATTCCTTGTAATATACTTATATCTGAGATTGGAGTTTGAAATAATTTAGTAAAATTTTATTATATTTTCTATAGAGATGACTGAGTAAAGACAAAAAAATTAGAGACTAGTTAGAGATTAGTTCTCAGAGTCTCCCACCTCAGTGTATTTTAGTTGAGTGCTTTAAATATATAAAAAATTCTCTTTGAGACTTTGCCTTGAGGTAAGAAAGTTACAACACACTAAAAATGGCTTAGTGTGATTCACTTTTACTTTGGAAAAAATTCAATTGACTTCTTAGCTATTATCATGATGAATGCTTCAATGTTGAGTTTTTTTTTCCAGACTTAGACTTAAGCAAAAATAAGGTCGTTCATTTTTTCCCCTACCTTTAAATCTAGTGAATTACAGACTGTGTTATTCACATTAAAGATACATAGTACCTGTAAACTGAAATGTCATGCAGCAATTAAAGTAAAAAGAAAACTTTTATGTATTGGCAATCTATTTCTATTAGTGCTTTAGCTATGTGATTTTTCTAAGGAACAGCATGGTATAAGATAGGGCACAGTCATTTGAGAAGAATATTAATGCTACACTCGAAGTGTTATAAAATATGCTTAAAAGTATATGAAATTCACAAATAACTCATTTATATATAAGTTTAAATATTAAGTACTAGAAATGTGACATTTTTGCAGTTGGCTTTAATTCTTTTTGCCATATTCTGTAGCCAAATTAAATGGAAGTTGACTGAATTTCCAAGTAGGACTCTGCTCAATATTCAGAATTTGATACTGGCATTGAATTTAAAGTTGACATTGAAATGTTTACTAATATGATGTGTAAAATTAGTAAATAATGGAAAATGGCAGAAATAAGGATTTTTTTGTAGCCAAGACTTTGAAAATTAGCTCTTGGAACACTTTCTTACCTCTAGGTGTCTTTGCTTCTCATTACCAACAGCATCAGCAAAAACTATGCATCCCTATCCGAAGCTCTAAAGGAAGTCCACCTCAGTTGTCGTCTCTGAGGTAAATAGGTATACAAATGAGGTCATGCTCAGTGCATAGCAACTTTCATGATCAAAAGTCACCTAGAATTCATGCAATTTAATTTAATATTTAATATCTTTAATTTACTATTTAATATATTTTCTTTTTGAGAAAATTATGATAAAAATTCTTTTTATGAATTAGGGAACATTTTTCTTCTACCTCTCCTTCTCAGTAAGTATGTTTCACAGATGCCTTCTTAAGTCCTCTGATTTCAACAATCATCCTTTCACATATTTACATGAAGGAAATTTTGCCAATGGTAATTTAGGATTGAAGTGAAAAATAGTTTAAAAATATCCAGGTATTCTCAAACTTCTCATCATTGGAATTCATTCAATTTTATTTTAAAATAGCAAAAACTATTTCAAAGTCTTAAGTATTTACTGGTCTGACATTAAAAATAATATATAATAATTATAAAATACTAAGAATGTATCATCCTGGCTTTTATTATTTTAAGAAAATAATTTTGTGATATTCTATTTAAGGATTTATTTTTCAACTTATTGATTCTTGTGTGAACATCTCTAATTATTATTAACATTCTTTATTCTAATTAAGCAATAATATTCCAGAATGGGATTCTGATGGCTAGCTTTCAATGGTACTGTAATATGCTATTCTGGCAATTGGTAGAGAAAAATCACCAATACACCTAGCTAAAAGTCAATGGTCCATAATTGTGAACAACGTGGTTGTTAGTGCAATAGTGAAATAACTTTTACATGACAACCAACTGATTTCTGATTAAATTGAAGGTCCACTCCACAAGAAGAAAGGCAAGGGTACACCATTGTAGAATAGTGGATATGAAGTTCTCTTCCATTTCTAATAGGATATCTGTGTTACACAAAGTCCTTTTCTAAGGCTCAACAAAAACCTGACAATGAAGGTATTTTTCTTTTAATAAATGAATTTCTGTTTTTAAGTACATCAAAATTCTAGGAGTAATATTATGTATGAATTGTTTTCTGGTTCATATTTTTCTTAGCTTGTATGATGGTATAAGAAGCTAGTGAATATGTGTTCACACATGATTCATAAGGGCTGGAGATGGTATGACGGAATTGTGCTCATGAACTCATAATAGCTGTGGTTGCCTGCACAAGATCAAGGTCTTTAACCTCCAACATGGACGCAGGAGTGACTCATAAGTAATCACCTCTAGTTGAAGAATCATTGGCTATTGATGGCTAGTAGGCAAGGGAGAGTCAGAGATGCCAACCCTGGTACATTCCCCTTCATCATGTGTAGTCCTATACTTTATGCCCATACAGGCATTACTAATTTGTGTCAGTTCATTATTATATCAAGTGAAGGGCACATAACATGAAGGTATAAGGAGTAGGAAGTACTGAGCAGAGGGTTGGTGCGGGAGAATTGTCTGTATTCTGTCAATCATATTTTAATAAAACGCTGATTGGTCAGGCAGGCAGTAGAGGCGGGAAAGCCAGACAGGACGTAAGGGTGGAGCAAAGAGACTGGGAGTATTCTGGGACACAGGAAGCCCTCAGCCATTCCTGCGTAGAACACCGAAGAGGCAACATGTAAGCTGTCACACTGAGAAAGGTACTGAGCCCATGTGGCTAACATAGATAAGGATAATGGGGTAATATATGTTATAAGAGTTAACAAGAAGCCTGACCTAATGGGCCAATCAGTTTATAACCTTATGGAGTCTTGTGCGTGATTTTCTTTGTTGCTTGCCGGCTGTTGGGGTACTGGGCTGGACAGAAACCCCAACAAGCCGGCCCTCATGTTACATATGGCGCCCAGACGTGGATAGGTGAGTCCACGGAAGGCCTGGGAGAGTTTGGGAAAGAGTAGAGTGGGGTATGTTTTCTTGGTGGCAGCAGTTTTTCGGTTCTGCTCTGCTTGCTAGAGGCGGGCTAGTGCTCTCATCTAGGAGAGGCTTCTTGACTCAGCCTTGGCTGCAAAACCTTGCAGCTCATTAAGAGGTCCTGCCATGAAACACTTAAATGCTGTTGGTGAAAAACTGAACACATGCTTTTCGGTTTTCAGTCGTAGCAGGAAAAAAGCTGTGCTGTTTTAAAATGCCGGCTTTCTGGGCTGTCCTGCCAGAGCAAACTCTGACTCTTTCAGGCAGGCAGTCCGACTGAGTGTGGTCTGTGAGCAGAATGCTGCAGCTTGCTTGCTGGCAAGGACTTTGAAACGCCATAGAGTTGTGGCAGTGAACACAGCTCTGGCTGGTACCTCAGCCTTGAGGCTGAAAAGCTAAGGAATGAGCTGGATCTAGCCGTCAAAGCCACAGCTCTCCATATTGCTTAGTAAATTAAAGACTCATATGGTCAGAAAAAGAAAAATATACAGTAAAGAGAGATTCAAAGAGGAAGAAAACCTCTAAATGGTTTACAGTGTGTATATGCAGGCTAAAAGTTAAAGTTCTTAAAGTTAAAAGGAAAGAAAGAGAGTAGTTGGGTGTGGTGGTACACACCTTTAATCCCAATGCCTGGGAGGCAGAGGCATATTGACCTCTGTGACTTCAAGGGGTAGAGGTAGATTGACCTCTGTGACCTCAAGGTGTGGTAGTACACGCCTTTAATCCCAATGCCTGGGAGGCAGAGACAGATCTCTGTGAGTTCAAGGTGTGGTAGCATACACCTTTAATCCCAGCACTGGGGAGGCAGAGACAGGAGGATCTCTGTGAGTTCAAAGACAGCCTGGTCTACAGTGTTATTCCAGGACAAAGATATACAAAGATCCTGTCTCAAAAAGTAAAAGTAAAAATAAAAGAAATAGAGGCTAAAATAAAGCCACATAAAGATGGAAAATGCACAGAGAATCTTCATACTGTATGCTATTATGCTCTCTTTAAATTGTTTGATTGCTGAGGAAGGAACAACAACTGCTAAAAGACTTTTGTTTATAAATGCTGCTGAACTAACCCAAGATAGAAATTTTGAAAATACCTTGGCTTCAAAACTGAAGTCAAAAGGTATGTTACTTTGGAGAAGAGATTTTGCTTTTGTTTCCACAGAAAACGAGAGACTCTGGATTTATTCAGAGTTAAGAATAATCACCTTTGACCAAGGGAGGCCACCTGAAAAATCTCCGATAGGAACAGATGGCCCAGATGACAGAGGTCTACATCCAGAACTGATTCAAGACTGCTGCCTGAGATGATCAAGACTCACAGGATACTCCAGTCATGACTTGATTATAACTCTAAATTTTCTTTAGGTCCCCATAAGATCATCAGCGCCCCCAACCAGCAGGAAGTAGCCTGAAATACTACGCCCACATTCCCAACAAATGGATTATGGGTATTTTCCTTTGTTTTATTTTTAAAAAAAGAGGGAAATGGTGTGGGAGAATTGTCTGTATTCTGTCAATCATATTTTAATAAAACGCTGATTGGTCAGGCAGGCAGTAGAGGCGGGAAAGCCAGACAGGACGTAAGGGTGGAGCAAAGAGACTGGGAGTATTCTGGGACACAGGAAGCCCTCAGCCATTCCTGCGTAGAACACCGAAGAGGCAACATGTAAGCTGTCACACTGAGAAAGGTACTGAGCCCATGTGGCTAACATAGATAAGGATAATGGGGTAATATATGTTATAAGAGTTAACAAGAAGCCTGACCTAATGGGCCAATCAGTTTATAACCTTATGGAGTCCTGTGTGTGATTTCTCTTTGGGAGTTGCCAATTGTGGGGTACCGGGCGGGACAGAAACCCCAACAAGCTGGCCCTCATACTACAGAGGGTGGCTATACTCAAGCCACATAGAGAACATATATTAAATTCTAGAAAACCCATAAAAATAATACTAAAATTCTTATAGTTTATTATTTTCTCCTTCTTGCTCTTTTAGTATATGTGTATATGTATGTGTCTTTATTTTCTTAAATTTGTGAAATATTATAGAGGTAGAAATAATTACATTAATTTTTGCCAAGATTTCACTTTTATTATATCATATATTTAGAATCAGAATTATTGGAGATGAAGTTTTTTAAGACTCAATGTATATAGCAATAGTTAATTTAGAAAGATAACTATTTAAGACTGCTTATATTTTTTATTTACTCATTTATCCATGTCCTTGACAGCATTAAGAAAAATTTCAACTCCACCAACAGAAAAATCATATCATTATATAAAAAAGGATACTTGCTTTAAAATTTTATGAGTTTGTTTTGGAGGATAAATTGCATGTTTTCAGGGTCAAGAGCATTAATCAAATTATAGTATCTATGTATCAATCATTTTATTTTTATTTTAATCCTTTCTTTGTTCGTATTTCCAGTTTCATGATTTACCACTAAAGCATCAAGAATATTTATTATTATTAATTAGAATCTGAGGAAAACATATAGGATTTTATAGATGTATAATTAATTAACAGAAATGGCAATGTTTTAATGTTCATTTTCTATGGTATTTTTCTTTTAAAAAATCAAATTCTGTTTTTAAGTACATTAGAATTCTATGAGTGATATTAAGTATAAATTGTTTTCTGGTTCATGTTTTTATTACCCTATATGGTGGTATAACTAAGTAGTGAATATGCTTTCACACATGGTATAAAAATTACTGAATAGGACTAATTATTTTTAAGTAAATCATGGAGCCATTACATTATTGAATTATACACATTAATATTGGTCAAGCTATCAAATGACTCCTGCCTTCTTTTGCTATGTTTTATAATTATATATTCTTTTCATAGAACTTGTTTTTATATGGTATAAAGTTTTGTTTCTCAACTACATAATTTTGAGAAAGATAGAAACTGATAATACTGTATTGGATTAATCACTCTTTCTAATATGCAGCAGTTTTCCTTACACAGCCATAGCTTATTGCTACAATGGCTTAACCATCTACTTGGGATGCTAAATTTTGTTTTTGCATATTGTGGTTGGTCATAAGATACATGACTTTTTTTCTGTATGATTGGATAGTTGGGAGAGGTGAGTAGCAAGAAATGAGAGTTCAATGATGTGATAGATGATGTTTGTGTTGATTTTCAACCTGACAGTACCTACAATCACCTTGAAGATAAATATCTAGGTATATCTGTCAGGAGTTATTAGGTTAGGGAAATTGATTTGGGAAGATAAACCCTAAATTTTGAAGGCCATGGTAGTTGCAGCAGGTGACAACTAGAGTTCAGATGTCAACCCATCAAAGGAATGATTCTCTGATGAAGGATGATCTTATCCAGGAATGGCCTGTGGGACCACCAACTCTAGAAACTGTTGCTTCTGTTTGTAATTTCATATGTGCAAAATCAGCTATGGTATCTTTCCAACACCTGCATTTATAGTGTATAATTTCATGGGATTTGGATACGTAATTTTATGATGGCATCTCAATCTTTTTGACATATATATCCAAGGATGTTAGGAAGGTGACTAACCATTTAGTTGTATAAATTTGATATTTAGAAAATATACTAGAATATGCTTCATAGCTAGAGCTATTGTCCCATGAGGACTATAAAACACTTAAATCTTGCTTTATTCTTTTTATTTCACCTATACATAGTTAGCTATATTTACTTCAGAGAAAGTTCAAATTAGACTGAATTATCCTGTAAATGGATTATAAGTTAAAAGCTTTATAGATTTGTACAAAATCAGAGTTGCAGATGTCTAGCCAAGGTTATTAACACAAAGCAACCCCCCCTCAAAAAAGTCATGCTAATTCTTTACTTGTCAAGTCTGACTGATAAAACCTATATCTCACATCTTGTCTTACTGGACACTGTGCCCATAGCCTTTGGTTTTAGTCTTACCCAAGAAACCTTGAAATCTTATGTTGCTATGGTAAATTGCTCTGTCCTTATCTTTTTTCCAAGAAGATGTAGCTTGTAACTTTTTTCTTATTGCTTCAACCCTCCTCTAAAAAATGTATTTAAGCCAAGTGACTAAAGAAACAAGAGAAAATTGAAACAGAGGAGAACTAGAAGGAATTAGAACTTAGAAAAAAAATAAACGATAGAAAAATAAGGAATATGACCCAAGCAGTACATGTGTGGATTTATTCTGTACCCCTCGGATAGAAAACCCTTAAGTTCAGTTTCACTATGCTGTGGAGCTTTTTTTTTTTAAACTTGCTTATAGCCTTGGGAGCTGGTCTCTCAGACTACTAGTACAAAATGTGGTCAATATTTCCTGGGTTGAGGTGCCAGATTACAGGAGACAGAAAATAGAGCTAAACAAGCAGACCACCTCTCTTCATTTCCTTGGTGTGGATGTGACACCAAACGTGGCCTCCAGCTTCTCTTTGCATATCCTCAGTGAAGATGTGCTGTGGGACAATGGTCTGTTCCCTGTCACTTATATTTTAAATAAATACTTATTCACCAGTAGACCGGGCAGGAAGTAGAGGCGGGGCAATGAGAACTCTAGGAAGAGGGAAACATATTCTGCAATCATGACCCATCCACAGAAGAAGATAGATGTGACTGCCTCACCAAATATGGTACTGAACCACATAGCTAGTATAGAAAAGAATAATCAGCTAATATAAGTTATAAGAGTTAATAAGAAGTCTGAGATACTAGACCAATCAGTTTATACCTAATGGAGACCTCTGTGTGATTTCTTTGTGACTTAACGACTACAAGAACCAGGCAGGTCAGAAACCTCAGACAACAAAGATGTGAGAGGGTCATCTGCATCTAACTCCTGCCCCTATTTCCTCGCCTTGATTGGTTATATCCTAGAAATGTGAACTAAAAGAAAGTCTTTTATTACTTTTTATCAGGTATCATAGCATAATAAGAAGAAAAATAAACAATACAGGTGACATCACATTCTAACATAGAACTTTTTGTATGTGTTTCAATTGGTAAATGTCTTTCATCTATACGATGCAATATATGGCTTTTAGAGTCTTATATCTTCAATAATGTCTTTATTATGATGTGCATTCCCATAAGTGAAACACCAGATTACCAACACATCATTCAGTGAGGTTGAAAAATATTCTATCTAAAATTCTCCAATGACTTTTTGCCCACCATTATGTTTTTGAGGTGATGATTCTATGCAAACTTTGATTATCAGATAATTTTATTTCAATAAATATATATCATTTCTGGAAATGATATATGGAAAATATAAGTTAGAATTTCCATTTCTGTGATTGAGCAACATTAACAAATCAACTAGTGGAGGAAAAATATATTTTATTTTACAGTTGGTCATTGATCACCCAGAAAACTCAAGGAAAAAACACAAGGCCAGTAATGGAGGCAGTAGCTGGTGCGGAGGTCATGGAGGAGTGCTTATTACTGGTTTATGCCTCATGGCTTTCTCAGCCTTATATCATATAAAAGCTAGAGACAGTAGTGCAGGAGTGGCACCACCCACAGTGACATGTACTCTCATATCAGGCATAAAGAAAAAAATGCAGCACAGACTTGACTGTTGATCAATCTTGCAGAGAAATTTTCGCTACTGATATTCTCTCTTTCAAAATATTTCCATTTTGTGTACAGTTAAGATAAAACTAGTTAGCAGTTCTCTGAAGGCATAAGTCAAAAAACAATCCCACACCAGTTTGGAATTATGATCAATGAAAGGATTTTTTATTTAAGGGAAAAACTTACAGATCACCATCCTAGACAACAGCCCTCTAATCAAACAGGAACAGAGTCTAGCAGTCAGAAGCAGGAGCCGGAATCAAGAGAGCCAAGAGCAGGGCTACTGCTGCTTTTTAAAGCAAAAGAGACCACATCCAAGAGGGCTGGTATCTTAAAGGTTATTGGCTGAAGGAACAGAAGGAGCTCCTGCATCACTTCTCCATTTGTTGAACTCTTAACTGAAGGTGTCAAAATCTATGCTGATCATGCATACATAAGATGGAATAAAAGCAATATACAGCAAGCCAACAGTCAACAATAAATTAAATGGAGATAAAATTAAAGTTATTCCACTAAAATCAAGAATAAGAAAGGTTGTTCACTCTCTCCATATCTACTCAATATAATACTGGGAGTTCTAGCTAGAACAATAAAAGAGCAAAAATCGATACATGGGGATGCAAGTTGGTAAGGATGAAGTCAAACTTTTGCTATTTACAGATTATATGATAGTATACATAAGTGGCCCAAAAATTCTACCAGTGAACTACTACATAGCTGAGAAACACATTCAGTAATGTGGTGGGATCCAAGATTAATTAAAAAAATTAGTACCTTTTGTGAAATTTCCCTCTGTATACTGTGATAGTAAAGTGTTTCATTGCCACTAATTAATAAAGAAACTATTTTGGCCTATAGCGGGGAAGAAAATAAGTAAGTGGGAAAACTAAGCTGAATGTAGGGTGAAAGAAGTTTAAGTCAGACTGACTTCATGTACCTGCTGAAGAGGAAAGATGCAAGAACCTTACTGATAAGTAAACCAAGAGTCTCATGGTAAAATATGAAATAATAGAAATGTTTTAATTTAAGATGCAAGAGCTAGCTAGGAACACACCTGAGTCATTGGCCAAGCAGTGTTGTAATTAATCTAGCTTCTGTGTGATTCTTCAGATTTGGGAGCCAGGAAATAAAAGTATGAGTTCTGATTACATAATGGGACTTTAACACCCTAAAATTAAGAGTCTCATTCTCTATCTACTGAGCTAGAAAGAACAATTTCTGTTTACAAATGTCACCCATAAAAATCTTAAAAAAAAACAAACAAAAAAAAAGAGGGCTTTAGATCTCCGCAAAATTGGAGTTAGGCACAGCTTCGGGGTAGTCACAATACTACCAATACTACAGACAGGCTCTGTTTGTTGGCAGTGAGCTGAGGCATGGATCTTTTAAGGGAAAGCTTCATGACTCAGTGTGAGCAGCAAAAATTGGGTGACTACTTTAAAAAACAGCTTCGTGGTTTGTGCTGGTGTCATAAATGACTCTGGCTTTTTCATGAAGTTCTGTTACAGAGCACTTGAATGGAGTTTGTGAGTAGCGTGCTGCAGGTTACTTTGGGGCAACATGGGTCCGCTGCTTCTGGGAGTTGGGTTGGCAAATGCAGCTCCCAGAGCTGGGGGTAACCGAGCTTCTGTCATGTTGGAAAACCGAGCAGATGAAACCAACAAACAAAGCGTCTGCTCTGGTAGTAGACATGCGTGCTTTGTAACAATTTAAAGCAGTCATCAAAATAAGAATTACAGATATGCATTAAAGACAGATTCAGACAAAATTAAACATCTAGACATGTCATAATGTATTTAAAAATATATGTCGGTTTAAGTAAAAAAAATGGGAATAGGAGGTTATAGAAAGAAATAATATTAAACAATAAAACAAAGTCTTTAAAAAGACAGTACAAATAATATAAATGAGTAGAGACAGTTATAGATTATAACAATAAATATAACAAAAATAGGTACTAAAAGAAAAGGAGTAAAAATAATAAGTTGTGTAAAGATGGAATATACATAGAGAGTCCTGATTTTTTATATTATTGTGTTTTCTTTGGGTTTTTTGATTGTTAATGAGCTAACTTCTGAAAAACATTTGATTTTAGGGATTGTTAAGAAAAACTAAATATATTTTAAATGTATCTTGCCTTCAAATTTTGTGTCTAATTTTATGTTACTTTGGAAAAGAAGTTCTGCTTTTGTTTTCATAGATGAAAACTTGTGCATTCCTAAGGGGCTAATGTAGTTTGATGGAACAAGATCCACTGCCAAGTGCTACATTAACCCTCAAATTACTTCATCCAACAAACAGCAGGAAGTACTTGGAGAAAACTAAACACAGATTCCCAAAATAATTGTGTATAAATGTTTATTTTCATTTAAAAATGGTTATAAATGATTAATGATCACAGTCAGTTTCTGTAAAAATGTAAGGGGGGGTATGACATAGAGATGAATACCAAGCAATGGTATGGATCTTGGTTTATTGGTAAAATTTAAGGTCAATTTTGTTATGTATATTTCTACTCTTGCTTAAGGTATTATGCTTACACAGCTCATTTTAAAATCTATAAATAAAATACCAATTAATAGTCATTTGTAAGAGACAAACTTTAATCATGTTTGTTAGGTTTTCTAGATATACGGATATAGATTTCAGTTAGATAATTTTCAACATTTAAATACCTACAGAATATGACATTTAAAATGTTTTAAGAACTTAAATTTTTCTCAACGAGACATGCCTGCTTCAGGCAGCACCAATTACTTCAGAAATGTTGATGGGCCTTTAAGAAACTCATTATGAAATTTGCCTTCAATGTGACAAGGCTAGCCATTTGGGCAAGAAACTGCTCTTGACTAGACTGCTTGATGGTATGCTGTATGATCTGGACATGCAGGACCCAGAGCCAAGTGACTCTTGAACTTTGTAAAATATTGGATAATTCTTCAGGGTTCTTGCTTCACAAAAGAAACTGCCAGACATTCTGCTGAACACAAGAGAAAGTGACAGACAAAATGATAATATAGACAAAAAATCTTTCAAATTTTCTGCTTCATGTAAATGTTTGCCATATGCTATTAGCTTGCAGACTGAAATTGGGTGCCCAACATTGCAGAAGTTTGAGTGACTGTTCAGGCAGCACGATGTCTCTGTCAGTTCTAGAGTTTTGGAATTTGCCTACAATATACTTCCTGCTTATTATTATATTCTTCTAGAAGAAATATTATATTCTTCTAGGGTCTTTGATAGAGTTGAAGACAGCTAGTTATAGTTATAATTTTCCTGAATCAAGATAAAAGATAAATTATATTTACAACTCTATACTCAAAGAAATATTATAAATACAATTCTTGCTTGATAACTATTTTGTACATGTAATTTTACATTTTAAAACTAAAACCTTCCTTTTTATTTAGACAGAAATGAGGATATGATATGAGATTATACTTTGTATGTGGTGAATATGTTTTAATAACATTTGTTTATAAAGAAGTTCCTTTGACCTATGGCAGGCTAGAATATTGCTAGGTAGAAAAACTAAACTAAATGCAGAAATAATGAAGGTGGAGTAAGGCAGATGCCATGTAGCTGCTGATGGAGAACTATGCCATAAATTTAACAGTAAACCATGAGCCTCATGGTAAAATATAAAATAATAGAAATGGGTTAATTTAGGATTTTAGAGCTTGCTAGGAATATGCCTGAGCCATTGATCAAGCAGTGTTGTAATTAATAAAACCTCTGTGTGATTATTCGTATATGGAAAGTCAGAAAAACCAAGAAAATTAGTCCTTCTGTAAACAAATGATAATCTGACTGAGAATAAAATCAGAGAAAAAAACATCTTTTATAAAAGTCACAAATAACATAACGTATCTTGGGGTAATGCTAACCAAACAAGTGAAAGACTGTATGACAAGAATTTTAAATCATTGAAGAAAAAACCCAGGATAGCTATAACAATTATGAAAATAAAGGAACATCTGGAATTACCATTATCCCTGACTTCAAGCTATACTATAGAGCTATAGTAGTAAAAACAGCCTGTTATTGGCATCAAAACCATCATATGGATCAATGGAATTGAAACAAAGACCATGAAATTAATCCATACACCATTTAAACATGTGATTTTTGACAAAGAAGTCAACAATAAGCAATGGAATAAAGAAATCTTTCAGCAAATGGTGCTGGCATAACTGGATGTTAACATGTAGAAGATTGAAAATAGATTTGTATCTATTGTCCTGCACAGAAATCAAGTCCAAGTTGATCAAAAAAAAGATCTCAACATAAATCTTGTTACACTGAACATGAGAGAAGAAAAAGTGGGAAGTAGTCTTAAACACACTGGCACAGAAACTACTTCCTGAACATCACACCAGTGGAACAGACACTGAGATCAACAATTAAGAAATAGGACCTTCTGAAACTGAAAAGCTTCTGTAAAGCAAAGGGTACTATCCCTACATTTAATAGAGGACTAATCTCCAAAATATATAAAAGACTCAAAAAGCTAAGTATCAAAATATCAAATAATCCAGTTAAAACTGGAGTACGGATCTAAACAGATAATTCTCAATAGAAAAACTTTAAATGGCCAAAAGACATTTAAATGCTTATCATTCATAGTCATCAGGGAAATGCATCTTACACCTAAAATGCATCAGGGAAATGCATCTTACAGATAAAAAGCACTGATGTCAGCTTATGTTGGAGAGGATGTAAAGTAAGGAGATCATTCATCCATTGCTGGTGGTTGTACAAACTTGTACAACTTTAGTAAGTTAAGGCGAACCTGGAGTATGTCTGGAGCTGTCAAAGGCTTTGTCTGTCCCTAGCTAATAAAGAGCTATCAAATGGTGTTTTCTGAGTGTCCAGCAACAGGTGCTGTTAGAGTCCCTGATTGTGCCTAGCCAATGAGAGATAAGCATGAAATGTCAACTGTCAATGTTTTAGAACATCTGGGTGCTGGGGACCCAGACGGGAACATAAAGTTTTTCCCTGTTGTTAAATAAATGAGCCTGCTGTAAACCTTCTACTGACTCCCAATGTTTGTGACTGTTGATGCTTCTTCTTTCTACCCCCTCCTTTGAAGAAGATTTTAGGACCCAGCAACATACAACCACTTTGGAAATCAATTCCTTAGAAAATTGGAAATCAAGGATCCTCAAGTGCCAGCATACCAGATTTGAGCATATACCTAAAGGATGTACAGTCATACCAAAAGGACACTTGCAGAATTATTTTTAATAGCCAGAAACTGGAAACAAGCTAGATGCCCCTTAACAGGAGAATGAACAATGAAAATGTGATTCATTTACACAATTAGCAGTACTCAGTTGTAAAAATTGATTACCTCATGAAATTGTAGACAAATGGATGGAACTAGAAAAAAAAGCATCATGTGAGAGGTAATGCAGAAGCAGAAAGACAAAGATAGTATGTATTCACTCATAGGTGAATATGGAATAACCAACCTATAATCCACAGTCCCAGAGAATCTAGATAACAAGTAGGGCCCAAAGAGGGATGCATGGATTTCCCTAGGGAGGAATAAGTAGAAAAGAACTCCTGGTCTAATGTGAGTAGGTGGGGAGATAGAGGGATGGAAACTAGAGGGAAAAGTTAGGTAGACTGAGGGACATAGGCAACTTTAGGCAAGACGGAAGAGAAAAGTAACCAAAGAGACCTCTTGATTCATGTCATTTTGGAGTATGAAAAACCTTGGTACCAGGGAAACACCCAGGAACCCATAGGAATGAACCAAATTAAGACTCTTACCAATAGTGGAGAGTGTGCCTGAACTGACCATCTACTGAAAGCAGATTGGTGATTTCAATAATTGCTATCAGAGAAGCTCTGTCTGGTAACTGAGAAAAACAGAGGAAAAGATCTACAGACAAGTACTTCAATTAGCTCTGAGAGTCTTGCAGAAGAAATGGAAGAGGAAATGTACAAGCCATGGGGGACCTGAGCTCACAAGAACTCATGGACAAGGGAACAATAGTTAGGGAGACTGTATAGAACTGACCTAGGCCCTCTGCATGGGTGTGACATTTGTGTAGCTTCATCTCTTAGTTAGATTTCTTTTTATTTTCATTTCATTTTACATTTCTTTTTTTTTCATTTTTTTTTTTCATTTTACATTTCAACCACCTCCTGCCCACCCCCTTGCCTACCCTAGAAAACCCCTTGCCTACTCCTCCCAAAGTTTGGTGTAACTGTCTCTGTGTATTTCTCCTTCATGATCTTGACTTCCTTTACTCATATATTTCCTCCTCCATCTCTTCAACTGGATTTCCAGAGCTTAGTCTAGTGTTGGGTGCAGAACTTTGAATGTGGTTCCATCAACTACTGGATAAAGGCTAACAGTAAGAGTAGGGCTTCTCCCTGGCATCTGACAGGCTTTTTGTAACCTGGTCCCCATGCTGCATTACCTTGTTGCAAAAGTAGGTTCAGTCCTGCTTCAAATCGATGTGCCATGCTTTGTGTAAACCCATAGGAGGCTTTCCCCTTTCTGAATTAAGATGAAAGAGGAGATCTTGGGGAGGAGTGTATATGGGAAAGGGAAGAGACAGGAGTAGAGGAGGGAAGGGAAACTGGTTGGCTTGTAAAATAAATTAAAAAATGTTATTAAAATAAATTTAAAAAATAGAAGAGAAAATGGATTTTTAATAGCTTTATTTAAACGGAAGTTTACAAGCAGACTTTCCAGAACTAAAATGACAGGTCTCTATTTTTGTCATCAAGAATATGCAGTACTTTGGTGCTGCAGGAGTACCTTCTGCTGCTTCAGCCAATAGTCGCTGAAGCACGACCCCACAGTGCTGTGGGAGCGCCTTCCACTCAGTCAGCCAATAGCCGCTGAAATACCAGCCCACTGGGGTGTGGTATTTTCTCTTTAAAAGAAGAGCGGCAAGCCTCGGCTCAGCCTCTTGGTTCCAGAGCTTGCTTCTGGCTCCTGCTCCAGCGACTATGCTCCTTTCCTTACGATTTATGTGCATGTAAGTTTACCCCCCCAAATAAATGTCCCTTTAAAACATAACTGGTGTGGTATTAATTCGCCATTATTTTGGTGTAGGAAGTCCTCTTGTCTGTGTGTTGCTTTCATTGATTAATAACAGAACTGCCTTGGCCTGTTGATAGGGCAGAACTTAGGTAGGCGGGGAAGACAGAACTGAATGGTAGTAGGAGGAAAGAGTCAGAGAGAATCCATGGATCATCTGCCTGAGACAAACACTGGTTAGAATCTTCGCTGGTAACCGCTGCCGCATGGCAATATGCAAATTAATAGAAATGTCTTAAATTGATATAAGAATTAGCCAATAAGAAGATAGAGCTAATGGGTCAAGAAGTTATTTAATTAATACATTTTCTGTTTGATTATTTTGTTTGTGGGCAGCTGGGACAAACAAATGGCCTTTCTGTTAGAGTACTTCTGTAACATGAAGGTCTCCTTGTTGAGGTTTTCTGTCCTGCTTGGTACCCCAGCCATTTAGTTCCATAGAAAATCACACAGAGATCTTCATAAGTTATAAAACTGATCTGCCTATTAGCTCTGCCTTCTTATTAACTCTTTTTTTTTCAAAGCTACTTTTAATACTTTGGGGTGTGCCCCACAGGAATAAAAAACACTGGGAAGGGGTAACCCCCTCACCCCAGGAGTGGCCCAGGGGTAGAGAGGCTACCTGAGGGGAAGGAAGCACAAAAGGAACCCGCTGCAGACTCAGGGCCAAGGGAATACCATCGGTGCTGGGACCCGTGAGCACTACAGGAAGAAACTCGAGCATGGTGGGACTGGCTCCAGATACACAGGCGTAGGGCAAGAGGGTTGGACACGAAGCCACAAAGCTACTTGGGTTCCTCCTTCTTCTCGTTTGCCTTTTTCTGCTTCTGCTGCATGATCTCCGAGTCCTTCTAGTTGCAGGCGGCAGCAGAAAGCCCATCATCTCCACGCTTTCCTTTAACTGAGTCGCTCTACTTCTTCATGTTCTTCTGGCGGGCAAGCTCTCGCTGGTTACCACGAGTCATGGCAACGGCAGCAACCCTTATTAACTCTTGTAACTGATATTATCCCATTATTCTTATCTATGTTAGCCACATGGCTTGGTACCTTTCTCAGCGGGGCAGCTTACATCATGCTTCTCGGTGGTCTTGGCAGGAGTGGGGGGAATGGGCTTTCTTCTTCCCAGAATACTCCTGTTCTCCTTGCAACACCCCTACTTCCTGTCTGGTTGACCTGCCTATACTTCCTGCCTGGACAACCAGCGTTTATTTAAACATGATTGACAGAATACAGACAATTCTCCCACACCATTCTTCTACTCATAAATCTTTGTTTTATTAGTAAGACGAACAAGAAAAGAAATTAGTAATATTTTGTACAATATGAGATCTAGAGCAAAGTATAGAGTTATGTTAAGGATCATCAATGATTGTATAGATCATACCAATTTCCACATACATACTCCTGAGCTGACTTCAAGCAACCAGCATGATGTTATAAAAGAATTGTTGAGAAAATGTAGATATATATGTACTTATTCATGTATATAAACATGGTGTGCATTCATGTGTGTGCATACATATGTATGTGTATGTGTGACTACAAAGACATCTTACTAAAACTATAGTCAGGCAAATTTTATTTATTTCTGTTTTTCAGAAGAGACATCATGAAGCTGTTGTGTATGTATTTTTATTCACAAGTATGAACTATGGGAAAAGCTAAAAATGGTCCTGATCAGATAAGAAGGTACAGTTAATCAAAGAAAGTCAACCATATTGATAATATTAGTGTAACCTTGAAATCTAAAATGCTTAATTCTAACTACTTCAATTACTAACTATATTAAAATGTTTTCATTGGAAATATGAATTGTAAACTCACATAGTTATTATTATGTGTGAGTGCTATTTTCTTCATGAAGAGCTACATTCTTTGTATCTTGATAAGTGTTTACACACATTATACATAGATATATTCCTATAACAAGAGATGAATGTCATTTTTCTCTTACCATTATTTTATTAATCACTTCACAAAGTTCAGATTACATTAATTTATTTAAAATGAATACTATGTCTAAGATCTGAGACTATTCTGTGATGGTGGTAGCTAGCTGAAAATAAGTATTGTGTAAGTGAGTGGCAGACTTAGAGAATTGACTTGTGGCCACACTGGGAAATCAGGACTGATGAAAGCAAATGAACTGACATGCAGCTGATAGCCCAAGAAAAATCTTTCACTAACTGACAGAAGCAAGTTGTAGTGCCTTTAGTATGATTTTGGACACATGCCATCCATACTTATTGTAATGCACAGAGTGAAGCCTTAATTATTTATGCTAATGGACTCTGGGTAATTTGAAAGATTTTATTCTTACTAAGGATATGAAACATTTTTATATTCAAAGGGGAAAATAAAGGATTCATGCATAGGGACTTCACTTCTTGACAACTCTTTTAATGTACTCTGACAGGCTTATGAGAGGCTAGAAACACATATACTTAAGTATATAGATATATACTATCCTGTGCCCCAACTGTGTAAGTCTTTTCTTTTGATTTCCTATAATGTCAGGGGTTCATATATATTCATGATTGAATCTAAGCTAAAACTTAAAATTTCATAGCATTTTCTTTTTAAGCTCTTCAGGATAGCTCATTAAATTTGTTGACTCTCTTTGAACAAGTAGTAAAATACTTAGTTCCTTCTTTATTCAATTAAAAACTTTTCTCAAAATATATCCTAAGAATTGGGATGAGTACTAGATATTTTCTATAGAAATTTTTATTTGATTTTAATTAACTAAATGATCTTTGTAAAGATAAAGCAAATACAAATAAGTAAGATATTGCACATTTAGATGGCTTCTCAAACATTTTGCAGATAGATAGTAAAGAAATGTTCAAGTTGGTAAATGGGTGCGTTTAAAATGGGCATCAAGGTATGATAAGATGAAGAAGCATTTTTGTGTATTTTAAGAAATAAAATAGGAAGATTACAAGTTCAGAATAGTTCAAGTCTATTATCTAGGTCTGAAGTAGCTAGACACTAGAGCAGAAAAATGCATTCAAATTATAGCATTTTGTTGCTAATCTTTACTCTTATAGGGAAGTGGGCAGGGGAAGACTATCATCAGGTAGAAACTAATCTAAAAGGTCATTGACTTCTATGTTACTTTCAAAAGTACAAGGAGTATTAGAAGGTAAACTGTTCCTGTGATTTGTGATATTCTTTTGCATAGTGCCTGCTGTAGATTGTTTTCCTTGAATAGTATAATTTTTGTGAGGCAACTTGCTATTATTGTGGAATCAATGTTGTTTCTCAATCTCTCAGTAAAGAATTTGCAACATTACATATCTATGAAACCTATATAACAAAGATGATATGATAGAAAACACATGATTGCAGAAATCATGATTACTATGTCATACTGTACCAACCAAACTTTAAAGCAGGTCAGATAGTAAAATAAACTTTAAAAACATGCTGGCATCCCAAGTGGAGAAGGATATGACCAGGATTAGATGCATAGAGACATGAAAGTTAGACATGGAGAAAGAAAGAAAGAAAGAAAGAAAGAAAGAAAGAAAGAAAGAAAGAAAGAAAGAAAGAAGTAAAGAAGGAAGGAAGGAAAGAAGGAAGGAAGGAAAGAAAGAAAGAAAGATAGTAAGAAAAAGAAAGGGTAGCTAGAATGCTTTCAGGTTTCACTTACATTAATTCTCCTAACTCAGTTTCTGAGGAAGTTTATATTTCAGTCCAGAAAGATTATTAAGTGGTTAAGAACCCTTACTATTCTTGCTTTGACTGGAAGTTTGGTGCTCAGTAACTATATAAGGTGTCTAAGAACTGATGCCACTAGCTGCTGTAGGCATCTGTACAACTGTGACCATGACTCCATAGGTATGTTTATAGCTGAAATTAATCTTTTAAAAGGAAAGGTGGAGCCGCTAATTACAGTCTCTATCTCTGAGATTTACAGATCTAGGTTTAAAAAAGAGAAAACAAGCATGGAAGGACCAGAGAGATTATTGTTGCTCTTTATCCCAGAGGCTATAACTGTTACAGAAACTTCCTTGACCAATGAAAACCAACACGTCAGAGAATCCTACTGTAACACATGTATAATTGTTGCTTCAATATAAAAGGAGTAAAGCTATGGTTATAATTAAAGGAAGAATGGTTGAAATCTTAGTATCGCTCAATCTACTGCACCATATTGTTTAATAGTATTATGCACAAAAACAGCAGTCTCTTCTGAAGAAGAAAGTTGATCAAACAGAAAAAAGTATCAGACAAACAGAACAAAAAGGAAGTTTTAAGAGAGTAGGAGGTGGAGGAGGATATCTATTATTAGCCTGGTTATGATTCATTCATAGTTTTGAACATTCTCTTCTAAAATGTTCTGGGGTGGGGAGAAACCATGGAAGATCTACCCAGATTATTTAAGGACCCATTGTCTATTTAGGCATATTGATCAGGAAAAAGAGTCTGTGTGCATAGCATTATTTCATGCAACCACAGAAACTTTGGGAATCTGTCAGGTAGGAATACAACAACAAACCTGATTTTTTTTAAGTAGAATAAATGAGATCAGAAACACAAATACTGCTAGTGGAATCTTCACAAGGTTATCATCAACAAATTTGCATTCTTAGATACTTAGAATTCTGAGGCAGGATGACTGAAAATCTAAATGCAGCATGGATTACGATTTAAGATTATAAATTAATGAATGTACTAAAATTGGTGAATCAGCATTCAAAATAAAATAAAAAACAGTTAAAATAGATATTGGTTGTATTACTGTATTTTGTTGCCATGTTTACATTTTGTCTCTTGAAACAAGCTGGTATAACAATTTTAATAACTGACAAAATAGTTTTAAAACCAATACTAATTGAAGAGCACAACATAATCATTAAAGAAAAATCTAATAAGAGTACACTTCAATTCTTAGACTATGTGCACCAAAACTAAGAGCACCCAAGTTCATAAAAGAAACACTACTTTAACTTAAATCATATATCATCTGGTGGTAAGAGACTTCAGCATCCCACTCTCACCAACATATGGGTCATTTACACAAAACTAAATAGAGAAATGCTAGATTACACTCATGTTGCAAACCACATGAACCTAACAGATATTTACAGAACATTTCACCCAAACATAAAACACCTTCTCCTTAGATCATTGTAGAATTCTCTCCAAATTTAACCAGATCTCAAACAAAAGGCAAGTCTCAATAGATGCATGAAAATTTAAAATTGCTGCCTGCATCCTATCTGGCCACCAAAGATTAGAAGTTACAACAACACAAACTGCAGAAATCTTACAAACTCATGAAAATTGAACATTACAAGACTGGATGGAAACTACATCAAGTCAGAAATTACAGAAAAATTAAGACTGTCTAAAATTGAATAAAAATAATATACAACACAACATAACTTTTGGGACTCAAAACAGTTCTAAGAGGCAAGATCATTAGCACTAAGTATTTATAAGAAATGAAGAGGTCTCACACTAGCAACTTAACAACACACCTGTTCTAGACCAATAAGAACTAGCACTATAATGGAGTACATAGCAAAAATAATCAAACTCAGATCTGAAAACAATAAAATAGAAAGAAAAATAACAACAATAAAAATTAATGAAGCAAAGAGTTGGTTCTTTGATAAAAATTGTTGAATTGGCAAACCCTTAGATAAGTTAAATAAAAGGCAAAAGGAAATAATCCAAATTTACAAAATTGAAGGTGAAAAGGAGACATAACTATACACCAATAAAATAATCCCAAGGACACAATTTATAAATATGTATTCCTTAATAATAAAAGAACAGCTGTAGGTATCACCATCCCTGATTTCAAGTTTTACTACAAAGCTATAATAATAATAAATAACCATATTTTGGCACAAAACAATCACATCCTTCAATGAAATTAAACTGAGCACTCAGACACAAAGCCACACACTTCTAGACATCTTATATTTGAAAAAGAAGCCAGAAATACACACTGGAAAAAAGAAACCATCTTCTGTAAATGGTGTTGGTCAAATCAGACAACTGTATATAGAAGAGTCTAAATTATATTCATGCATATCACCCAAAACAAACACAGAAATGGATCACAAAAAAAACAACACCAAATGGATCAAAGATCTCAAAATAAAACCTGATACACTGAACCTGATAGAGGAATAAGCAATGAACTTATTGGCACTGGAAATGACTTTCTGAATTCCACTAGTGCATGCACTAAGATCAACAATTACTAAATGAGACCTCCCAAAACTGAAAATCTGTACACCAAAGGATATTGTCATTCAGACAAACTGGCTATGTATAGAATGGGACAAGACTTTTGCAAACTACACCTCCATTAGCAATAAAATTATTTCTAATGATATCCTGATATAGTCATAGAGTAGTGCCTTCCTCAGTCATCATCAGAAACCTTTCCTCCTGTAGTAGAAGGGAAGAAATAGAGATCCAAAAGCCAAACATACAGAGAGTGTTAGATCTTGGATCACTCAGCTCTAAATGTGACATCTCCATCAAAGCCCTTCCCTCAAGGCTCAGGGATGTCTACAGATGATGAAGAAGATTGTAAGGCACAGAGCGGATAGAGTACATCAAGAAAAAAATGACCTCTATGTAAGCAGGATTGATGGACATATGAACTCTCAGAGACAATGCAGCATGCACAGAGCTTATAAATATTAGTACCAGACGGCGTCCTAGATCTGGAATGAGATGTGGGCACACAACCCCTTCCTCATGCCGAGGCAACCTTTAATTGCTAACTGCTTGAAAATGGAACTGTAGTTTTCTCCAAGGGAAATTTTATGAAGGAACAAACTCTGATAAGGGCAGTGTTAAATTCCAGCATTTTATTTTGTTAATTATATTATCTTATATTCCCTGAGAAATATGTTGTTTTTCTAATGAAATCAGAAAAGATGACATAGGATGATGTAGTGGGGAGGAACTGGAAGTAAAGTGTAATTAGGATATATTATGTGAAAAAAATTCTATTTTCTATAAAAGAAAAAATTAAGATAAAAATGTCTTAACATGATTTGTAATAATTTTCTTTAAGCACAATTTTTAAAATGCTTTAATCGCAGTATAATTTTATTCATCATGATTTATTAAGACTGTGTAACATGAGGGCCGGCTTGTTGGGGTATCTATCCCGCCGCACCCCAACAAGTCGGCAAACCCCAAAG
Source organism: Myodes glareolus (assembly GCF_982192425.1). Lineage (NCBI taxonomy): Eukaryota > Metazoa > Chordata > Mammalia > Rodentia > Cricetidae > Myodes > Myodes glareolus. The sequence goes on along the minus strand of NC_142041.1, from coordinate 71,180,559 downwards.
AAAACCAATCACACAGAGATCTCTATAAGTTAGAAAGCTGATTGGCCCATTAGGTCAGGCTTCTTGTTAACTCTTATAACTTATGTTACCCCATTATTCTTATCTACGTTAGCCACATGGGCTCAGTACCTTTCTCAGTGTGACAGCTTACATGTTGCCTCTTCGGTGGTCTGCGCAGGAGTGGCAGAGGAACTTTCCTGCTTCCCAGAATTCTCCTGTTCTCATTGCATCACCTCTACTTCCTGTCTGGTTTTCCCACCTATACTGCCTGCCTGGCCAATCAGCGTTTTATTAAAATATGATTGACAGAATACAGACAATTCTCCCACATCAAGACTGTATTGATGACAATAAATTGTTAGAGAAACTAAAGTCATTTCCACATATTTTAATAAATATTGTGTGTATACAAAAGATAATTTCACATAAGAAATTAAAATGTATCTATTCTTGCATGCCCTAAGTTTTCATTTCAAAAAAAATACATTAGTCAATCATGAACAATATTTTATGGAACAGTTATTTAGATATTTTTTCTTTTTGCATAAAATGTTTTTCTTTTAGTAATCAATAGAAAAAGTTGGTTGTGTGTGCTTGTGGTACCATGAAGCATGTAGTAGATAAATAAAAATAAGCTATTCTTGTGGAGGGCCGGACCACATTCTCCATTGCTTCTAGGAACAAAGGTAGAGATTGACCTCTGTGACCTCAAGGTGTGGCGGTACACGCCTTTAGTCCTGGTGCCTGGGAGGCAGAGGCAGATTGACCTCTGTGACCTCAAGGTGTGGTAGTACACGCCTTTGGTCCCAATGCCTGGGAGGCAGAGACAGGCAGATCTCTGTGAGTTCAAGGTGATATAGCACACACCTTTAATCCCAGCGCATGTGCTTGGTAACTCTCTACCGCTGCGTCATCCCAGGCATCACCTGGGATAATGGGCAGCAAACCAATCCAAGAGTGACACGTCAGAAGCGAGGACTGTTTCCTTTATAAGGGCTGGGTTCCCCTCATTCTGGGTCTCCACTTTGGAAGCTGATGCTCTCCCTCTCAAGACGCATTAAAGCTTTGCTGCAGAAGTATCCTAAGTGCCCCGCGTCGTTCTTGCTGGCGAGAAGGTAGCACGGGACAACTGGTGCTCGAAAACCCGGGACCCAGAGGGACACTGACAACTGCTCGCACCGCCGGAGACCCCTTGGACACAAGGAGGATTCAGAACTAGGGTGTTTACTCAGAGAGGTATGACTATTCTTGGACTTTTCGGTTTTGGGCTTGACTTGTTTCCGCATTGGGAAGGTCTTGTAGGGGCCTTGCTACCTCTTTTAGTAGTCCTCTTATATTTTGTCAAAAATTGCTTAGAAGATAAATCCTGCCAGGCTGTTGTTGCGGACGGACAAAATGTATTGGAGGAAGTCCAGGATAGCATATCAGAAACTGAGTGCAGTGAGAGGTTAGGTGCGCCTACAAGAAAAAGAAATAAGGAAATTGGACCTCCCGGTGGTTCTGAGAAAATAAAAATGGGGGAGAAGATTGACCTACAAGGTCAAAAGCTTTCTGATATCAATAATAAGAAAAAAGAAAAAAACAGTAGTTTATATCCTCTGCAGGGGCTTGAAGCTCTGCAAATTGAAAGTGACCATGAAAATGAGCACGAGAGTTCTGGCTCAGGAGAGGAGGTAGAAGAACTAGATACAGAGGAGGAGGCAGAATTAGCCAGCGGTAGGGCCATGAGGACATCCCAAACGGCCCATCCACCTCCTTATGAGCCGCGCCCTCCCCCAACTTCCCCTTCGGCACCTCCTTATGAGGAACGCCTTGAGCCAAAGACCTTTTCAGTTATGCCTGACAAGGTCAAAAGAAAGTTACACCTGGCCTTCCCTGTTTATGAAGGGGAAAATGGGCGAGTACATGCGCCTGTGGAGTACAACCAAATCAAGGAGTTAGCAGAGTCAGTCAGAAAGTATGGAGTAATGGCTAATTTTACCTTAGACCAGTTGGACAGATTGGCCTCGTCTGCCATGACTCCGGCAGATTGGGAAGCAGTTGCAAAAGTGTCGCTCATCAGCATGGGTCAATATTTAGAATGGAAAGCGCTGTGGCACGAGGCAGCCCAGGAACAGGCCAGAGCTAACGCTCAGGCCTTAACTCCAGAACAACAGCAATGGACATTTGACCTCCTGACTGGGCGAGGGCACTACGCCATGGCCCAGACAAACTACCCTACGGCGCCTACCGCCAGATAGCCAATACAGCTGTAAGAGCATGGAAAGCCTTGAAAAAAAGGGAGAAGGGAGCACTCCGCTCACCAAGATTATACAAGGTACGCAGGAGCCTTTTTCAGATTTTGTGGCAAGAATGACTGAGGCAGCAGGACGCATTTTTGGCAATACTGATATGGCCACGCCCCTAATTGAGCAGCTTGTCTTTGAGCAAGCCACGCAGGAGTGCCGTGCCGCCATAGCCCCTAGGAAAAATAAAGGGCTACAGGACTGGCTCAGGGTCTGTAGAGAACTAGGAGGACCCCTGACAAATGCAGGTTTGGCTGCAGCCATCATGTGGTCACAAAGACGCCCTTTTAAAGGGCCAGACACAAGAGTTTGCTTTAAATGCAGGAAGCCAGGACACTTAAAAAGGGACTGTAGGTCATCAGAAAAGGAGAGAGCGCCCCCTATACTTTGCTCACGCTGTGGTGAAGGTTATCATAGGGCAGAGCTCTGCCGCTCCGTTAGGGACGCCCATGGTAAGATCCTCCCACCATTAGGAAACCCACAGATTGATGATCCAAAAAATGGGATGGCGGGCCCTCGGTCCCAGGGCCCCCAAAAATATGGGAACAAGTTCGTCAGGGCAACGACCAAGGGACCCTCGGAGGCAGAACAAGGATGGACTTGTGTGCCTCCACCGACTTCTTATTGATGCCTCAAATGGGGGTACAGCCCGTCCCTGTGCAGCTGCCTGAGCCCCTACCCCCTGGAAGCGTGGGCCTGCTTTTTGGACGTGGCTCGCTTACCCTACAGGGATTAATCGTCCACCCAGGTCTCATTGATAGTCAGCACACTGCTGAGATACAAGCCCTATGCTCCTGCCCTAGTGGAGTTTTTTCCATCAGTAAAGGAGACAGGATAGCTCAGTTACTGTTTCTCCCAGCAGACATCCACCAGAGGCCGGAGAATAGATTAATGGGGTCAACAGGACAGGATTCAGCCTACTTGGTTGTTAGCCTTCACGATCGACCCAAACTGCCCCTTTGGGTCAATGGTAAATGCTTCGAAGGCATTTTGGACACCGGTGCAGACAAAAGTATTATCTCATTGCACTGGTGGCCACGGTCCTGGCCCGTTACCGAGTCATCTCATGCCCTACAGGGCTTGGGCTACAGTGCAAACCCCACCATTAGCTCCACCAGATTAACCTGGAAAACAGACGAAGGGCAGTCGGGATATTTTACACCATATGTCCTCCCCCTGCCATTCAACTTGTGGGGAAGAGACATGATGCAGGGCATGGGATTGACCTTATCTAATACATATTCATCTCAGACCCAAGATATTATGATCAGAATGGGTCATAGGCCAGGAAGGGGCTTGGGTCGCTCCCAGCAGGGAATACGGGAGCCAATAAATCCTAAACCTAATGTCGACAAACAGGGCCTGGGTTTTTCCTAGGCACCACTGGGGCAGCACGGCCCATACCGTGGAAAACAGAGACCCCCGTATGGGTTCCCCAGTGGCCACTTACCTCTGAAAAACTGGAAGCAGTGAATCAGCTAATTAATGAGCAGTTGGCTCTGGGACACATAGAACCATCCACCTCTCCATGGAATACACCCATTTTTGTCATTAGAAAGAAATCCGGAAGGTGGCGCTTGCTGCATGATTTGAGAGCCGTTAATGAACAAATGCACCTCTTTGGGCCTGTACAGCGGGGACTCCCGGTGCTTTCAGCTTTGCCCAAAAATTGGAGTCTGGTAATAATAGATATTAAGGATTGTTTCTTTTCTATTCCATTGCATCCTGCTGATAGGCCTCGCTTTGCTTTTATGGTTCCTTCAATTAATCATATGGAGCCTGATAAACGTTTTCAATGGAAAACCCTACCTCAGGGTATGTGCCTCAGTCCGACCATTTGTCAGATGTTTGTGCAGGAGGCTCTTAAACCGCTTCGTGAACGGTTTCCATGTTTGCTCGTGGTTCATTATATGGATGATGTACTTATGTGTCATGAGGATTTACAGGTCCTAAAGGAAGCCTACCCACTGCTCGTTAAAAGTTTACAGCTATGGGGTCTTCAAATAGCCGCTGAGAAGGTCCAGATTGCAGACACTGGCCAATTTTTAGGTTCTGTTATTATTCCTGAAAAGATTCTGCCTCAAAAAATAAAAATTTATAGGGATGATTTGCGAACGTTAAATGATTTCCAAAAGTTGTTAGGAGATATTAATTGGCTGCGACCATTTTTAAAAATCCCCACAGCTGATTTAAAGCCATTATTTGATATCCTGGAAGGAGATACTCATATTACCTCCCCTCGGGCCTTGACGCCGGCAGCAGAGGCAGCCTTGTTGCTAGTGGAGGAATCCATTAAGGAGGCACAGCTGTGCCGTATTGATGAGACTCAACCATTTGCTCTATGCGTGTTTAAAACAAGAAAGCTACCCACCGCTGTGCTATGGCAGGACGGACCGTTATTGTGGATCCATCCGCATGCTTCTCCTAACAAAAGTATTGATTGGTACCCCGCCGCTACAGCTCAAATTGCCCTTAAAGGCCTTAAAATGTCTGTTAGTCATTTTGGCAAGCATCCAGAGGTTATGATAATCCCCTATACCTCCTCTCAGGTACAAACTTTGGCCGCTGCCTCTGACGATTGGGCCATTTTGGTTACAACCTTTTCGGGGAAAATTGATAATCATTATCCCAAACACCCTCTGCTGCAGTTTGCTGCATGTCATCCCATTGTGTTTCCCCGAGTTACATCTTCTGCCCCCTTAAAAGACGGGATGACGGTTTATACAGACAGCTCCAAGAATGGTGTGGGAGCCTATGTTGTCGGTTCTAAAACATATATAAAGAAATTTTCTGCCACCTCGCCCCAGGTGGTGTAATGTATGGTGGTTTTAGAGGTTCTTCAAAGATTTCCTTGTCCCCTTAATATTGTTTCTGATTCTGCCTATGTGGTTAACGCTGTTAAATTATTAGAAGCCGCTGGAATTACAAAACCTACTAGTACAGTGGCAGTTCTCTTCCAGAGGATACAGGATTGCTTACTAAGTAGGAGAGCTCCATTTTTTATCACACACATTAGGGTGCATTCGGGGCTTCCAGGCCCAATGAGTTTGGGCAATGACCTGGCTGATCGTGCTACGCAGCTTGCTGCAGTAGCTCTTGCCTCCCCGTTGCAGACCGCTAAAACTTTTCATGATAAGTTTCATGTTACAGCTGAAACCCTGCGCAAACGTTTTTCTCTTACCAGAAAAGAGGCTCGCGATATTGTAACCCAATGTCACAGCTGTTGCCAGTTTCTTCCTATCAGACACACTGGCGTGAACCCCAGAGGGATTACGCCCTTGCAAATATGGCAGATGGACGTAACTCATATCACTGCCTTTGGAAAACTTCAGTATGTGCATGTTTCAATTGACACATGCTCTGGCATTATTCATGCCACACCGCTTACAGGAGAAAAAATCTCTTATGTCATTTAACATTGCCTTGAGGCATGAAGTGCTTGGGGCAAGCCCACATCTTTAAAAACGGATAATGGGCCTGCCTATACTTCCCAAAAATTTAAGCAATTCTGTGCGCAGATGCAGGTCACCCACATTACAGGCCTGCCTTATAACCCCCAGGGACAAGGTATCATAGAGCGGGCGCATCACACACTCGAATCTTATCTACTTAAACAGAAAAGGGGAATATTGACAGAGCTGCTCACGACGCCAAGGGTGGCCATCGCCATGGCTCTGTTCACCATAAATTTTTTAAATTTGGATGATAATGGCCAAAATGCTGCAACACGACATTGTTCGGATCCGCAGCGGCCCAAAGATTTGGTTAAGTGGAAAGATGTGCTTTCTAATGAATGGAAAGGCCCGGATCCCATTTTATTGAGATCCAGGGGAGCTGTTTGTGTCTTCCCACAGGATCAAGAAAGCCCATTCTGGCTGCCAGAGCGATTGACCCGAACAGTGAAGAGTGATCCACAACACACGGATTCGCCTGAGGACTTGGCTGCTGTTCCTCCTGCCATTTTGCAGATGGATGACAGAGCACCGATGGACGACACTCTCAGCTTTCCCGAAGCTGTTACAGTCAGCCATGGGATGGCGGTGTTTCCTCGATTTTTTACAACTAATAAGACTCTGCCCCCCCCTCACCGTCCTACAGATGATTTTTTAAGCTTGGCTGTAGGATTCCAGTCCTGGGTCGTGTCTTTCATTCCCCTACTTCGAAGAATGGGTGGAGGTGGAAATGTTTTGGAACAGTCCTATGCTATGGAATAGTGTTTCTCCTCTGGATGGTCTGCTGACTCAAATCCCAAAATCGTAGGGACAAAGTGGTTATTGCACAAGCGTTGGCTGCCCTGGAACGGGGGCCTCTACCGATGTGTGGTTATCTATGCTGAAGCAGTAAGGTTTATGCCAACCAGCTCCTGCACCCCTAGGACAATGGTCCATTGCACAGGGTGGAGTGCTTGGCTTAGCTAGCCCTGAAGGTTGTCGAGCTGAAGGGCATCGCACAGAGAATGGCCCTCTCTGAGAGATATGTCGCCCTGCATAAGGATTTCCTGTCGTATATTCCCTTTCCCAGAAAAATGGCAGAGGGCAGGCCGGATAGGTTCCAGGTGTCATGAAACTAGGGGCAGATTCCGAGCAAGCCCATTATAATGTTTTCGCTCTGGGAAGTGCGACCTCTATCTTTGCCTTCTGAGGGAGTTGCCTTTCTGCAAAGAAGTAAAAAAAGGGGGATATGTGGAGGGCCAGACCACATTCTCCATTGCTTCTAGGAACAAAGGTAGAGATTGACCTCTGTGACCTCAAGGTGTGGCGGTACACGCCTTTAGTCCTGGTGCCTGGGAGGCAGAGGCAGATTGACCTCTGTGACCTCAAGGTGTGGTAGTACACGCCTTTGGTCCCAATGCCTGGGAGGCAGAGACAGGCAGATCTCTGTGAGTTCAAGGTGATGTAGCACACGCCTTTAATCCCAGCGCATGTGCTTGGTAACTCTCTACCGCTGCGTCATCCCAGGCATCACCTGGGATAATGGGCAGCAAACCAATCCAAGAGTGACACGTCAGAAGCGAGGACTGTTTCCTTTATAAGGGCTGGGTTCCCCTCATTCTGGGTCTCCACTTTGGAAGCTGATGCTCTCCCTCTCAAGACGCATTAAAGCTTTCCTGCAGAAGTATCCTAAGTGCCCCGCGTCGTTCTTGCTGGCAAGAAGGTAGCGCGGGACATATTCTAAGTGAAAAAAATCATCCTACAGGGAAAACATCTAAACATAAACAAAGAAAAAAATGTCAACGAAGTGATATCCATCTCATCTGCAGAAAAACAAACTCCACAGAACATACTCTTCCATTTTTCAGTAGTTTGGAGTAGGCATGACTGTACAAGACTGAATAATATCTGCTGATATTGAAAAAAGCTAAAATACCTAGGAAGTGGTCTCCTGTGCCTATGTCTTGTAGACTACTTCCCACTTTCTCTTCTATCTGGTTCAAAGTGGTCAGATTAATGTTGAGATCTTTAATCAATTTGGACTTGATTTTTGTGCATGGTGATAGACATGGATCTACTTTCATTCTTCTACAGGTTGACATCCAGTTGTGCCAGCACCATTTGTTAAAGATGCTTTCCTTCTTCCATTGTATACCTTTAGCCCCCTTGTCGAAAATCAAGTGTTCATAGGTTTGTGGGTTAATATCTGGGTCTTCTATTTGATTCCATAGGTCGACTTCTCTCTTCTTATGCCAGTACCAAGCTGTTTTCAATGCTGTAGCTGTGTAATAGAATTTGAAGTCAGGGATGGTTATACCTCCAGAAGTTCTGTTATTATATAAGATTGTTTTGGCTATCCTGGGTTTTTTGTTTTTCCATATAAAATTAATTATTATTCTCTCAAGGTCTGTGAAGAAGTTTGATGGGATTTTGATGGGTATTGCATTGAATCTATAGATTGCTCTTGATAGAATTGCCATTTTTACTATGTTGATCCTCCCAATCCAAGAGCAAGGGAGATCTTTCCATTTTCTGGTATCCTCAATTTCTTTCTTCAAAGACTTAAAGTTCTTGTCAAATAGATCTTTCACTTCCTTGGTCAGAGATATCCCAAAATATTTTATGCTATTTGTGGCTACCGTGAAAGGCGAAGTTTCTCTGATTTCCCTCCCCGCTTCTTTATCCTTTGTGTATAGGAGGGCCACTGATTTTTTGGAGTTGATCTTGTATCCTGCCACATTACTAAAGGTGTTTATTAGCTGTAGGAGTTCTTTGGTAGAGATTTTGGGGTCGCTCATGTATACTATCATATCGTCTGCAAACAACGAGAGTTTAACTTCTTCCTTTCCAATTCAAATCCCCTTGATCCCCTTATGTTGTCGTATTGCTATTGCTAGAAGTTCTAGCACTATATTGAAGAGGTATGGGGAGAGTGGACAGCCTTGTCTTGTTCCTGATTTCAATGGAATGGCTTTGAGTTTCTCTCCGTTCAGTTTGATGTTAGCTTTCGGCTTGCTGTAAATAGCTTTTATTATATTTAGGTATGATCCTTGTATCCCCAATCTCTTCAGCACCTTTATCATAAAGGGATGTTGGATTTTGTCAAATGCTTTTTCAGCATCTAATGAGATGATCATATGGGTTTTTTCTTTCATTTTATTTATTTGATGGATTACATTGATAGATTTACATATGTTGAACCAGCCCTGCATCTCTGGAATGAAGCCTACTTGATCATAATGGATAATTTTTCTAATGTGTTCTTGGAATCGGTGTGCCAGGATTTTGTTGAGAATTTTTGCGCCAATGTTCATGAGTGAGATTGGCCTGTAATTCTCTTTCTTGGTTGTGTCTTTATGTGGTTTTGGTATCAGGGTAACTGTAGCTTCATAAAAAGAGTTTGGCAATGACTCTTCTGTTTCTATATTGTGAAATACCTTAAGGAGTATAGGTATCAGCTCTTCTTGGAAGTTCTGGTAGAATTCTGCATTGAAACCATCTGTCCCTGGGCTTTTTTTGGTCGGGAGGTTTTTTATAACAGCTTCTAATTCTTCGCGACTAACAGGTCTATTTAGATTGTTCACCTGGTCTTGATTTAACTTTGGTAAATGGTATTTATCTAAAAACCAATCCATTTCTTGTACATTTTACAACTTTGTGGCATATAAACTTTCATAGTAAGATCTAATGATTCTCTGAATTTCCTCTGTGTCTGTTGTTATGCCCCCCTTTTCATTTCTGATCTTATTAATTTGAGTGTTCTCTCTCTGCTGTTAAAATAAATGAAAAAGAAAATAAAAATTTGAAATTCCCCTCACAATATATAGTAGAATCTGCTTCGCATATTATAGTGTGTCTCTGCATATATTTTCCCTGTGAAATATCTCTTTATTCCCTTACAGAGAAATAAGTTGCGGAACAAGAGAAGCCTATTAGCAGTTACTATAAAATCAAGATCCAGACATTGGCTATTTTCCTTGCTATTTATATAGAAAACACACTTTGAATTTCTTCTTTTGGGAAGAAATCTAAATGTTTATATTCTTCATAATTCTGTCATAATAGGTACCAATTTTTGCTATGAAATCTATGTGAGCAAGCATTTACCCACATGGGAATTTTTTTAGGAGGGGACACTTTATTGCAAAATTTAATGGTGAGGAATGGGTTCCTTATTTTTTAATAATTACTAATGAGCATCTGTAGGTATACAGGTCTTTCCAACTTTTCTTCCTGGAGATTCGCAGGGCTGTTTGACCTCTGGCTCCCTGGAGATTCTGCACTAGCACTGGCTGGAGGGTATAGTTTAGAAAGAACTTGGCTCTCTTTTGTTATGGTGATTCCACCTGTAAACAAGGTGTAGCTGTGGGCCCTATATGCCTGCCACGTCTGGCTCCCGCCTGCTGATTCTGCCTGAGGTGCAGGGCACCTGTCATCCTATTCCACTGCTCCTGATGGGAGGGGGGCGTGCCCTTTTGAACCCTCTTGCCCACTGGTATAAATATCCGACTTGAGTTTAATAAAGTGGCCATTTACTCTTTGGTAAGTGAGCGGGTCTTTTTGTGTCTGTGTCTATTTAAACCCTTAGGACAATCGTCCATTCCCATGGACTCGAGTCAGGAAAAGCGCGTGCCTAAATTGGGCCTGGGTATCCACAGAAAAGTGCAGAGGCTAACAAGCATCATGTAAATTAATAACAGTTCTCTAATGCAATAGCCAAATTTTAGAAATTTGAGCAATAGTTAAATATTTTAGAATCAACATAGTGCTTTTCCAGACCAATTGCAAAGCATATCTTATGTTCCATGGGCTCTGTTTTCTCAGACTGTTAATAAGCTCAGGACCATGAGAAAAAAATTCTCTCTCTTGACAAAGACCTGGTGATGAATTTTGACTCCACAAACTCTCAGCCATAAAAATCTCTTAACCTCTTGTCTACTTTCTGCAATGATTAAATAGTAGCAATACCTTTTTACATGGTATTCAGACTATTCAGTATACATATTTATACAATTCTTTCACACAATGCAATATAAAATTCCAGATGCTACATCCAAGTTACTCTTCTTACCCTTCTAACTCTTCTAACTAAATGAAATTCTTTCATTTTTAAGCTTGAAATGAGGTGGATATACTTTTATTAGCCTAGGTATTATTTAAGAATCAATTCTGAAATCATAAATATGATAGTTTTATAAGTTTGTCTGTGTTCTCTGTTGAAATGCTATACCTTAACATTTATATCAAATACTACTACAAACACTATATAAGTATATATTTACTTTCATATATACTATATACATATATATCAAACCACAAAACATATAAAGTTAATTGGACATTAATTTGTGTGTGTATGGTGTATGTGTGTTTGCATGTGTTTATGTGTGCACATTTGTGTGTATGTGTAAAGGTGTTTTACATTGTGTAGAGGGTATAATTTAAGAGGGAAGAAAGAAAGTATGACTCCTCATGATAAAGCTTATAAACAATTATAATCATTAAAATGTACTCTTGTGTCTTCTCGTATCATAAGCTTAGGTGTTAAAACCTGGGAATTCTTGTCTCATTATCTTGCTCACTGAATAAATAGGGCTAACTAGTTATTAGTTATACAGCCTAACTCTCAATGGGTACACCATCATCCCTTACTTCCTTCTGTAAGCTATAGCTGAGAAAACTCTAATAACATTGGGGAAAAGAAAAATGGAACATAATATTTGGACATCAGTTCATTTGTAACTAAAAGGGTGCAACTTTTGAGGTTGTTGGGTCTCACACCTGTGTAATCAAAAGCAGATCTTAAACATATTTTTAAGATTTATGACTCCTTGAATTAAAAAATATTCATAAGTGTATTTCCTAACTGAATATTTATTTTTCCATTCTGAGACTACTAAATAAGAAGTCAATTTAATCACTATACATGAAATCCCAATTATAAATTTACATTTTGTAATGACAGTCTGTCTATCCAAATAGTTATTGAAAAACAAATTATACATTACTTGCTTGTACATAGCTGATCCATAAAACATTATGGGGTATTACTCTTGGTGTTTTTCTCTATATGGAAAAACTTTCCTCCTACTGACAGCAATTCCTTTAAGATTTTCCTCCAAAATTACTTCTTAGGGCCGGATTCAGATACATTACAAGTGATTAAATTTCAAGGAACATAAACAGGTTTTGAAATATTATAAAACAAATAAAACTCTAAACTGCAAGAAAACACCACAGTTAAGAAATAAAGAAATAAACTTACTCGGGCCTTTATAACTGTAAAGGCATTTACACCATACTATAAAGATGCAAGGCTAAATTTTGTTGACTTTCATATATCACTCTGTCTGTTTTAAGTTTAAGTATTCTTGCATAAAACAATCATTATCATTCAGTTTTTAAAGATATATTTAAAATGTTATTAAAAAATTAAGTCTAGAAAAAAATGTTTTATTATATTGTATTTATTCACAATGTATGTGTGTGGAGAGGCACATGTCTGGGTACACATGTAGAAATCAGAAGACAACTTGTGGGAATTGGTTCTCTTTTTGTTGTTTTGGGGATTCAACTCAGAGACCAAGTTTGGTGGCAGTAAGTTTTACACATTGTGCCATCTTGCCAACAACCAGAAGCATTTTAAATTTATATAATTAATCCCATGTCAATGACTCATAACTAAATGACTAGAATTTATTGTTGGTGTCTATTAATGGTAAATTATACATATGAAAATATGTTTAAATTTTGAGTCCAACCACTGATATTCTTAAAAAATCAAAGTCATTTTCTATATTAGTCATTTCTCTTTGTTTTCATTTCAGTAGAGCATTCTTACAGGCTTATTTCCTTTTAGGCTTGACAGCTATTTATATGGCTTGCATTTATGAGATGTTCATTTTATATTGTTTTTGACTGTTTGAAGACACTTTTATGTGAGAAGTGCTGATACGGGAATTCTGTGGCAGTTTCCTTGTACTCAGATGATATTTCGGCTATGCAGCATGATTCAGCTATCCTCATTCTTCCTAAACCTGGGCCAATTAGCAGTAAAGAGGTTTTTTAACACTTGGGCTCTGTCACTAATTTCTGCTGATATTTTTATAGTGTTCGTTTTACCTATGCTCAATTCAGTGTTTCTAAGCACAACAACAGTTTTATCCCTTTCAAAACTGCAAAAATTGGATCTTTGTTTAAGTTAGAGGAATATGCTGTATGTAAGTCTTGTTTTCTTTTTCTACTTTCAGAATTTTAGATTTCAGGTTCTGAAGTAATGAGAATTGAAAAATTCTGCCTCGGAGATATAGTCTGTGAATACTTATGGCAGGATGAATCCATCCATCTTAAAAAAAAAAGCAACTATCAATACTAATATTAGCTGTGGATGAGGCTTCCATTAGGCAGAACATCGTAATCTAGGAGTTCTGACAGTGGACTCCCCTTGGGCTATGTGAACGTTTAATGTACAATGGGCGCAAAAATGGCGTCTTACTGAGAGCAGGTATTTTTCAGTTTGTGAACAGAAGAAAAAAAACGACTGCCTGTCTATATGAACTTAAATGACAGAGGAAAAATAGAAAACAACAGACTACTACTGAATTTTCCACAATCTATGACCACAAAAGGCAAGGCGGATAGGAAGTGAAGCAGGAGGACCTCTGGTTGATGCCCCATCACTGCAGGAAAGTGAGACACAGTCTCAAATCAAAATGAGGAAGGCTACTGCTAACGAAAATGTGGTTATCCTTCCTTAAAAAAGTTGAAGTCAGAGTCAGTATGGGGAGATACATTCATCAGTAAAGGGCAAAAAATGCAAGTCTGTGAATCTGAGTGTAGAAGCTAGCTCGATTCGGGAAATAGCCAGGCCAACATAAAGATAAACAATTACAATTTTAATTGTTATACGGGAAAACCCAAGCCACAAGAATGGGAAGTTCGAGTTCCACTGTGTCTGGCAGGTATCACCCAGAGTGAGTGCATGCACCTGGTCCATCCCAGTTTGTTTGTTTGTTTCTTTTTCCTGGGCTCCAGGTAGCCATGCCTTAACTAGGCTCCACTTTCTTTCTTTTTCTTTCTTTCTTTCTTTCTTTCTTTCTTTCTTTCTTTCTTTCTTTCTTTCTTTCTTTCTTTCTTTCCTTCTTTCTTTATTAAAAATTTCTGCCTCCCTTTTCTCTCCCCCACCCCTCTAGTCCTAAGAGCAATCAGGATTCCCTGCCCCATGTGAAGTCCAGGGTCCTCCCCTCTCCTTCCAGTTAAATAAAAGTGAGCATCTAAACAAACCAGTCTCCCCCAAAGTCAGTCCATGCAGTAGAATCAAAACCCAGTGCCATTGTCCTTGGCTTCTCAGTCAGTGCTCATTGACAGCCACATTCAGAGGGTCCAGTTTGATCACATGCTCCATCACTCCCTGTCCAGCTGGCCTTGGTGAGCTCCCATTAGATCAGTCCCACCGGCTCAGTGGGTGGGCACACCCCTCGTGGTCCTGACTTCCTTGCTCATGTTCTCCCTCCTTCTGCTCCTCATTTGGACTTTGGGAGCTCAGTCCAGTGCTCAATGATAGCCTATGCTGGAGCGGATGTGGAGTAAGGGGAACACTCATCCATTGGTGGGAATGCAAACTTGTGCAGCCACTTTGGAAATCAGTGTGACAGTTTCACAAGAAACTGGGAGTCAACCTCCCTCAGGACCCAGCAATTCCACTCTTGGGAATATACCCAAGAGATACCCTATCATACTAGTCTCCACTTCTTAAAGATGATTGGTTAACAGAGCTTCCCCCATTCCTGAGTTCAGATCCCCATCCTGCATTCAAAAAGATGGGAGTGGAGGCAGATGCCTTTGACTCTAGAGCTGGTGGGACAGTGAAGGAAGATTCCTACAAAAGGATTCCTCGTCAGACAGAATAGACAATTGAAGAACTCTAGCTCACGAAAAAACAGTGTCTTACAATAAATGAAAGAAGATTGACGTCATGTCTGTAATGTCAGCACTCCAAAGGCAGAGACAGGAACAGAAAGATTGCTCAGAGTTCTAGTCCAGCCTGGCCTACAGAGTGAGGTCCACGTCAGGAACAAATAGCAAAGCTCTATCTAAATGTAAATAAATAAATTCAATAAACAAATTGAAAAATTTACAAAGCAACATAGAAATGAACTTTAAAGAGAAAATGAAAAAGCAAAGTGGAGATAGTAGAAGACCCCATATGTTGGCATCTAGTCTTACATGCATAGACATGCACAACATCCATACATACAAACAAAACAAAGCAAACATTATAAAACCCACTCATAACAATGTATCTTGGGTTAATGCGAGGGTATTTCAAAAGTTATGTTTACAGATTTTTGTGTTTTCAGCTTAAAATATATTATCAACAGTGTCTCCTCTTATCAAAATGACAAATGCATTACTTTTAGTGGAATTCAAAGAGCTTGTGATTTTTCCTATTTCCCAAAGTGTTGAGGAGATTATAATTTTTGAAAACTGAAATCCAGTGTTCCTTCCATCTCTTAGAGGGTTTGGCTATGATATGAAATATATCCTAAGAAATGTGTCCTATGAAAAATATCTATAAAGTGTGAGGTTGCACTTGAATATATCTTTCTGTAGAACCCTTCTTGCTTACATGAATTTTTAAAAGATAGGGTTGAAAATATAATGTAAACTTCAATTTTGGAATGTACAAGCAATTTATCTAATTTTTCCTTCTACTCTTGATCCAGATTTTTCCTTTGTGAGACTCTCAGTTCATATTCTATGAATGGGAAAAAACTCATAATTTACTTATGTATTTATTTATATTTATTTTCATCTATTTTGTTTTGTGTATTGATAACATTCCACAGTATTGGTTCTCTTCTTCCAACACATGGATTTGGAAGATCAAATTTATTTTGTCAGGTTTAGTGGCAAGTAACTTTTCATACTGAGACATCTCAAGGCCTCCTCATTATGAAATTGAAAGATTAAAAAGCAAAAGATAATAGTAAAAAAGGAAAGAATATTAGTTCTTGATTGGAATTGGGATGCTGCATTAAAATACAAAAAAGCATATTTATTTGAAAAAATAATCAAATTAATGCAATAGAAACATTAAAAGTACTAGCAGTACCTTAAATCTTTAGGTACTTAGGGATTTTTATATTTTCTGCAATCGACTAATGAAAGATGAGGACAGCCCCAACTATAAGTAATTGATCAGTATATAAACTATGAAAAGAAGGGCCTAAAGATCAAAGATAATTTAGTCAAATGTTTGCATATAATTTAATCTGTTAAATGTGTAGGTCTCTCAAACATTGTAACTTTTCATTAAGACTTGAAACAAAGTATACTAAGAAAATAAGTGATTTTTATGAGCTATTAAACAATATGATATTTTTAACTTTTCTGCATTAGATTTAAGTAGCCAAAGTAGAAACTCAAAACCCATTTCTAATCATCAAAATATTTAAGGAGTTAGAATATTAATAGCAAAAGATATTCTTTTATCCTGTTATTTTATGTAACATAGTAATTTGTTTTGAAATCATTTTACTGACTTATAGTTATTAAAGTAATAGAAAACAGAATAGCATGGAGTGAGGTGAAAAATTCACAACTAAATACTGAAAAATTTCAATCTAATAATTCAAGAATTGGGTAAAGTATAAAATTATCTGGAAATATCATTTGTAATATATGAATATAATTATTAAGTGAAAAAGAAGGATAATTTCTTGACTTAAAACAAAATGAAGTTTAAATCGTACAATGGCAAGTGTTGAGAAATGAGAGTTCATCATCATCTATAATGAAATTAGAAAATAGAGACAGAGAATATGCTACAAAATCACATAATTAGAACAACACACAGAAAGTATTGTTTATGTATCCAGAAGACAAAGACATTGTCACTGTTCTGTTTTTTCTGCCTGAAAGTCAGTCATGACAACAGCATTTCTTGTCAATCCTTATGTATCAGAATTGTGCTTACAAGATATAATATCACTTTAAAATAAAATGTCAATAATATAAAATAAATCTATGTATTACGCATGCTAGCTTAACTGTGTAAATGTTAAAATATTTTCTGAAGATGCACCTTGACTGGTCAGGCTGGGTTTACTGTAGAAATTACATGGAAACTTGTCAATGGAACTTTTATGTACTTGAGTATAAGTATTGTGTCTACAACAATATGAATTTGGGAAGCAAATCTGCAATTCACCATCTTAAGGAAGAAATAGCCTGATTTTATTGCTATTGATCTTTACTTTTCAGATATGAAGTACCTAACCACATTTATTACACTGAACCAGGAAGGCACCAGTGATATCTTCTGTCCTCAGTTTACTGTTTAGATACGAGGCCAGGTACAAGCTCCTGTTGGTTAATAACTAACCTTAAAGTTACAAGACACAAGCTTTTTATGCACTGCAATTTATTTTGTGCTTGTCTGTAGTTTTATTATTTTAAAGGCATTTTAATTTAAATAAAATTTTATTACTATCCCTCCCCGTTTTACTTGTTGCAGTCTCTCTGAGGTACCATCCTTCAAATCATTCCATTCACTCACACTATCAAATTTATATCCTCTTCTTTTTCTTTATTATCATTACACACACACATACACATATGAACATAAACATGTCTTTGTTACTTTGAATTGCTGTGATAAGTCTCCATGACCAGTGTATCTTATAGAAGACAAAATTTATTTGAGGCTTACTGTATCTGAGGTTGTGCTAATTACCATCATGTTGAGGAGCATGGTAGCAGGCAGGTAAGCATGATACTGGAGAAGTAGCTAAGTTTACATATTGTTGGAGCCATAAGCCCTAGTCATAGAAAATTAAAAGAGAATGGCATGGGAATTTGAAGGCTCAGAACCCACGCCATTGAAACCCTTCACTTGTATAAGGCATTCAAACATAAGAGTCTATTGTGGCCATTCTCATTTACTCTATAACATTCTATTTTCTGAACCCCAGGGGTTCATGGTACCATTAAAATTTCAAATACATTTAGTTCAACTTTAAAAGTTTCCATAATCTTTTATAGTCTCACCAGAGTTTCAAAATCCAAAAAATCTATTCTGAGTCATAATACCTTATGATTGTAACCTTCTGTAAGATCAAAAGATAATTACATACTTCCAACATTTTTCGGAATATACTTTAACTTTCTAAAATGAAGGAAAACGAAAATGGTGACAAAATACTGAACCAAAGCAAGACTAAAACCCAGTATGGAAAACTCTAAGTCTTACAGCTCCATATCTGATGTGAAAGATCTTAGATGGCTCTCTCCTTTCTGTTGTCTGCTGTAACAGTTGCAAATTTCATGGGATATACCTCTCTTTAGCCCTACTTATAGCATTCAAGAGCTGTTCTAGTCGAAAGTCAAAGTTTTCAACATTTCTAAAAAAAAAAAAAGCAGATCCTTATTAGTCACAGCAACACCCCACTCTGGACACCAACATCTGTCCTAGTTATTTTTCTGTTGTTGTGATACGATTCCATTACCAAAGCTACTTATAAAACACATAATTTATTTAAGACTAAGAATTTCACAGTGGGAATCCATGATCATCATTGTGGGACCGATTACAGGAGGCAAACAGGTATGGCATGGGAATAGTGCTGAAAGCTTACTTCTTAATAGACAAGGATGAGACCGATAGACATAACTGGGAGCTGAATAGGCATTTGAAATGTCACAAACACTCCTATTGACACATCTTCTCCAATGACTGTAGACATGCTAATCCACCAGTTAGGGACCAGATGAATGCTTGGTGAGCCATCCTAGTTGGAGACTGGAAAACAGTAAATAGTACTGAGAACAACACAGGCTATGGAGCCCTAGTTCAAGAGGTTTCAATTATGTGAGCCTGTGTTGACTATTTTCATTTAAACCACCATATTATATAAATATAATCAGTTAAGTCTGTTAGTTGTTTGTTGTATATGTTTTCAAGGGTGACTGCTCTGCATTGGACCATAAGTAAAGTGGCTAATAACTGGGAGAAGCTAATTCTACTTCTCCCAGAAGTCAATAGTTGCTTGTAGTTCTTTGATTAAGATCTGAAACAATCAAACAAAAAAAATTCCCTTTCCATGTTATATTGTTACTGCCACAGTTTCAGTTTTGTTTATACAGTCATTTCTAGGAGAAACAACTTCATACAGATTTTGTTTTCACTGTCAGGAATGATTTCCCTCCTGTTGATGAAGCCTTAAGTCCAATTAGACAACTTCTGCTTGACATGAACTTGTCAAAGAAATCCTGAACAGGAAGAATACTGGAGGGATTGCTATGCCAGATGTCAAGATACATTATAGAGAGCTATAGAGTTAAAAACAATGTGCCTGTTCTGGTATAAAGGCAGATGTTTTGATCAATTAAATGAAATAAAATACCCAAAGTGAATATTCATAAAAGTATTCATTTGATGTTTGACAAAAAGACAAAAAAAATGCAATGTAGAAATTGTAACATCTTGAATAAGTGGCACTAAAAAAAATTTGGACGTCCACATGTAAAAGAATGAAATTAGACACACTATATATAAAATGATATGGACTTAATGGATGTATATTAAAAAGTATTAAAATATAACATTATATAGAGACTATCACATAATGTATATTTATTTTAGAATAAAATAAAGTTAAATTGTTATTCAAGTGGAGAGTCTGCTTAATATGTACATAAGCTAGCTTAAGCATTGCCTTTTCAAAGCTGAAGATACTACTCATTAGCAGAGAATTTACATATTTATGAGATTCTAAATTCAATGCCTCATATTTAAAAACTATATTTCAAAGATTTTAGAAAGATTCATGGCATGAATCAAATTTTAAAATGACAATTAAAATGCAAATTTAAAGTATTTTAAGATGAAATAAAATTTATACAAACACTTTTGTCCCCATTCTCAATTTGATAAAAACTGTTCCTTGATTATATTTGTTATATACATGTATATTAATATTATATACATACACCAATTTGCATGCAATAAATGTAATCAAATATATTTGATTTAATAAATATATGTAAAATCTAAAGATTCCATTTTTAATTGTTAGTTTATTTCTGGTTTCAAAGCTGACTAGTCCACATTTGAGAACCAATAAGGGAGCACAGTCTGGAAGAGACTAACCCTGTCTCACTTAGCAGTCAATAGTTGCATTATATAAAACTGTTCCATTATATAAAGTGAATATTATATGGTTGTACAGATAATTATATCTGAATTTTAATCGAGCTTTGAGACAAACTTATTTAAAACTCATTAGGTAATAGAAATTTACATTTTAACGTAGATTTATAGTTTAATTTAGATCCATTTACCCATCATGATCATGTTTCAATGCAATTTTTTGTGATACAACAAAGCATACAAGACAAATTGAAATAGAAAATGTTAATAAAATATGGGATGATCCAACTTTGCTACAAAACATATAGAAGTAATCATCTTAATTTATCTATTCATATTACTATATAATATGTATTGATAATTCACTCCTAAAACAACAGATTTTAAATATACATTTTATGAAAAGAGTGAGGACATACTTTACTTTAAAGATCTATTACCTAAGATGACTACCCAGAATAATGGGTTTGCTCTGTCTTTTCAAATAACTACAAACAAGGCTACTCATGGATTTGCTTAATTAGACTACCAGAGAATGTACGTAGCTAATGATCATAGCCTCTGTTTTTGGCTATACTTGATTTCCTTTATAAATTTTACTCACAAAAGTAATATAGTGTATGCTATATCACTTGAAAGACAACCACATTAGATTTTAATAATAAATGAAAAAGAAAATTACTCTGTATTTTAAGCTAGTTGTTTCTTTTTACATCAAACAAAATTGATGTCCAAAGAGACTATGTCACCCTACAGAGATTAATAATGTGAAAATCCTAAGAGGTATCATTACCTGCTAGATAAGTAAATCAAATGTATTATTACCCTTAAGAATTGAGTAGTTTATGGCATTGACCTCTTCATAAAATATTCATTATGCTCACGTATTCTGTATTGTTTTGAATAAAGATGGAATTAGAGACAAGATGATGAGGAACAAAGTAATAAGCAGGGTATTGGTTACAGCAAATATAAAGTAAATTGATTTATATAGAAAATGTTCAAGATAGAACCACATGTAAAATTGATACTAGTGACTTAGATGCTAGATAGGTGACCCTGTAATCTAAAAGATCTCACAGCTATGGCTGTGAACTTTCAATTGTTTGTCCTTAGAAGAAATATATATTCTATCAATTTTAATGATTATCTCTTGAATAATTTTTTTTTTATTTTCACAGATATATCTTGCAAATTTATATGTTCCTTTTCCATCCTTGGTTATAAAGTGAGATGAAGAAAGAAGCTTTAAAAAATCCCACACTAGCTCAGAATTGAGAAATAGATGATCATTTTTTTTAAGGGTAGACTCACAAATCAGAATCCTCTGCCTGAATGGAGATCAGAAACCGAAATCTGCAACTGGAACAGAGAGGCAAGAAAAGAGGGCAGAAACATGCTCTTATCAGCATATATAGTTTAAGAGGACATGCCCCAGTGGGTGGGTAACCACTGTCTGTAAGACTTCTATAGTACCTTTCCCTTTTGTTTAAATAAGAGAGTTCTAAGCCTAATACAATATTTTATATAATAAGAACAGATATATTCAATAATTATCCTATACTAACTAGTTTAAGTCTTGGCCAAGTCATGAAAAGAAAGTAACTTCAACTATCTTGTCTTCAACCCCATCGAAGCTCCAAGAAGGTAAATAATATTATGTGAGTAAGGAGGAAGTACAATCAAGCAACTTCCAAAAATGTGCCACAAATGACAGAGAAATATACCTGGGAAATCACCCAAAGTCTCATTTGCAACATTGAAGCAACCAACTTTGGCTAAGGCCTAGAATAACTGATAGACCATTTTCAGAGTCAGGAAAATTTTCAAAACCCTCTTACCCTGTTTTGGAAGATTTGACAATCCTGTTTATTCATTTTCAGATATTATGTATCTTGTCAGTGGTTGAGGCATGGGCATTTCTTTGTTTAAAGGACAGTTTTGCTATGAAGAAAACTAACTCCAAGTGGAGTGTCTTCCATGCTCAGTATTCTCTCTGAAATAAATCAGTGTTGCCAAGACCAATCGTGTCTCACTTCAACATAACCCTAAGTTATTTAAATGCCATATTCTACAGCTCTTTGAAGCAGTTGAAGGTTGAAGGCTACCTATCTATGCAGAGTATGATATCTATGTATCTAAAGAACCTGGTTAGTCTAACTACAAGTATGACGAACATAGATGACTATTGATCTACAATTTTTAATATTGATATAATTTAAAGACTAAGACTTCATATTAGAGTATTATACAATAAACAACAGTCCAACAAATGAGGACAATGGCTTCAAAATGTAAACAATGTATAACTATCTTGATCAGAGGTAGAAATGTACATTGCAATATTATAAATGTATAAATATATATCAATATATAATAAATGTTTTACACAGAGGTAGAAGCATGCATGCATACAATATTGAGTAATATAACTTTCTATCAATACACAAGAATAATTACCAATGTAATTGTCTATAAATAATAACTCCCAAGCGTTCACTCTATTACTCAGTATTATTAGTGTGAATAAGCTCATACTAATCTATTATATTATCCAATTTATCCTTTTTTTTCAGAGACCCCTGAGCCTATAAAATTTTCCTCCAACCCCCAACCCTGTACTAATTATAATCAACTCCTAAATGATGTCTCTGACCCTGAGGAAAAACTTTGTTGGGAGAGGGAATGTTGCCTTCTAGAATTACTTCCAGCTATCACGGGTATGATGTTCTTTCTATGGGATCCTGTGAAAGTAAAATGGTGATTAAATTTCAAGATTAATGTCTTGTATAACTGCAAATAATCTCTTGAGTATTTCATAGAATTTTTCTGAGCTTCCTATTTGGAGGACAGTCCAGAATGTTTTTTTTAAAAAAAGTACACCATTCAGCCAACCATGTTGCAACCATCTTGAACAGCTGGTACCCAAAACAAGTCTTTTAGTAGCACTATCAGCATCATGATTTCATATCAACCAGGTGGAGTTGATTAAATTCAGAAGACTTTTCTATTGTCTAATATCTTTTGGCTTCTGTTGTCCTTTTCTCATTATAGTTAAGAAAACTGAAGGTTAATAAAGTACTGTCTAATCTCTTTCTGTGGGCATTTTCCATGCTTTTCTGTTTATTTAACATATCTTTTATAGTTTGATCTTTTTATAACTACTTGACTTGTAGGATACACCTGTAATATGCTTGACTTGTAGGTATACCTGTAATATTCTTAATATTATAATAAAAAACTGTTTCATTTCCTTAGAGGTAAATGCAGGACCACTATCTGTCTTTATTTGTGCAGGTTTACCCATGATGGCCACAACTTCTAAGAAGTGTGTGAATACTGAATCAACCTTTTCTGAGCTTAAAGCAGTTGACCATTTAAAACCTGAATAAGTGTCAATGATTTGGTGTACATATTTTAATTTTCCAAATTCTGCAAAAGTGGAACATATCCATTTGCCAGATTTCACTCCTCTGAGTAACCTTTGGGTTAGTCCTTGCTGTAGTGGTATTTGGTTATAGAAATAGCAAGTAGGGCATCTCTTTATGATCTCTTTAGCTTATTGCCATGTAATAGAAAACTCTTTCTTTAAACCATTGCTATTGATATGATGCTTTTTATGAAATTCTAAAGTCTGCAACATGCTTCCAGTCAATAATTGATCAATTTCTGCATTAACTTGCACTAGAGAACCTGGCAGACCTATATGGAAATTATTTCTTTTGTATAGTATTGTGAATATTATATTTCATACTATATATTTAAATGGGTGAAGAAAAATAAACAGTTTAATAATTAAAAATTATCAATACATGATAATAAAAAGCACTAAATGAAGTGCTTTTGTTCTTTGCCTCCTGTTGATAAAGCATTACACTGAGAGCAGTGCCAGTGACATTCAAAGACCTATTACTGTGACCCTCTGATGACTATGCTATTTCATTTAATTTATCTCACTTGATTATTTTTGTAGCTACTACATCATTTATTAATTAATAAACCAGAAATAACAAAAATAAAAAATTTTAATGTCTACAATTTTAATTTATCTAATTATCTATAAAAAGTGGGGTGGAAAGCTGAAAATCAGATTGTTAAAATACATAAAGGAACAAGAACTGAGTAACCAGCAAATCACCCAGTGGTGACACCCCACTCTCTAGGCCCTCTATATTGGGGCAAAACCCTGGGCCTCTTTTTCAACTGTCTCACCTTCTCTAACTAGCGAGCAGGAAAGGTTCCTGCAGGTAGGTTGCCAAATTATCCTTCCCATCTACCAGAATCTACAAACTACTAGTTCCATTCTGTGCCTAAACTCACATATCCTCCTGCAACATCAGTGGAATCCTGCAACACAGCTTGCTACTACACAAGAGTACCAAAATGTGAGTGACCAGGCACCTAGCAAAACACCAAACTTTTCAGTCTCTCCACAGTGGGGCAAAACCCTGAACCTTTCCCCCACCTGCTTTTATAGCCGGCCAGAAGGAGAGTTTCCTTCTGAGAGGACCAAGCAAGAGCAACAAGAGAGGAACTCTAAAGTACAAGCTGTGACTGCACAGAATGGACCAAGAGAGTGATCCAGGAAAGAAAAACAAGAGAGTATGCTAAGAGAGACCTCAGTTGCTCCCTGAGACACAGACATTGACGGTACAGAACAGACCATGAACAATTCCCATAGACTCAGCCAGACACTGCAAGGATTGAACCAAGATGCAAAGACACTACTGACATCAAGTAGAATGAATCAAAAAAAGCTTCCCTTGCCATACAATAATCAAAACACAAAACACACCGAAGAAAGAAAGAATATTAAGAGCTGCAAAGGATAAGGTTCTAAGTAACATAAAAAGGCAGATCTATCAGAATTACACCTGATGGAATTTCATGGAAACCATGAAAGCAAGAAGGTCCCGGTATATGTGCTGAAACATTAAGAGACCAGGGATGCCAGCCCAGACTACAAAACCCAGCAATGCTTTAAGTCATCATTGATGGAGAAAACAAGATATTCCATGACAAAACCAGATTTATACACTATCCACAAACCCAGTCCTGAAGAAAATACTAGAAGGAAAACCACAACCCAAAGAAGCTAAGTTTACCCACAAAAACACAGGCAACAAATAACCTCACACAAGCAAAACACAAAGAAGAGAAACACAAACACTACCACCAAAAAAATAATAGGAATTAACAACCACTGATCATTACTATCTCTTAATATCAATGGACTCAATTCACCTATAAAAAGACACAGACTATGAGAATGGCCACAAAAAGAAGGGTCCAGCCTTCTGCTGTATACAAAAAAGCACTTCTCATCCTCAAAAACACATATTACTTCAGAGTAATAGAAAAAGATTTTCCAATCAAACGGACCTAAGAAAAAGCTATCCTAATACTTCACAAAATAGATTTCAAACTAAAATCAATCATAAGAGATGGAAAAGGACACTTTATATTCATAACAGGAGCAATTCATCATGATGAAGTCTCAATCCTGAACATTTATGTCCCAAATATGAACATCAACATATGTAAAAGAAACATTACTAAAGCTTAAGTCACACATCAAATCCCACACACTATTAGAAGGACATCTCAACACCCCACTTTCACCAATGGACAGATCAAGCAGACAACTTAACAGAGAAGTAAGGAAGAGAATTACAGAACAATCATGATGTTGGTTTTTTTTCCTCTTTATGCTGTAATTACCATTAATAAATAAAGAAACTGCTTTTGTCTGTTGATCGGGCAGAACTTAGGTTGGTGGGGAAAACTAAATGGCATGCTGGTAGAAAGAATGGCAGAGTCAGGGAGAAACTATGTAGCTCAGCCAGAGAGAGATGCCAGAATTTTAGCCTGTAAGCAATAGACACATGGTAATGAACAGGTTAATAGAAATGGGTTAAATTAATATGTAATAGTTAGTCAATAAGAAGCTAAAGTTAATGGGTCAAGAAGTGATTTAATCAATACAGTTTCTGTGTGATTATTTCAGGGCTGAATAGCTGGGAACCAACAATTGGCCCTTCATATAACACAATCTCATTCATGAACATCGACACAAAAATACTCAACAAAAAACTGGTAAACCAAATGCAAAAACAGAGCAAAAAAAATCTACCATGATTAAGTCAGCTTCATCCTAGAGATACAGGAATAGTTCAACATACAAAAATCTATCAATGTAATCCACCATATAAAAAACTGTAAGAAAAAAATGTGATCATCTCTCTAGATGCTGAAAAAAGCATCTGACAAAATTCAACACTCCTTCATAATAAAGCTCTTGGAGAATTCAGGGATACCAGGAATTCTGAAATAATACTGAAATAATAATGAAAGCAATATACAACAGGCTGACAGACTACATCAAATTAAATGGAGAGGAATTCAAAGAGATTGTAGTCAGAATAATATCACCATAGGACCTTCATCCAGCAACTAATGGCAGCAGAGGCTTGGAACACGGGACTGAACTCCCAAAGTTCATTTAAAGAGTGGGAGGAATGAGTATATGAGCAAAGAAGTAAAGACCATGATGGATACACTCACTGAAAAAGTCTACCTGAGCTAATGAGAACTGGCCAACACCAGCCAGACTGGAAAGAAACAAGCATAGGACCAAACTAGTCCCTCTGAATGTGATTGACAGTTGCATGACTGGGGCAGACTGAGGGGCTACTGGCAGTGACATCAGGATTTTTCCCTCCTATTTTTACTGGTGTTTTGGGAATCTATTCTTTTAGGATGAATACATTGCTCAGCCTAGATAAAGTAGAGACGGCCTTGAACCTTCACCAAAGCAGTGTTCCTTACCTTCTATGAGGAGTGGATGGGTGTGGGGGAGCTAAATGGAAGGAATGGGAGGGAGGGAGGACTTAGATTGGTTTGTATAATAAAAAGATAGGTTGTTTTCTTTTTGAAATAATAAAAGAAATAAATTTTTAAAAAGATCATGTTGTTGAGTAAACTTTGGAACATGTCATTGTGATAACCCAGTCTGTTTTTGTGAGACATTGTCACTCATATGTAGCTCATATGAAAGTTTCTTTTACTAGGTTTTTCCACTGATGACACAATGATCACCAACTGTCTTACTGTACACTGTGGAAATCTTCTTAACATTTCTGTACTCTTTGTCATCCATAACTTCCTATCACAAAACTTTGAAGAATTTATGTAATGTGTCTTATAGAATATGCCAATCTTCTATATGCTCATAAATAAGATTCTTGATAGATATTTCGGAAACAATTCTGTATGGGCACTGTCTGCAGTATTTTCTCTCCCATCAATTTGTCTATCATCTGCAAGTCTATATTACAAGACTTGAGAATAGAGCATGTAGAAGTAATAGGTTAAATACATCTATTACTTCTGATGTATTTAAAAGGAAGAAAACTGGTATGTTGTTAGGGACATATTACTATGTTTTCCATAACAAAATCACTCAAAGATTAAAACATCTATTTATACAACAATAGGAAGTATGATAATTTTGCTGGATGCAAAACAGTGATTTTTATGTGTTACCTCTTCCTTTAGATTTATTACAAAGTTTTCTTTTTGCATATTATAGGCAGTTTCTATCTGTTTTTATTAACTTCTTAGAAAATGGGATGTATGATTATCATATAACCTGAGAGTTCTACTCCTAAATTCCTCAAGATCGAGGAAAACTTGTTCATCCAAAAAGTAATCTGTGAATAGTTAGTACAGTTTTCTTTATTATGACTAAACCCTATCAGTAAGCCCAATCTAAAAACAAATTAGTAGTAAATTTTTATGTATGTTTTCTATCAAGATAACTCAGCAATATAAACTGAATATTAATATTCAAAGCAGAAAAAGTTAATCTCAAAAAATTACTTTCACTGAAAAATGTCCCAGGATGCAGCGACCTAGCAGACACTAGCAGTCACTTCAAACCACAGTAATAAGAATGCAAGGAAAATTATTTAGGAATACAAGAGCAGCCTAGACTACCTGTAATCTAATCAGCCCATTCAGAAAGAGAAAGTAAGAGACAGAGACAGAAAGAATCACAGAGATGTCAGGCAATGGAAGCACATTCTTTTAATGAGAGCACTTGGGAAGCAGAGGCAGATGGATCTCTGTGCGTTTGAGACTAGTTTGATCTACAGGGTCCAAAGATTCAGAGAAACCCTGTCTTGAAATCTGCTACCCCCGCAAATAAAAGAATCACTGACATCACATAAAATAAGTGTAAGCGCACGTTGAATAGGTTCGTTTTCATCATTTTCATGAGATTCCAGAACATCCAAACATGGTAACAAATCAGTTGGTACCTATGACAAGTTTGATAACAGGAAGGATATTCACAGTTTATGTGGTGATGGTGTTATGATTTTAGGAGCAAAAGTGTATACTAAACTTAACTACTGTACTGTAAAGTTAGTAACAATAGAAAATCAAACAACAGACACATTTTTAATAGAAAAAATACTTACATAATTAATACATGTACAGTGTTGGTTTAAGAATGAAACACTTCAGTAAAAATTCCCCCTATAACAATGACACCCCAAAATTTAATTAAAAATTAGTAGTGGACAGGAAACCTATTGATAGTAATTATCATATAACTACATATATTGACTATGCTCTATGTGCAAGAAGAGCAGTTGTTCACCTTTCACAATCCATAGGCAGGACAAACTTGTGAGGTGAAGGAATATCATTGTCACATGGTATTAAGGTGATGTTAGTAGAAAATGTTCTCACAGAAGTGGCAGGAGGAAGTGATTCACGCTGCTCTCAGATAATTTTATACAGGCATCATGTTATTCTTCATATTTGTCAGCATTTCTCATGATGCAAGCACCTCTTTCTTCATAATTTTATTTGTTTATGAGTGTATATTACTAGTAAGTGATAAAATAAACTACTTACATATATTTATGTACTGATTCTACATTTTTTATTATTTTCATTATCTGTGGACTCATAGTACAATGCATTTCAAAATGCCATTAAATTTCAACATTTTCCTTCATTTATACATACACTTCTTCAATTAAATCTACATAATTCCTGGTTCATTTGTTCTTTCAAAGTCCTTTAATATGCATAGGTGTATGCACAAAATAACATGTTTTAAGAAAACATAAGGACTCGATGGCACTTTTTTGTAATAAATGATAAATTATTTGTTTGTTTTAATGTATTATGCCTTTTGGGAATTAAGTTTTAAAATTTATGAGTGTTAGATAAAGTTTGATAAATAGCCTAAAGCTTTATCCATGTGCATTATGAATATAAACTAATAATGTACTTGTTTCTTTCTCTCTTTATTTGCATATATTTAAAGTATCATTAAACTCTAATTCACAGTCCACTTCATAGGTAAATTATAATGGTAAGAGCTGGAGATGTGCATCAGTGGTTGATCACTGGTCTAGCATGTGTGAGGCCCCACAGTCAGTATCCAAGGGTGTCACATTTGTAATAAATTAATATATCTAAAGGTCTTTGACTGTGTAGCTTCTCAGGCTTTGTTTAATGCCTTCAGTTTCTTTCTGTTATCTTAACAAAAAACTGTACAGTGTACAAAGGGCAAAGAACAGAGATTTATTTTTTTAAATTCTGAAACAGTAGGGTATATAACTAAGGACGCTTGTCTGAAAAATCCTTCGAAATGCATCATAAGATGGTTTGAAACTATCATTTGGACAAAAGCATATTTGTCCATGACAAAAAGTTCAAGGGACACAAAGGTGGAAGAAGGGAGAGAATTGAGGAAAAAGATAATGAATGCAAAAGGGGGCATTACATTATGCTTAGTGCTATCCTAATAACAATGAGCCCAGTAGGTGATGACATGAATCCACACATGGCACAAAATCATTATGATGTTATTACCTCTTTTAAACATGCTATGTCTGATGCAAACTTAAGTACATTATCTTGCAAGATATTCTGTAGCAATAGTTGTATGTTACCTGACACTACTAATAATGTTTTCTGTTATTGCAGTATTTTATGGTTTACAAAGTAACTTTTCAGGTATTACTTCATTAATGTTTTTCAGAAAATCCTGTAAAGAAATAAAATTGCATTTTGGGAGTGTGGTATTCAATTGATATTGCATTTGATTATATATAATAAGAATGTGTAGTGATTTCATTTCTATTTTACTCTTTCAAATCTCAGATAATCTGATGAAATTTAAACAGTATCACTATAGTAGAACTAATCCTTTTGCAAACAAAGAGAGTCTGATGAAAGATCTTTGTCAGTGTGGTTCCTTTCTTGTTGTCATAGTTACTTAGGGATTTAATGCGAGGCAAATTCAACAACCTGATTTGCCTTTGATGATATATTGAGATAATCCAAAATATAATCTCAAAAATTTATGAGTAAATAAATCCCAACTCTTATCTCCTAAAAGTGGCCCATTTTAAGTATCTAAGCATTAAAAACAACTATCTTCAAGCTGTTAAGCTTCAATAAAGTAGTTGCTGATCTTACAAAGTTAAAACTGCTGTGCCTTAAATCTTGAGACACGATTAAATTGAACTTGTATTTATTTCATCATTGGTTAAAAAATGAGAATATAAGGGAATCTTAATGATGATTATACTATGAAACATTTTAGTGTTTATTTTTATCATAAGTAACACATTAGAACATTTTAATTTTAAAGCATATGAACCTCATTTGTTAGTCCACAAAAACTCATTCTGAAGGGAGGTTCAGCACATAATTGTGTTTCCCATGAACATTTCTGTATTTTTCATGTAAGATTGAAAGTGAAAGAATAGATGTAAACTCTATTAGTTGTAATATTCACCAGACTGTCAAGGGCTATGCAATGGTACCATAATGGTGTGGAGGTTTGTCGGATAACAAATTACTCTGATTAGATTTAAAGCCTACTCTGTAGGATGAGGCACATCATAGTATCATAATTCTTGATAAGAACTTATGCCACGAGAAGCCATAGTTTGGAAGAGAATTTTCTACTATCATTTTGATGAACTGACAGAGTATTCAACTACCTTCTAAATATTTATCCTTACAGCCAAAGATTAGTGCTGCTTACAACCCTGCCAAGAAAAGTTGATATTTTTCTACTGGATGACAATTAACGCAGAGACAATAAGGAAAAAAGTGCAAAGAAACATGGTTATGAAATATTTATGTTAAATGGGGATTATGCAAGCACACTGACCTCATCAAACATTCAGAATCATTGAAAAAAAGTAGGCAGAAAGATTATGGGATACAGAGGACCAGAAGTACAGTCATGATTTAGTATCTTTAGAACATGTGAGGAAAACTGCATCCATGCTATCTTAACAGACTTTTACAAGGCTTTTCTGAGACCAAGCCAATGACATTTGTGTTTGGATAAAAGAGGGGCTCACAAGGAATCTCTTCAGTTGCAATATTTTCATCAATTATATGTGTGTTTGAATTTACTCACTATAATTTCAGGACGGCATATATTTTTATTAAATAATACTTTTAATATTTTTAAGAGAATAAAATTGTGAGAACTGTTCGATTATTTTAAAAATTAAAGTCTAGAATTTCTTGTGTATAGTCTCCTTTGGAAAGGTTTTACTTATCAAGATTAATAAATTATTTTATTCTATGTTGCAAATATTTCAGGTGAATTTTTTGCTTATATGTACATTTTAGTAAATTCATTTAAATTATGATTTGAAATTATTGAAAATATTTAAATATATAGTTCAATATCTCATAATTCCTATTCAGAATAAATGTAACAATGTTTCAAGGGACTATTAAAAGGATGATAAAGATTGGTGTAGGAAGTTCTGTTTATGTGTTGCTTTCATTTGTTAATGAATAAAGAAACTGTCTTAGCCTTTTGTTTTTTTGTTTTTGTTTTTTTTAGAAGGAATTTTTTTATTTATTTATTAAAAATTTCCACCTCCACACCGCCTCCCTTTTCCCTCCCCCTCCCCACTTCCTCCTCCCTCTCTAGTCTTAAGAGCAATCAGGGTTCCCTATCCCATGGAAAGTCCAAGGTCCTCCCCACTCCATCCAGGTCTATAATGGTGAGCATCCAAACAAACCAGGCTCCCACAAAGTTAGTCCATGCAGTAGGATGAAAACGCAGTGTCATTGTTCTTGGCTTCTCAGTCAGCCTTCATTGCCAGCCACATTCAGAGTGTCCATTTTGATCACATGCTCATCACTCATAGTGCAGTTGGCCTTGGTGAGCTGCCATTAGATCAGTCCCACCGTCTCAGTGGGTGGAAGTACCCTTGTGATCCTGACTTCCTTGCTCATGTTCTCCCTCCTTCAACTCTTCATTTGGACCTTTGGAAGTTAAGTCCAGTGCTCCAATGTGGGTCTCTGTCTCTATATCCATCCATCGCCAGATGAAGGTTCTATGGTGATATGCAAGATATTCATCAGGCCACTTAAGGCACCCTCTCCTCTGCTGCCCAAGAAACACTCTGGGGACCTCTCCTTGAACCCCCCTAGAGACAAGTCCCTAGCAAACCCTAAAATGTCTCCCTTAGTTAATATATTTACTTCCCTGCTCCCATATCCACCCTTCCTCCATCCCATTTTCCCAAGCTTTCCCCAATCCTACCCTTCTCCCCTCTCTCTACCCATCTCCCCTTACATCCAGTCCCCACCCAGCACCCCATGCACCCAAGTTTTGCCAGGAAATCTTGTCTACTTCCAATATCCAGGAGGATAACAATATGATTTTCTTTAGGTTCACCTTCTTATTTAGCTTCTCTAGAATAATGAACTATAGGCTCAAAGTCCTTAAATTATGGCTTGAATCCACTTATGAGTGAGTACATACCATACTCCTTTTTGAATCTGGGATACCTCACTTAGGAAAGCATTTTCTATTTCCATCCATTTGCATGCAAAATTCAAGATGTCATTGTGTTTTACCGCTGAGTAAAACTCTAATGTGTATATGTTCCACACCTTCTTTAACCATTCTTCTATTGAGGGGCACGTAGGTTGTTTCCAGGTTCTGGCTATTATAAATAGTGCTGCTATGAATATAGTTGAACAAATGCTTTTGTAGTATGATAGGGCATCTCTTGGGTATATTCCCAAGAGTGGAATTGCTGGGTCCTGAGGGAGGTTGACTCCCAGTTTCCTGAGAAACCGCCACACTGATTTCCACAGTGGCTGCAGAAGTTTGCATTCCCACCAGCAATGGATGAGTATTCCCCTCACTCCACATCCTCTCCAGCATAGGCTATCATTGGTGTTTTTGAGTTTAGCTATTCTGACAGGTGTAAGATGGTATCTCAAAGTGTTTTGATTTGCATTTCCCTGATTGCTAAGGAGGTTAAGCATGACCTTAAGAGTCTTTTGGCCATTTGAACTTCTTCTGCTGATAATTCTCTGTTCACTTCAGTACCCCATTTTTTAATTGGGTTAATTAGAGTATTAATGTCTAGTTTCTTGAGTTCTTTGTATATTATGGAAATCAGACCATTGATGAGAGGTTGGTGAAGATCTTCTTTCAATCAGTAGGTTGCCTTTTTGTCTTACTGACAGTGTCCTTTGCTTTACAGAATATTCTCAGTTTCAGGAGGTTCCACTTATTCATTGTTGCTCTTATTGTCTTTGCTACTAGGGTTCTACATAGGAAGTGGTCTCCTGTGCCCATGTCTTGTAGACTACTTCCCACTTTCTCTTCTATCAGGTTCAATGTGATCAGATTAATGTTGAGGTCTTTAATCCATTTGGACTTGAGTTTTGTGCATGGTTATAGATATGGATCTATTTTCATTCTTCTACATGTTTCCATCCAGTTATGCCAAATGGTATAACAAATGGTACATTTGTTAAAAATGCTTTCTTTCTTCCGTTGTATAGTTTTAGCTCCTTTGTCGAAAATCAGGTGTTCAAAGGTTTGTGGATTAAGTTCTGGGTCTTCGATTCTATTCCATTTGTCAACACCTCTGTTTTTGTGCCAATACCAAGCAGTTTTCATTACTGTAGCTCTGTAATAGAGTTTGAAGTAAGGGATGGTAATGCCTCCCAAAGTACTTTTATTGTATAGGATTGTTTCAGCTATCCTGAGTTTTTTGTTTTGCCATATAAACTTGATTATTGTTCTCTTAATGTCTGTGAAGAATTTCGCTGGAATTTTGATGGGGATTGCATTGAATCTATAGACAACTTTTGGTACAATTGCCATTTTTACTATGTTGATCCTCCCAATCCAAGAGCATGGGAGATTTTCCTATTTTCTGGTATCCTCTTCAAAACCTTAAAGTTCTTGTCAAATAGATCTTTCACTTCCTTGGTTAGTGTTACCCCAAGATACTATTTGTGGCTATTGTGAAAGGTGAAGTTTCTCTGATTTCCCTCTCTGTATCTTTGTTCTTTGTGTATAGGAGGGCAAGTGATTTTTTTGGAGTTGATCTTGTATCCTGCCACATTACTAAAGGTGTTGATCAGCTTTAGGATTTCTTTGGCAGAGTTTTTGGGGTCGTTTATGTACACTATCATATCATCTGCAAATAACGAAAGTTTAATTTCTTCCTTTCCAATTTGAAACCCCTTGATCCCCTTATGTTGTCTTATTGCTATTGCTAGAACTTCAAGCACTATATTGAAGAGGTCTGAAGAGAGTGGACAGTCTTATCTTTTTCCAGATTTTAGTGGGATGGCTTTGAGTTTCTCTCCATTTAATTTAATGTTAGCTGTAGGCTTGCTGTATATTGCCTTTATCATATTTAGGAATGAACATTGTATCCCTGATCTCTCCAAGACCTTTATCATAAAGGGGTGTTGAATTTTGTCAAATGCTTTTTCAGCATATAATGAAATGATCATATGTTTTTTTTTCTTTCAGTTTATTTATATGATGGATTACGTTGATAGATTTTCATATGTTGAACCAGCCCTGCCTCTCTGGGATGAAGCCTACTTCATCATAATGGATAATTTTTTGGATGTGTTCTTGGATTCTGTTTGCGAGTATTTTATTGAGAAATTTTAGCATCAATGTTCATGAGTGAGATTGGTCTGTAATTCTCTTTCTTGGTTAATTCTTTGTGTGGTTTGGGTATCAGAGTGACTGTAGCTTCATAAAAGGAGTTAGGCAATGACTCTTCTGTTTCTATTTTGTGAAACACATTAAGGAGTATAGGTATTAACTCCACTTGGAAGATCTGATAGAATTCTGCATTGAAACCATCTGGGCCAGGGCTTTTTTTGGTAGGGAGGCTTCTGATGACAGCTTCTATTTCCTCTATTTAAACTGCTCACCTGGTCTTGACTTAATTTTGGTTAAATGTATTTATCTAAAAATGTGTCCATTTCTTCTACATTTTTCAATTTTGTGGCATACTGGCTTTTGTAGTAAGATCTAATGATTCTCTGAATTTCCTCTGTTTCTGTGGTTATGTCCCCCTTTTCACTTCTGATCTTGTTAATTTGCATGTTCTCTCTCTGCCGTTTGATTAGTTTGGCTAGGGGTTTGTCAATCTTGTTGATTTTCTCCAGGAACCAGCTTTTTGTTTCATTGATTCTTTGGATTGTTTTCTGTGTTTCAATTTTGTTGATTTCAGCCCTCAGTTTGATTATTTCCAGTCTTCTACTCTTCCTGGGTGAATCTGCTTCTTTTTTTCCTAGAGCTTTCAGGTGTGGTGTTAAGTCTCTAAGATGTGCTTTTTCCGTTTTCTTTATGTGGGCTTTGAACTTTCCTCTTAGCACTGCTTTCATAGTGTCCCATAGGGTTGGGTACGTTGTATCTTTATTTTATTTGAATTCAAGTAAGACTTTAATTTCTCTCTTTATTTCTTCCTTGACTCAGGGATGGTTCAGTAGTTGACTGTTCAGTTTCAATGAATTTGTAGGCTTTCTGGGGTTAGAATTATTGCTGAATTCTAACTTTATTCCATCGTGATCTAATAGTACACAGGTGATTACTACAATTTCTTTATATCTATGGATGTTTACTTTGTTACCAATTATGTGATCAATTTTTGAGAAGCTTCCATGAAATGCTGAGTAGTATGTATATTCTTTTCTGTTTTGGTGTAATTATCTATAGATGTCTGTTAGGATTATTTGGTTCATTACATCTGTTAGTTCTCTTATTTCTCTGTTAAGTTTCTGTCTGGTTGACCTGTCCATTGGTGAGAGAGGAATGTTGAAATCACCCTCTATTAGAGTGTGGGGTTTGATGTATATTCTGAGTTTTAGTAATGTTTCTTTTACATATGTGGGTGCTTTTATATTAGGTGCATAGATATTCAGGATTGAGAATTCCTCTTGCTGAATTGTTCCTGATATGAATATAAAGTGTCCATCTCCATTTCTTTTGATTGATTTTAGTTTGAAATCTATTTTGTTAGATATTAGTATAGCCACACCTGCTTGTTTCTTTTGTCCATTTGATTGGAAAATCTTTTCCCAACCCTTTACTCTGAGGTAGTGTTTGTCTTTGTGTTTGAGGTATGTTTCTTGTAGGCAGCAGAATGTTGGATCCTGATTACATATCCATTCTCTTAACCTGTGCCTTTTTATCGGTGAGTTGAATCCATTGATATTAAGCGATATTAATGACCAATGGTTGTTGACCGGTTATTTTTTCTGGTGCTATTGTTTGTGTGTTCCCCTTCTTTGACTTGTACTGGTGGAGGGTTGTCAGATGCTTGTGTTATTATGAGTGTTGTTGACTTCCCTGGTTTGTGGTTTTCCTTCTAGTATTTTCTGTAGGGCTGGGTTTGTGGCTACGTATTGTTTAAATCTGTTTTTGTCCTGGAATATCTTGTTTTCTCCATCGATGGTAAATGCAAGCTTTGTTGGGTATAGTAGTCTGGGCTTGCATCCATGGTCTCTTAGTTTCTGCAGTACCTCTATCCAGGACCTTCTGGCTTTCATGGTTTCCATTGAGAAGTCATGTGTAATTCTGATAGGTTTCCCTTTATGTGGTACTTGACCTTTTTCCCTTGCAGATCTTAATATTTGTTCTTTATTCTGTATGTTTTGTGTTTTGATTAGTATATGGCGAGGGGATGTTTTTCTTTGATCCAGTCTATTTGGTGTTCTATATGCTTCTTGTACCTTCGTAGTAATATCCTTCTTTAGATTGGGAAAGTTTTCTTCAAAAATTTTGTTGAATATATTTTCTGGGCCTTTGAGCTGTAAATCTTCTACTTCTTCTACACCTATTATTCTTAGGTTTTGCTTTTTCATGGTGTCACAGATTTCCTGGATGTTTTGTGTTAAGAATTTGTTGGATTTGTTTTGCTCTTTAATCAGTGAGCTTATTTCCTCTGTTTATTTATTATCTTCATTGTCTGAGATTCCTTTTTCTATCTCTTGTATTTTGTTGGTAATACTTGTCTCTGCAGTTCCTATTCATTTACTCAGATTTTCCATATCCAGCCTTCCCTCAGTTTGTGTTTTCTTCATTGCCTCCATTTCATTTTTCAAGTCTTGAACTGTTTTCCTTACCTGTTTGATTGCTTTTTCTTGGATTTCTTGTTTTTCTTGGGTATCTTTAAGAAATTTATTCATTTCACCAATTTTTTTCTTTGTTATCTCCATTTCTTCATGTCAGATTTTCACCTCCTATTTAAGTTCATCTATTATTTTCATATAGTTCCGCTTAGAGTTGATTTCTTCTATTTCTTCTGGAGTAGGGTGTTCAAATCTTCTAGTTTCATGATCCCTGGATTATGGTGATGTCATGTTGCCTTTCAGGTTTTTGGAGGAATTCTTGCATTGGCACCTGCCCATCTCTTCCTTCAAATGGAGCCAGGAGAGTCTTGGTGTCTTGGTTCAGTTTTTGCTGTGACTATCTGGCTGGATCTCTTCAGTGCAGGAGCAGGAACTGTTCCTGTCCCTCTAGGTGGTACTCCTCAGCACAGACACAAGGATAGCTGGTATTCCAAGGACACTGCAGACAAAAGGGCAAACGTGGGGGCAGGGCAGAGTCGAGGGGAATACAGAAGACCCTGCAGCAGGAGCTGGGAGTGTGGGAGCTGTGCTCTCTTCCCGGACAGTCCGCCCCGGATAGCACAGACTCCCTGTCTTGGCCTTTTGATAGAGCAGGACTTAGGTAGACAGGGAAAACAGAACTGAATTCTGGGAGGAAAAAAGCAGAGTCAGGAAGAAGCCATGGATCCTCTGCCTGAAATGGATGCTGGTTAGAATCTCTGTTAAGCCACTGCCACATGGCAATACACAGATTAATGGAGATGGGTTAAACTGATATGTAATAGCCAATAAAGATCAGAACTCAAAAAATTAAAAGTGAGAGCTCCAACTTAGTGTGTGGTTGCTGGTAGTGGTTACTTCCACTGCTACAATAGAAGACAGTCTCCATCCAAACAACATAATTAGCCTAATACCATACCAATACCCTGAAGGCAAGGTATCCCACATTATAGTCAAGTCTTGCCTCTCTACAAACTCTTCCAGAATATGGGTTATGCATTGAACTAATCTAGTCCTTTTATCATTAAAATCTACTTTGAACCTGTGTTTGTCATGCATATCCTATAGAAAGGGAGACATTCTCTACTTTATCTGTTTTACTGTAAGTTGTCTATTTAATTTAAACAATATTGTCATCCATTGGAAAATACATGTTTAATCTCAATAGGTGGAAAAAATGCCCAACTTAAATATGTGAATTAGATATTTGAACAAATACAAAATATGGTAACACTGAGAGGTCATAGCCTGCAGTGGCTCAGAAACATTACTTTTCAATGTTCACAGTAGTAATATCACTGTGTCCTTTATGGTCACTTTCCACAATCTGTCACATAGAATCATAAGGAGGTTAACAATACCTGGACCCTTAAATACCTGTACAGAATATGATGTATGGAAGAAACCAAAGCAGAGATTAAACTAGGCAGAGAAGCCTTTACTACATGGTGCTTGCTGCATAGCAGAAAAAAAGAATACCACTGTCACGTGTCCCACACAGCAGAAAGAGGGAGTAAAGCCAGTTATGGCATGAGGCTCACCCACATTGAGAAAGGCTGTGTCCCTCTTTTGCTGATGCAAGTGACAATCATCTCTATGTTATAGTCAGTTATAGCTCCATGTTATAGCCAGAAATGTGATTTACATATTTTCTAAGTATTTCCAAATGAAGGCAACTTTACTACCAAGATTAACATTCATAATTACAAATATTTCACAAATGTTGAATGAGAGATTTAAACTGAAACATTTTTTACTTAACTCCAGATTTAATTTGGTATCATATGGACATAATAAAAGATAAGCTAACTGCCACTGTGTATGTCTGCATTTTTTGTTTTGTTTTGTTGGAAATGGGGTCTCATACATTTCATAATGCTCTCGAACATATTATATAACTAAGAATAATTTTTCACTCCTAATCCTCCTGATTTCACCTTCCAAGTACTAAAATTGCATGCTTATGCCACTTCTCCAATGTGTGTGTTTGCATTTTCTTTCTAGAAAGTATCCTTCTCCTTTCCCATCTGGTTCCCTTTCCCTTTTGTGCCCTCCTTTATTTCCCTAAGGTTCTGTGCCTGCTAAACCAGTACGCAAGTGTTTCAATATTAAGTTACAGCACCAACCGTGTCTGTTTTCTGCGATTTGTTCTTTATTTGGCTTTAATGGTGTTTATGATGAGCAGAATTATTCTTCTGTAACAGTTCTCCTAATTTGGCACACGAGAACATCCATTCGCCCCTAGCTCTGCAGAAAATCCTCTCCTCATCTCATGGTATATTCTGATTTCTGAGTTTGAGAGCAAGTGCTCACCTGGTCAACTTTGGACATCTGTGTAAAATATAGTTTTTCAAGACAAGGGCATGTCTTTTCTTTCTTATGTTTTTTCAATGGGTTCAATGATTTTCCCAAGTTATTGTAAAAACTGTTTCTGGAAGTGTGAAAATCACTCCTGTGAAACAATATTCTATAATTTTGTTTCAATAAAAACTTTAAATCTCTATTCTAATTGTTTTGAAGATTATAATGAAGCTTCATGCATGGACAGTAAGATTTTCTTTTCGGGGGAAAGAAAGCATTTATATCAGTTTACAGATCACATTCATCTCTGAGGAAATTCGAGACAGTAACCTGAAAAGCAGTCACAGATGAATAATGCTTGCTATTTCATATAAAGTTGCATGCTTGGCTAGCTTTTTTTAAAAAAATTAAAAAATTGTTTATTTTTATTTTTTCCCTTTTTTACACTTCCTTCATCCTCCCATTCCCCTCCTGCTCCCCCCACTCACCCTCCTCTCTCCCTCTTCCTCCTTAAGAGAGGGCAGGGAACCCTGCCCTGTGGGAAGTCCAAGCCCCCCCACTCCCCACATCCAGACCTAGAAAACTTTGCATCCAAATAACCTAGGGTCCCAAAAAGTCAGTACAGGCAG
This sequence comes from Myodes glareolus, assembly GCF_982192425.1. Classification (NCBI taxonomy): domain Eukaryota; kingdom Metazoa; phylum Chordata; class Mammalia; order Rodentia; family Cricetidae; genus Myodes; species Myodes glareolus. The sequence goes on along the minus strand of NC_142041.1, from coordinate 71,140,313 downwards.
TAGAAACAAGTCCCAGTGCCTTTATCAATGGCTTCTCAGTCATCCCCCATTGGTAGCCACATTCAGAGAGTCCGGTTTGATTACATGCTCGTTCAGTCCAGGTCCAGCTGAATTTGGTGGGCTCCTAATGGCAAATCAATCCCACACCAGTTATGTTTTAGGGGGTTATTTATTTTGTGGGGTAAAACTTACATACACCATAAACCGTCAGGAAGGGAGCCTAGTCGCTGGAGCAGGAGCCGGGAGCAGGAGCTGGGACCAAGTGCCAGAACCAAGAGGCCCAAGCTGAGCTCTGTGGCTCTTTTGAAAAGTGGGCTGGTATTTCAGCGGCTATTGGCTGAAGCAGCGGAAGACACTCCCGCAGCACCTCCCCCTTTTGTTTAAGTAAGAGAGTTCTAAGCCTACTACGAAATTATATACAGTAAGTACAAACCTACACAATTATATACAATAAGTACATATATCCTATTCTAACTAGCTAAAGTCTTGTATAATAAATAACTTGGCCAAGTCATGAGAGGAAAGTAGCTACATTTATCTAGTCTTCAACCCCATAGAAGATCCGAGAAGGGAAATAATGTTACCTGAGAATTTTTCTTTTATAATCAATTCAGAGACTTTTTCCACATACGTTTTTAATTTTTGACTTGGTTTGTGTGGTAAAAAGATCCATTCTAAAATAGTATCTTCCCTCCGCATTAAAATCCGTAGGAGAAATTCTGGAAGGCAATATGACTAGAATGCAACTAAGATTTGAATCCACCATATCTACATGTGCCTCATGTAATTTTTCCTCAACCATTGTCAGTTTCTTTTCTGCTTCAGCTGTTAACTCTCTGGGACTATTCAAATCTTTGTCACCATCTAAGGTTTTGTTTAAATGAATTATTAGATCAGGTGTTATCCCAACAGCTGGTCATAGACTGGAAATGTCTCCTAATAATCTTTGAAAGTCATTAAGAGTTCGTAACCGGTCTCTCTTGATTTGTGCCTTTTGAGTCTTAATTCTTTGTAAACCTATTTTATAACCTAAATAATTAACAGAATCTCCTCTCTGAATTTTTTCAGGATCAATTTGCAATCCCCATTTAGGTAATACTATTTTTACTTCTTCAAACAGCCTTTCTAAGGTGTCTTTGTTTTGATCAGATATCAGGATATCATCCATATTGTGGTATATTACGGACTTAGGAAATTGTTTGCATATAATTTTCAATGGTTGGCTTACAAAATATTGGCACAGGGTGGGAGAGTTTAACATTCCCTGTGGGAGGACAGTTCACTGGTACCTCCTTGCAGGCTGAGAGTTATTATAGGTAGACACTGTGAAGGCAAACTTTTCTCTATCTTTTTCTTGTAATGGTATAGTGAAGAAACAATCTTTCAGATCAATAACTATAAGAGGCCAACCCTTTGGCAGAGGAATTCCAGATTGCAGAGGGTCCATAGGTTGAATAACCTTGTTGATAGCTCTAAGATCTGTCACCATTCTCCATTTACCAGATTTTTTCTTAACAACAAATACAGGAGAGTGCCAAGGTCTGATAGATTCTTCTATATGTCCAGCATCTAATTGCTCTTGTACCAGCTGTTCTAAAGCCTGTAACTTTTCCTCAGCAAAAGGCCACTGTTTAGTCCATATTGGTTTCTCAGTCAACCATTGTAAAGGCATGGCTGTTGGTACCTCTGAAGCGCCTTCAACTGTGTTGTGTTCTTGTATAGCTCTAATGGCTGGTTTCTGCCATTTGTAATATCTTGTAATATTGTTCTCATAAATATAGTCTCTGGAAGCAGCAGAAATATTAATTTGGGTATTCCATTGCTGCAATAAGTCACAGTCCCATAAATTCACTGCAATATTTGCTATATATGGTCTTAATTTTCCTATTTGTCCATCTGGACCTATACAATTGACCCATCTCGTGCTTTGTCTTACTCGAGATAGGGTTCCAATTCCTAAGAACTGAATATCTACATCCTGAAGAGGCCAATGCAGATGCCAAGATTCTGGAATAATGATACTTACATCCGCACCTGTGTCCAGTAAGCCAGTAATAAATTTGCCATTTACACACACTCTTAGCTGTGGTCTTTGTTCATTTATAGAAGTCTGCCAGAACATTAGTTTACTTTGTCCTCTTAGATTCCTTGATTCGTTCACCACATTTAACTCACCCTTCAGGCCGTTATTGCTTTTAACAGCAGGCATGGAGCATTCTAATTTCCCTGAAAAGGCATGTTCTCTGCAGTGATCGAAAATAACTGGACCACATTTGCCATGGGGGCCTTCGAGAGGCCCCCTATTGAGTTTCCCAATGGCAACGGGTTGCACTGTTTATCTCTTGTTGACCTACACTCATTCGTCCAATGCCTACCCTTTCCACATCTCCTACATAAACCTGAAGGCTGAGTCCTTCTATTCCTGTTATTCCTAGAAGAGGCATTATTCCTGGAATTCCATTGTCTGCAGTCCCTTTTCATGTGTCCCATTTTGGCACAATGAAAGCATTTTGTAATCTGATGTCTCCTTTTACCTTTGGAAATTGCTTCTTGCACCCATGTTTCATTGCCATAATCAAATGTATCAACATTCATTGTCTGTAAAACCCATTCATCCAAAGGCGCTGACCTGAGCTTTAAAGGCCCCAGGATCCTTTTGCATTCTACATCGGCATTCTCATAAGCCAAAGACTCAATTACTATATTTCTTGCTTCTGGATCAGGTATCCCTATTTGTACAGCCTTAGATAGTCATTGTAAAAAGTCACTAAAGGGTTCTCTCTGACCTTGTTTGACCCTGATATACGATTCTACTCTCTGACCTGAGTCTTGAACCCTGTCCCAGGCCCTTAGAGCTGCTGTAGCACATATGGATAAAATGTTTTCATCATAAAGAGCTTGTTCCTGAGGATCAGAGTAAAGTCCTTCCCCTAGAATTTGATCTAGGCAAACCTCAATTCCTTTTGCTGATTTTTGTTGTTGTAAATATCTGGCCTTTTGTTTGAATAGGCATTTGAAATGCCATAAAGGTCCGTTCTCTAGGACAGCTGACGTGAACTGGTTCCAATCTTGAGGGTTGGCCCTGCTGCTCAGTGCCCAGGATTTTAACATCTCCCTAACAAAGGATGAAAGTAGTCCATAATTCACAATTGCTTGTTTAAATTCTTTCAGATCATTCATACATATAGGCTCCCATGTATGTTCTTTAATGATCTTAGGGTTTTTGGAGCCGGTTATCTTTTCTGATGTTATTACTGGAAAGGCAGGTATAACTCTATGTAGACTGAGAGTTTTTTGAGGTGAATGTTGCCTTTCTACCTTTTGCTCCTGTTCATCAGAATCTATGATTTCCTCAATCTTAGTAAATCTGCTCACCATTGCCTTCTGTAAGTCCTGAATCTCCTGTCCAGTATTATGCTCCAAAGCCTTCATTAACGATTCTAAGGCATGGAGCTTGTTTATCAGAGACACCATTTCCTCCTTGGACACAATCGCCTTCATTGATAATTCTAAGGCGTGGAGCTTGTCCGTTAGAGATACCATATCCTCCTTGGACATAATCCTTATGGCATGTACTGTGCCTTCTTGTATGGAAATCCTGTCAATTAATCTATCATACCCTTTTGATAAAGTCCGATTTTCACATTCAATGCTCATAATCCTCTCATCTAATGTTTCAGCACTTACAGTCATGGACTGGAGGTTACGAGTCATTTTGGTTGTCCCCTCCTCCAGAGCAGTGAAGCTCCCTTCTAAAGAAGCAATATCAGACTGTACCTTCTTGATATTTTGGTCAGTCGACCGAGTCATATCAGACAAAGATCTAGTCTCCTCCTTGAGAACTCCAAACTCTGATCTAGTCTCCTGCTTGAGAACTCCAAACTCTGATCTAGTCTCCTGCTTGAAAACTCCAAACTCTGATCTAGTTTCCTCCTTGAAATCTCCAAACTCTTTTTTGAGGAGGTCGGTATCAGTCTGAATTGTTCTTAAGGTTTTAATCTCTGCCCTCAGCATTGTAGATTCAGTCTGCAAGGACTGTATCTTTCTTATAAAATAGCCAAACACCAGAAAAGCAACAGATCCCAGGAATAACAAAGTAAGAGGAATATCAGAGACATCCTTCAGAATATCCTCCATAGCTCAATTAAAAAAAAAAGCATTGAACTTTTGGATAGTAATATTTTCTGACATTTTCAATCAAAAGAAATTGTACTTGTATGTATGTATGTATGTATGTATGTATTTATTTTCAACCGAAAAGATAAATCTTACCTGTAATGACCGTTGCCTGCCAGTAGGAGGTGGGGCACACCTGAATCCACGTGGCAATGGCCTTGATTCAGAAAGTAAACTCTAGAATATATACACTCAAATCCAGAGGTTAAATTCACAGATCACAAAAGGTCAGAGAGCTTCTAGTGGCTAATAAACAAGGCAGCCTGGCCTACCCTGGCCAGGCTCTCCTGCCCTGCCGCTCTGTTCAACCCGATGCAGAGGGTCATGACACAGTCACTGCGCTGTTGCTAAAGAGGCCTAGTGCTTTGGGCCCCGTGTCCCTGTGCTGGGATTAAGGGTCAAACTGCTTGCAGCACTCCCAATCAGTTATGGCGGATGGCAGGGGTTTCAAACAGCTTGCTGGAACTTCAAAGGGAGCTTGCGCTGTGAGCTCTTTGACTCACTTTGCAAGGAAAACTTTAAAAATCTGTGCAGAACAGGGCAAAGTAGGCCGGCACAGACTGTCCAGACCTGTGTATCCTGGGAGGCGTGGAGGTTATGGCTGAGGGAGGGCTCATGCCAAGCCCAGCTGGCCAAGCCGTGCTGGCTGCAGGTAGCGAAGCCAGAGGCCGAGCTGGGGGTGGGGGGGTGGGGTGGTTCTTAAACCGAATGCTGGGCGCCAAATAATGACGAATCAATCCCACACCAGTTATGTCTTAAGGGATTATTTATTTTGTGGGGTAAAACTTACATACACCATAAACGGTCAGGAAGGGAGCCTAGTCGCTGGAGCAGGAGCTGGGAGCAGGAGCTGGGACCAAGTGCCGGAGCCAAGAGGCCCAAGCTGAGCTCTTTGGCTCTTTTTAAAAGAGAAATATACCACGCCCCAATGGGCTGTTATTTTAGCGGCTATTGGCTGATGGAGCGGAAGGCGCTCCCACAGCACCATGGGCTCGTGCTTCAGCGACTATTGGCTGAAACAGCGGAAGATATGCCTGTAGCAGGCTCCCATTAGAACAAGCACACTGACTCAGTGGGTGGATCAACACCTCGTGGTCCTAACTTCCTTGCTCATTTTCTCCCTCCTACTACCCTTCAACTGGACATTGGGAGCTCAGTCCGTTGCTCTGATGAGAGTCTCTGTTTCTATCTCCATCTGTCACCGGACGAAGATTCTATGGTGATCTTCCAGATAATCATCAGCGTGATAGTGGGGCAAGGACAGTTCAGGCAACTTCTCCTCTGCTGTCCAAGGATTTAGCTGGGTTCATCACCATGGACACCTAGAGAAAAGTGTCTTGCCAACCATAAAATGGATCCCTTAATGTCGGTATGTTATTCCCTGCTCCTATATCCGCCCTTCCTCCATGTCCACCCTCCCACTCCCCCAAGCTGTTGCCAGTACTTCTCTTCTCCCTTCTCTCTCCCCTTTTCCCCTTCCCCCAAGCTCACCCCACCCCTACCCCCACCCCCATGCTCCCAACTTTTGGGTTATCTCACTCAGGATAGTGTTTTCTTATGTTAGCTGAAAAAAGTTACCTGAAGTATCATGGTAGTATTCTTATATTAAATAATTTTTACAATAACAAAGTATTGCAAGTATATTTGTAGTTACCACACATTTTGCTCAAAATCTGAAATTACTCGGCTTTCAAAGAACCTATAATCATTAAGAGCACTAATTATATCTTGATTTTAATGTAGGCATTTATTGTTGTTTCAAATGCAACATGGATACTGCTCCTTTCACTTCTTCATTGTTAACCCTGTAGATCAGCAGTGATTTGCACTACTGTCACTATGATAAACATATTTTCAGCTTAATTGAAGTGAGATGAAGGAAAAACATTTCTCAAAAGAAAACAGTGAAGTTTGGCACTTGACATGTTCTTCATTCTGATCATTGGTAAAGCATTCTCTTTAAATGTTTCTGAGTGACATGGTTTTGTCTTCATGTTAACGATTTAGAGATGTTTAAAGGCTGCTTTTCAGAACTTTTAGCTCTAAATCCAGAAACCTGTTGTTACTTGGTGCCTGGGGTTATATTGCTTTGGATTTGTATCTAATAGGAGTATGCTACTCTATGACATCAAGCTAAAATATCAAAATCCCAGTTTGAGTGGGTCAGAGTTACTACACAGTGATAAGATCATATGACAAGAATCATCATAGTCATTTGAAATTGTTAGAGAGTGAAAGATGAAGACAAACCAGATATAAAGTTGAAATCTCCAATAATTGCTTGTTTGTGATAATATTGAAGCTCCAAGGAAAGGGAATTGAAGAGAAGAGCTGGGAAATACTGAAACATGGTGAGTAGCGAGTGTGCCGTGTGAAGCCTGAACGAATTGTTTGACTGGCCGTCTGCACAGTACACATTGCTTTCATTCTACATAGGTACTTCTTTGTCCAGCTCTATCCTTTACACCATCTCTTACATTGTGCTTATTTTTAATTTTTCTGGATGTTTAATCAAACTAAAAAAAAATAGTCTGTAACATAAGTTTTCTGCATATCTATATTCTATAAGCATTTCTTTTACATGAGCCAATTAAGGTTTCCTCTATATAAATTTTATCATAATGAAATAGGCTTTGGTTAGGTTATCAGTACTTTTTTTCCCAGTGGCTAAAGTTTTGTTGTTGTTTCTTTAAATCCTGGTATGAATTTAACCCAATAGAGTAAATTCATCATTCTAGGATTAAAAAAAAAGAATAGGATTCAGTGTGTGTGTGTGTCTGTGTATGTGTGTGTGTGTGTGTGTGTGTGTGTGTGTGTGTTTGTCTGATAAAAATGTTCATATTGGATTTCATGGTCTAAGTTGATGAGGATGATGCTGTCTAGGTTATGGTTTTATATACATATATATATATATATATATATATATATATATATATATATATATATATATAAAGATAGTAGCTTTGTTTCTGGGATAACTGTTTTCACTTCTCTGCTAAGGTATGGTTGTCCTTTGGCCTTTAATTAACCTATGAGGTTTACCTCCATTGTAGCTACTGGAAAATTGAGATAGAATTGACCTGTTATGTTTTCAAAGTTCTTTACCTTTAGTTTCCAATTTCTTGTTCTTTTTCTGGAAATTCTTTTTTCATTGTCTTAAGATTATTGCCCTATACTTAGAAGGAATGATGTTCTAAAAATTCACCTGTAAACATATTTTCTTTAGCGTTATCCATGCCCTACATATTCTAGTCTTCTTAGTCTCTGAAAATGTTGTCTAGGTTAGATTATATTTTATAATAGTCTTCTGACTTTTTATAGTATTATGAGAGAAGCCCTACTATGATGACAATGGTGAAACTCAGAGGAATTGGCTATGCATGAAGCAGCTACTATTTTTGCAATATGAACACCCACACTTATTTGAGCAAATAATGATCAAAGAATAAATATTTTATCTTAGAGAAAAAATTCATGTATTGTGTTTGCAGTAAAGAGAAAAATAATGGTCAACTAATGTTATGCATACTTCTTCTTTTCACAGGAAAATAATGCAGACTGACAGCTTCTGAGGAATAGACCTGAGGTTACCACAGGGTGACGTGACCTTTATCGCAGAGAAATCTGGCTGTATGTACTGAATTCTACTGCTTTTCTTCTGTGCCTACCTACATTTATCACACATGGCACAGATCCTGAAAGCTGTCAGCAATACATACATGAATCAGGAGACTGGAAGCTACTCAAATGAAAGGGAGAAGTGGAGAAACAGCTGAGGCAGCAATGTCAGTTATTATTACTGAGAGTAGTGGTTTATGATAGACTTTATTGGGAGTTTCTGCTCCTTATGTAGACTAATTCATAATTCATAAGGAACCATTCTTGCTTACTAGTTGCACAAAATAAAATTTAAAAAATTTACTCAGGAACTTAGAACAAAGTTCCTGTAAAGTGGTTGTAAACAGACGAGGGTCGTAGCCTTCAGCCAAACAAAATGGCTTAGCTAGACAGAATGTGTGTGCAGCAATTGATTTCAAGAATGTGTTGATTAAATTTCAATTTAAAATTTTATGCTAAAAGCAGAAAAAGTAGAAAAGCTAGACAAAGCCTGAAAATTAGCTAAAAAATTAATGTTTTCTAAAATATAAAAATTCTATAGTGTTAAAAATTAAATTAGAACTTTTATTTCATTCTCAATTGTTTGAAAATAATTGTATAAATACAGTAATAAAATTTAGAACTTTTCTGTGACTATTTTTTTTAACCCAAGAAGTTCTCTTTAATGATTAAAAGCATCAGAAACTATTTCCCAAATGTACTAGTTGGTGCACTCGAAGAACTGTAGTCTTAGAAAATATGGAAGTTCTGCTTAATTAATAAACTTTAGTAGAATCTCGTACTTGGTCATGGACTCTCTCAAATACTCAAATTTAAGTAAACATTTTTGATATGGTCTAACAATTAAATTAAAATAAAATCCAATTAAATTACAATTAGGAACATAAAGCTTCCAACTTACACAATGTGAGGTGTATTTTAATCTTCTTTCTGTGGCAGATGTGCCTGTTCAGAATATTAAGCTCTAGTATCTTCCTAATGGAATTTTCACCCTCACTTGCAGTGCACACGCTGAGTCAGTCAATATTTTGAATAAATCATATTTCTGTGAAGCAACCTGGAAGTGATAATTGATGTCATTATCAACAAAGGGAAGAATCAATCTAAGTGAATCTCACCATTCCCTTTTTTCTTTACTTAATATAGTTATGATAAAATATTCAGATGTGCTTCACAAAGCATTTTCAGTATATAAGCTGCTGTCTTTAGGACAGAAAATGAAAATTAATAACATGCTTGTAGTTATGAAATTTTTTGCTTGCTTAAGGGTATATTTCACATTAAGAAGAATGTACACAAAAGAAAAATACAGAGATCAAATTAAAGACAAAATAACTGTGAGACTCAAAAGTGTTTCATGATGAAAAATTAATCTTAAGCATAAGTACTCATTGAACCATATCAGCTTGCAACTAATAGGGTTTTGGATCAGTGAATCATGTGAACTGATACATGATCTGACTACACACAAATAATTGAAATCATGCTTGTATCAAAATTTAATTTTTTAACTATTCTATTATGTTCTTATATAACATTATACAGATCATATTACCTCAGCTTAGCCTACTTTCGAACCTGTCTCAAAATAATAAATAAATAAATAAATAAATATAATGTATTAATTTGTTTTAATATCATTTTAATTTTTTAAATTGTAATATAATTATGTAATTTCCCCTATTCTTTCCTTCTTCAGATGCCTTTCATGCAGCCTACATGTTTTCTCCTGATCCATGTCTTATTTAAACATGTTATGAGTAAAAATATACACAGCTATTTAGAAATATACATATATATTCACATATACATATAGAAATATACATGTATATATTTCTAAATACATAAATAAATTTGCTTCGTTCATACAATGTTGTATGGTTGTACATTTTCTCAGGACTGACTACTTGATATTGGGTAATCAATTGGAGAATTTATCCCTGGGAAACAGCATTTCTCCAACCTCATCATTCTCCAGTCACCTCTAGTATTTTCTCTCTGGTTGCTGCTGTGCAATGTTTCCCCTTTCCACGTTTGCATGCTCAATGGTGTCTTCACTCCTACTGTCATCATGAGCCAGAGTGATGTCATCTCTAGCCCAGTGATTCTCATGTTTCTTCATGACCCAGAGTTCTGTCATCTCTAGCTCAATGATTCTCAGCCTATAACAACTTCAACAGATCACCGGGAAACACCGATATTTACATTACAAATTCATAACTGTAGTAAAATTTCAGTAATGAAAATAGTAATGATAATAATTTCATAGTTGGGCGTCAGAACAACATGAGAAACTGTAGTAGTAAAGGGTCACAGCATTAGGATGGTAGAGAACCACTGATACAGACTATACTTGTCTAAAACTCACAGAAATGACTGAAACAGCTTCACTATGAAAGTATTCATCTTTTAAATTCCCATATTTGCATATTGTATAAATTGTTATTTATTTGGTGTTAAGTTTATTATACTAATTAAAAAGCAAATACTCAAACCTGTACTTTCTCATTATTGTCAAGCAAATATTGAAACCCACTACATTTTCATTCACTTCCTTTCTGTCTTTTTGTTGTCTAGGTGCTATCCCCAAACTTATCAGTCCCTGGCCTCATTCTAATCAACTCGTTGGTAACTGCCATTCATCACTATGACTGAGTAGAACTCTCCCTATAAATTTCCCTTCATAAAATTGATTCTGGAAAAAAATAACAGAAAATCATTTCACAGGAACACAAATTTACAGGGTTAATATAGACTAGATTTTTTACAATTAGGTGTGAGGAGAGAAGTCAATTTTGACTGTATTAAGCAATAAACTCAAACATTTTTAGTAGAATACAATAACTACATTTTAGATGCTGTCATCCTTTGGCCCTTGTATGCACTGTAGTTTTTTTATGGTATAACCAAAGGTCTACCTTCGTTTTTCTTCATTTTGGGACTCAATGGTTGAACATAAAATACTACCATAGCTCTACAGAATAACTATTACTAAGGGAAAAAATAAAATGCATTTTTGTTCAGGGATGTATTTGTTATTTCTTCCATATTAAAGATTATTAAGTCTATTGCTTGTGGAAAGGAACAAAGGACTAGTTATTTAAAGGCTTCATTCTAATGTCTTTATATCTGACTACAGGGAAAACAACATTTTCTGTAAGGTGGAGGTTGCCTCCTTTTTGTTGACATTGGTAGATTCAGACAGCTATAATTGTAGAATTCTAGTTTAATAAGACCAACTTGACAGGTGTGGTTGCCTGTTTCACCCTGTTCACAAGGCCTTTTCTGTAGAACTTGAGAGATGAAGTATCTAGCAGTTCTTTCACAATGTTGACATTGTGACTTTGAGACAATAGAACATTGAAGTTGAGTGAAAGTCTAAGGCCAATTTCAGTCAGGACTCTTGTGACAAGGGGGTGGCTTTCTATTTTCTCTACACATTTGTCAGAAGCCATGCCATTTTCCTTACATGTTAATTTACCAATATCACTGAGTCTCTTTCATGAAAATATCTAAATTAGAAGGAGACAGCAGACTGTTTTGATGTTCCTTGAAAGAACTTTAAAATCACTTCTCGTTATTTCTGTAAAACGAATTCTTCATTGTTTTAAAAATAACTGACATGTTTCTATGATGTTTTAGATTATTTACCATAGAAAATATGTTAGTTGGTTGGCTCAAGGATCATAAGAAACCTTAAACTAAATATGATTTCAAGTGAGGAAACAAAGCACCTTGTTTCAAGCAAGTAAATATTCCATGTTTGGTTTGTTTTACTTTTTAAAGGAAATAAATTTAATTCTCTAATTCAAAATTTGGAGATAGAATACCTGTAAGAAAACAAATAGAAGAAAAGACCTGAATCTATGAATAAAATATAAGAATTCACTAGACTCCTGTCACATGACAAATAGAAGAAAAGACCTGAATCTATGAATAAAATATAAGAATTCATTAGACTCCTGTCACATGACAATGATCATGAAACTTTGTTACAATGTGTTTTTTTATTTTATTAGCAGATGAATGGTGTAGGAATTCCTACTGCCAGTAGCACTTGGGCGTGGCCTCTTATACTATTTATGTCAATGTAAAGCACACATACTCCCTCTATTCCGGCTGCGGAATTCAGTTGCTGTTCCCTGTTGCAGCGGAGGACTGTGATCTGTGAGTCTAACCTTAAATAAATCACCTTCTATTATACTCAGTTCTGAACTAGTGTAGGATTTCTCTTACTCATCCTTCTTCCGATGGAAAAGTAGCTTCTACCAAATTTTTACTATCCGTGTTCCAGGACATGCACACACAATCAAAGTTTTGTAAAGCTCCCTGTCACAGTGGCTCCATCAGCACAGACATCCTTGCCTGGATGCTCATTCCTCTTGTGAGTTGTTTTCGTTCTCCATAATAGTTTGCTTCATTAATTGTTCTGACAAAAGGCCTGACAGAAGAAACCTAAGGGAAGAAGTTTAAATTTGGACTAATGGTTTAAGATCAACCTCTCATGACAAAAAAGGCCTTCTGGCAAGAGTTGCTCCATGGTAACAGTAGAATAATGGGGTCCAGGAAGCAGAAAATGCTTTATTAGAACCAGGAGCTCAGTGTAACTTCAAAGGCAATCCCCTAGTGACCTACTTTCAACACTCAAGTCCCACTTCTTAAAGACTCTCATGTTAAATATAGGTCTGCCTGTTCGACAAAAGTATCAACACATGAGTCAATGGAAAACACTTGAAATGCACACAATGACATCACTACACTCTAAAGCAGCCATTCCAGTATCCTTAGTGGTTTGCACAGTTTCAGCATTAGCTTTTTGGTTCCATCAATCTCAACTCTACCAATACTGCAGTTTCTGCTATTTCCCTTGACTTGAATTTGAAGAGCATTTGAAGAGCAGAGGCATTAGTGTATGATAAATCACAACTTTGGCAGGAAATCTTGTGAGAACTGTATTGATCAAAGTAAAAGAAATAATGGTTTTATAATGTTTATCCCAACATTTGAACAAGTAAATAGGTTTGTTCACCTTCTCAAGTTTTTGCCAGTGGAGGTTTAATCTTTATAATCCCCAAATTATTTCCAATTGTTACTTCAGTTCTGCTATTTGTGATGCATTGGAAATTATCTTAGTTTAAAATTATTACTAAATTTGTTCTCAAGTTAATACTGAATGTGGATATATATATATATATAGACACACATATGAGTTCATGTCCATCTCTTTTATGAATATTCAAATGTCCTTTAAAGTTCATTTATTCTAAAAACCATTTTAGTTTTTAAATTGTTTTTTTGGTATTTTCAGACAAGGACTTTATTTTTTAAATTATAATAGCATCATTTTCTTTGTTACTTTTCATCTCTAAGTCATCCTGTATGCCACCACATGTTCTCTTTCAAATTCATGGCTTCCTATTTAATTAGAAGTTGCTATTTGCATACATATAACAATATATATATGTGTGCATAAAACACACACATATATAAAATATCCTGCACCATCTGTATACATATATGTTTTCTGAGATGACCATTTAGTATTGAATAATCACCCGGTATTATCTTCCCTGGAGAAGACTATTTCCCTTGTCATCTGAGACCACCAAACAAATGTGAAGGTGACTCAAAATCTTTATGACATATATATGACATTCTGACTATAAAGTTAATTCTTCCTAAGGATCAGATCCAAGTCTAGTTTAATATTTAAAATCCACTTTTCTGGAGCTTTTCATACTTAATTTATAATAAACATTTAAAATGTGTAACTGTCTTGTATTTCTTATTGTTTCTAAATTCTCATGCTATAGTATTCTTACTGTGATGATTCTGTATACCCGTTGCCCAAGGCTGAACTTAAACACGGGTGTTTTTTAAGATCTCCTATGTGCTTTGGCATCACGACCCTTCTTTTCTCTGTTTCACTTGTAATTTCTCAGAATGTGTTTTTCAACACTTTGTTTACTTCATCTGTGGTTTAAAACCAGTTTATTTAGGCAAGATAAACATACAAATCATGTGCACTTTTAACTTCATGTGGGTCCACGTGTTAGCATCCAAAGACATAATTGTGAGACACAAGGAATAAGTAAGTATGGACTATTTCCTTGTAATCTATACAAAGAACATAATTAAAGCTTAACAAATGCTACTTTCCTTGATAATTGAAGATAATTGCTTCAAGGTATAATAAAAAGATAAGAACTTAAGAAAAGTCTAAGTCTCTATGGAAAAGTTAGATTTGGAGATCCAATCACATACTCCTGCTGCTTAGTAGATGGATTTTTGATCTCTTGCTCTTAAAAGATCTATGCTGGTCTCTAAGGATGGAGGGAACCATGGAAAGGAATCCTGGGTCTATAAAAATGAGAATAGTGTTTCTTAATGCCCTGGTTTAGTGACCCACAGAAGTGGGTCCACTCCACCTTGATTTAATGTCAGACAGCTTAAGTCTACTCTTGATATTTCAAAGTTATTGACATAAAGTCTGACTTAATGAATGGCTACAAATAAGATTTTCTGTACTAGAGTGGTTGCTTGGTGTTTTGGATGTTAAGATGTGACATAGAGGTGGCTCTGCTCCACCTTGACCAACGATCAGAGAATTCAAGCCTATTCCTGCCTCTTTATTTCTAAGACAAAATGACTCATTTAGTACCTGCCTACAGGATACTTGGTCTAAGGTGTTGTCACTGAATGTTCTGCCTAAAACATCAGAATATTTAAGTCAACAAATAGTGGCTTGATGTCTCAAGTATTGAATCAAGTAGTTGCTTTGTTTGTACTTTGTGTCATGTTAAAGCAGTCTTTTCCTTCTTCCCGCTGCCCCTTTATGAATTGGGGTTTATAAGCATATGGAAAATAAATATGGGTGCCTTCAGTATTCAGTATTCACTGGATAGCCCTCCCAGTTCTATCCTATATGTCTGTATTTATTTCATATCTTTGCTCCTGTAGCTCTACATTTCTAATCCACATGCCCCTAACCTCTATCATGAGAAACTCATGGGTTCTGGACACTAACACCCTGCTTAAATGCAGACTTCCTAAAGGAGTATCAGCTTATTAACATTACATACCCCAAATATGTAGATATATATGTTTACCTGTTTGAGTAGGTTATTTTGGTCATACAGACAGACTGATTTTTGAGGATAGGAATATCCCTTAGTTCCTTAATGTTTGGTTTCAGTAATACTGATGTCTCGTTAATGTAAGGAAGGGGTTGGTTATCTAGAAACAAAGTACATCTAGTTTAAAAAAGAAAGCCAGGAACACTATTACCCAGAATTTACTAATGTTTTTTAATTGTATATTATACCATGTATGAATATATTTAACAATATTACATATATCTGAATTTATATGTGACTATATAACATTATATATGCATTTGTATATATAAGAAATATGCAATATATTTACTAAACCTTTTGACATATTTATAATTATACAGACACATTTTAGTACTTTTGGACATTTAATATATTTTATGAATATTTCTAAAAGTTCTACATTTATATTCTTCTGAATAATAACCTGAACTACTTTCGAACATTGTTTCCCCCTAAGGCTTTCCCATGATATCTACTTTCAAGACTAAGACTTGAATACATATTTCACACAGTATTTTGCTGACCTTATCAACTACATTGACAGAGTGATATTGATTTGCATTTGGACTATCAAAATTTACTTTTTATTGTTTGTAATGATGAGATAGCATTTCATTATCTGGAGTTATTAAGGACGTTAGCTGAGGTTTACAGTTACTATCACAGAAAAATGAAATATACAGAAAATTAATGTATTTTATTTTTAGTGCACAGTATGATTTGGGTAAAGCATTTGAGCAGCAGATTGTTTTCATTTGCAGGGTATTGTTTTATACTCAATGCAAAATTAAACTAAAAGACACATAATAGGTTAAGTCAGAAAATAATAGGTTAAGTCACACTTTTATTGTGATTTTCAGATTTCTAAGATGAGGTGTTTTTTTTTCCTTCCTTTGTCTACCCTGTCCACAGGGGAGAAGAAGTATAAAGAACCACATCACCTGCATCAGAAATGTCTATCCATGTGAAAAGATAATCTTTTGTGAAAAAAAAAGATAAAAAAGGAGAGAGTTATTTGTCCATATGACTCTATAACCTGATAAAAGGGAAATGCCATTTTAGGTGTCCTCTCCACTGTTGTTTAGGGTCTTAGGTGGGGTCATCCTTGTGGATTCCAGTGTCATATTTCTTGCATTGTTTTATTTTTTTCTGTTCTTTACTAAATAATCTACAAAGTATCTTACTAGGTTTTTAAACTTTGATATTACCTATTTTACTATAGATTTGTTCATAATAGTACATCAAATAACTTGACATCTAATAGAGACATCCTCCCTTTCATTACTCAACTTTTTATCTTGTATTACTCTTATTCTAGTTTTATTGATACTCTCCAAGACTAAATTTCAGTCTAATTACTTAGGTTGTATTATCTAAGTATTTTTTCTAATTTTTAGTGTATTCTGTTTTTTCACACATATGTTGGTGATTACAGAATATCAAGGAACCCAAAGCTTAAAGGCAGTTACAAGCCATAAATACAAACCAGAAAAGTCTGTGCTTCCAGACAGTAGGCTGATATCTAAGTCACCATGTGTTTGGGAGAGTAGAGGGTGGGAAGCATATTCAGGAAGGTGGGCCAAGAGCTGGCAGGCCATGGGAAGCATGTGTGGACCTTCTGGGCTGGACCTGGTAGGTGTAGACCCAGGATCTACATTAGGCATCAGATGTTGTTGATTACAATAAAATAATACTGCACTAACTCAGAATGGGTAGACTCACAGATTAACGGTCTTTGCACAAGCAGGAAACATGAACTGAATTCAGCAGCCAAGAGAGTTTGTACGCTTCTACATCTGTTTATATGGTACCCAAGGCAACGTCAAATGTGGCTCAGCATCTCAAAGGCTATTGGCTTAAGGAGTTCCCCCAGCACACATAATTGCAGCATGTTAAGTTTCAAGCTTTTCTGTACTGGAAAGGAGAAAGACAGGTTTAGGAAGGACAAATCTGCTTATCTGGGATGCTTCATCCTTTCATCCTCCTCAGGAACACTCACAATGCAGCATGCTCCTGTGTCTGGCTGACAAGATTCAAGGGAAAAACTGTTCTTCAGCAGAAAGTATAAGGGAATGGGAGGAGACAAAATGGAAGAAAAAGTGAAAGGGATCTTCCAAAGGGACCAAAATCAGATAGGATTATAAGGGGACCTTAGGATTTCTTTCACTTTCCAGAATTATTGATATACATTGGCTTACATTCATTGTTTAAAGAACACTTGTCCCATATGTTATGGGCTTTTGCTGTGTCAGGAAGGCAATTCTACCTGGTCATTAGTAACTCTTCTTAGCCATATGCAGCAGTCCTCTTCAATAGTATGGATAATTCTGAATTATAAGCCTTGATGAGATCTGTTACTATTTTCACATTCCTTCTTCCAGCAGTCAGTAATTTAGATAAAGAGACAGCTTTAATTCAGCATTATGCATGTATGAACATATGAAAACATAAATGTTAGCATTTGCTCAGGAGTTTTGATAATTCATGTGTAAATTTCAAAATGACTTCTCCACCCCTAATTTTATTTAATAAATTATTTCCATTTAATTTCCTCTTTAAAAGATAGCTAACAGATAATAGGAAGGCAGAAAAATTTATATTGAATGCACAGAGATTATACTTCAATTGTAATTACCATCATTTTGTTGCAATAGAAAGAAAAGACTGTAGATAAAACCCAGTACATTAGTTAGGGTAGTCTAGAGACACAGAAATTATGGAATGAATCTCTCTCTCTCTCTCTTTCTCTCTCTCTCCCTCTCTCTCTTCATAGATAGGAAGAAAGAAAGAAAGATAACAGGTAGGTAGATAGATGATAGATAGATAGATAGATAGATAGATAGATAGATAGATAGATAGATAGATAGATAGATGCATTTATTGAAATAACTCACAGGCTGCAGTCCATCAAATTCAACAATGGTTGGCTACAAAAAGTACAAGAATCTAGTAATTTCTCTGTCCCAAAAGACTTGTCTCAGCTGGTCTTCTGTGTATGTTGGAATACTAAAGAAGAAGTTGGCTCTCATGCCAATGAATAAATGGATGTGTTTGCAAAGTGAGAAGAAGAGAGCAAAGAAAGTGTCCTTCTTCCCTGTCCTTATATTGACTTTCAACAGAAAGTGTTGCACAAATTAATGGTGTCTTTTCCTGGTCAAGACTGAGAGCAAAGACCTGTGCTTTCCAGACTTAACATCCTGATCAAAGGCATGCATCTTCTCACCTCAAAGGGCCCGACTAGAAGCAGATTTATCCACTTCAAACCAAACAAAAAAATCTCTCACAGGTGAGCCCTATAATTCTGGGTGTAGTACATTACAGATATTGTAAAGACGATAACCAAAATTTTCTGTATTTTTCTTACATTTAGGAACACCATTGAGCTGCTCTGAGAAAAGATTTTGACTGTAGTGAAGAAGGCAATAGCCACGATAAGATGGGATGCATAATGACCTGACTTTATAAGGGGCTTTTCAAGCTCTCTTTTCATCTCTGGTGTTGGAACAGAATGCATGTAAAGGTTAAACAATGTAGAGTAATAAACAAAAAAGATGGACCAGACATAGGCCGGGAGGACTCACATCTCCAAAAGCAATATAGGCAAGATGAAAATTTTTAAGAAGAAAATCATTCTTTTTGCAAGATAGCTCTGAGTAGATGAAAGACACAGTCCTCAAATTATAGCCTTAGAAACTGATAGGTCCAATGGTCTTTTGTTGGTGAAGGTGTAAAATGTTAGAAAAGTTACAGGCTAAGCAATATCATCATTATCTAGAGTATGTGCTTATTCTGTCCACACACATTTGTCAGAGTATTTACAATGGAGTGTAATCTTCTGGGATAGTTTTAGATTACCATTCTACATGTTAAATCCCACAGAAATTTGTGTGTTTTGCTGTAATAAACTTTGAGAACAAAGATAAGGAAGAGGATATTGCACACACTCATGTCCTTTGTGTAATGTTTTAGTCATCAAATGTTCTGGGTTCTGGAAATGTAAAGAAAGAATAGCTAGGAGCTCACAGTTTAATCATTGAGAAGTATCTTCTCTTTAGAATCACAATCCTACACGAGCTGGAAGTGAGAAATGATTTTGTAAAAGGAAAAGAAACAAAGAGAGAACAAATATGTAGTGTGTCTCAGTGTACATTTATGGTGGGAAGTATAGAAGAAAGTCTTGTTTCTTCATCATAGTGCCTCAAGCACTCTAGGAAAGCATTATGTCACTAAGACATTCCCCTACCCTTGTTGTTGCATTTTTATTTGTCCCTTATAAGGAGTCTTTCAGTGAGGTTATTAGGGATTGATTTAGTTCCTCAATATCCAACATAGTTTTTTTTTCTTATATAATCAGGATGCCTTTACACTAACATTTCTGTATATAAGTAACTTCCTTTGTTTACTGTTTCTCTGATTCACCAAAGTAATTCTAAAGCTTTTGGTTGCATTTTCTTCTAAAGTTTAAGAATTTCTCTAGAGAATCATAACATCTGGCTTCCTGCCATCTCTGAAATGAAGCCTACCTGACCATGGTAGATGATATCTTTGGTATTCTTGGTTCTTGAATTTTGTTTAAAAACAAGAAAACTGAAATAAGCCCATGTATTCTGTCAAACTACCATGCATTAAAATTTTATTTCAACAACAGAAACAGTATAAACCCTAAACACTTTTGGAAGTTGAACAAATATTTACTTCATTAACACTGGGTCAAGAAAAAAACAAAGAAAGAAGTGTTCTTTTTTAGTACATTTGCATCTATGTTCTTTAGTGAGATTGGTCTGCAATTATGTTTCTTTGTTGAGTTTTGGGTGGTTTGAGTATTAGGGTGAGTGTGTCCCATTAAAATAAATTTGGAAATGTTCTTTATGTTTCTATTTTGTGAAACAGTTTGAGGAAGCTTAACATTGGTTCTTCTTTGAAGGTCTGGCAGAATTCTCCAGTGAAATTATCTGAACCTGGGATTTTTATGGTTGGAAGACTTTTAATAACTTCTTAAATTTTCTTAGGGATTATAGTTCTCTTTAAATTGTTTATCTGATCTTGATTTAACTTTGGTAAATAGTGTCTATACAGAAAATTGTCTTTTCTTTTGCTTTTCTCAATTTTGTAAAGTATTGATTTGTAAAATATAACTTAATAAGTCTTTGGATTTCCTTAGTGTCTGCTATTATGTCCCATTTTCATTTCTGATTTTGTTAGTTTGGATAATCTCTCTGTCTTTTTGTTAGTTTGTATAAGGACTTGTCTATCTTGTTTTTTCAAAGAACCAGATCTCTTTTTTACAAATTCATTGAATTGTTTTCTTTGTTTATTACTGATTTCAGCCCTGAGTTTTGTGTCGGCTTTGCTGTTGTTGTTGTTATAGTACTAGGTACTTTAGGAATGCTGTTATGTCCCTGGTATAAGTATTCATTAATTTCTTTACTCAGTCAGCTTTTGCTATGAACCACCACTTTTATTGTGTCTTTTAAGATTGAGTATGTTGGAAACTCCTTTTAATTGAATTCTATGAAGTCTTACATTTCTTTCTTTGTTTCTTTCTTGACCTAGTGTAAACTAAGTAAATAGTTGTTCAACTTCCAAAAGTTTTTAGGCTTTCTATTGTTTCTGTAGTTGAAATCCAATTTTAATGCATGGTGGTCTGACGGAATACAGGGCGCTATTTCAGTTTTCTTGTATCTGTTGAGACTTGCTTTGTGACAGACTATGTGGTAAGTTTTGAAGAAGGTCCCATGACTTTCTGAGAAGAAAGTATATTCATTTGTGTTTGGCTGAAGTGTTCTATAGATAGATTCTTTCTTTGATTAGTTTCTGTCTAGACAGCCTGGTATTTGCTGAGAATGAGGTACTCAAGTCTTCTACTATTAAGGAGTGGAGTTTATTGGGTAACTTAAGCTTTAGTATTGTTTATTTTAGAAATGTGGGTGCCCTTGCATTTGGGCATAGATGTTGAGAATTGATACATTATCCTGGTGGATTTTTCTTTGAGAATAAAATGTCCTTCTCCATCTCTTTTAATTTTGTTTGAAGTCTATTTTGTTATATATTAAGATAACTATATCTGCTTGTTTTTTAGTTCCATTTGATTAAAAATATTTTCCTAACTTTACCCTTAAGCAATATCTATCTTTGATGTTGGAGTTTGTTTCTTGCACACTGCACAAGGATGGATACTATTTTCATGTCCTTTCTCTTATCCTGCACCCTTTTATTGTTGAATTGAGCCGATTAATATTGAAAGATGCCAATGACAGGGTTGTCTGTGCCTGTTACTGTGTTGCTGGTAGTAATAGTGGTAGTATGCATTTCTCTTCTTTGGATTTTTCTGACTTTATATTTTCTATTATCTGTGTTTACCTGGGTGTAGTTAATTTTCTTGGATGGGAGTTTTTCTTCTAATATATTTGTAGGACTGGATTTGTCACAGATATTGTATTAACTTTACTTGGTCAAGAATTCTCTTTATATCTTCTTCTATGGAGATGAAAAATTTATGTGAAATTCTCCTCTGCATGCGATGATTGTGTTTTATTGCCAATGGCTAATAAAGAAGCTGCTTTGGTTTATGGCAGGGCAGAATAAAGCCATGCAGGAAATACAAATAGAGATATATAGAGACAGTAGGTGGAGTGAAGGAGACACCCTGTAGGTGCTGAGAGAAAAAGATGCTCATAATCTTTACTGTTAAGCTAGAATCTAGTGACAATACACAGATTCATACAAATGGTTTAATTTAATACATTAGAGCTATGTAGAAATATGCCTGAGTCATCAGCAAAATAGTATATTATAATTAATATAGTTTCTGTATGAATAATTGGGTCTTGGCAGCTAAGAAATGAAATGCAGTCTCCAGTTAAAAAATCTCACCAATGTGTGGCAGCTATATTCTCATAAAACCTCAGAGAGCTTGAGAAGGAATTCTAGACACAGAAGAACAGAATTTAGCTTGGCTTCTTAGTAACAACATTTTATCAGGTGTTTACTACAGATAAGAAGATGTATGGAATTTGGTCTAGTGATATAAGTTTAAGGTCAACTATGTCACACTATACATATGTATTTCTGCTCTTGTTTAAGGTATTAAGATTATACAGATATATAATTATATGATTACATTAAATGTAATATATAATTAAAATTCAAATTAAATAGATTATCATTTATAATAGTCAAACTTTGGTGTGAGAGAATTGTCTGTATTCTGTTAAACATGTTTTAAATAAATGCTGATTGGTCAGGCCGTAAGTATAGGTGGGTCAACCTGACAGGAAGTAGAGGAGGAGTAATAAGAACAGGAGTATTCTGGGAAGCAGGAAACACCCTCAGCAGTTCTGCCCAGATCACTGAAGAAGCAAGATGTGAGCTGCCCTTCTGAGAAAGGTACTGAGCCATGTGACTAACATAGATAAGAATAATGGGTTAATATAAGCTACAAGAGCTAATAAGTAGCCTGAGCTAATGGGCTAATCAGTTTATAATCTTATGGAGACTTCTGTGTCCATAAAATTTTCTTTGGGGCCTGCCAGCTGTGGGGAACTAGGTAGGACATAAACCCCAACAAGCAGGCCCCTTCATGTTACAAAACTTGTTGTTATGTTAGGTTTTGTAGATATACAGAGATATATTTCAGTTAAACAAATAATCTCCAACACATCAGAGACCTACAGAATATGGCATTTAAAAGGTTTTAAGAACTTTGACTTTTTTCAGCAGTGAAACATTTCTGCTTCTGGCATTACCAAACTATTTCAAGAGAATGGACATTGATGAAACTCCTTATAGAGTTTGCCAGCCATTTAGACAAGAAACTTCTCTTGCCTGTATTGCTTAGTGGTATACTGTATGACTGGACATTCAGGGCCCACAGATAATGACTGTTGAACTTGCCAAAAGGTGAGAGAATCCTCTAGGCTTCATACTTCATGACAGAATCTGTCAGATATTCTGCAGAATATAGAAGAAAGTGACTGAGAAAGTGCCAATATAGGTCAAAGAGTCTTATAAATTTCCTGCTTCACAGAAAAGTCTACTGGATACCATGGGCCAGTAGGCTAAAGATGGATGCCCCAACACTGAAAAGAAACTTTGGATGAGTGTTAAGGCAATAAGATGTCTCTGTCAATTATAGAGTTTTGGAAGTTGCCTACATTGTACTTCCTGTTTACATAGGTAATATTATAAAATTTTGGGGATGTTGATAGAGTTAAAAAACAGATAGAGTTTTCCTTAGTTATAATAAAGTATAAATTAGATATGAAACTTTAGACTCAGAAAGATAAAATAAATACAAATAGAGTAAATATTATAATTGCAATTCTTGCTTGATAACTAATTTGTTATATATAATTTTACTATGTTAAAGTTAAAACATTTCTTTCTATTTAGACAGAAAAGGGGAGATGATGTGGGATTCCCTTCTATATGCTATGAATATGTTTTATTACCATTGGTTAATAAAAAGCTACTTTTGTCTAGGCAGAGCAGAATAAAACCAGAGAGGAACTCTAAACAAAGAAATAGAATTAGTAGAAAGTGTAAAGGAGATGCCATGTAGATGCCAAAGGAGAAAGACTCCCAGAACGTATACTGGTAAGCAATACCCTAGTGTCAATTTATAGATTAATATAAATGGGTTAATTTAAGATGTAAGAGCTAAGCACAAATATAACTGTGTCATCAGCCAAAAGGGTGTTGTAATTAGTATAGATTCTATGTGATTATTCAGGCCTAGGTGACCAGGAAATGAAAGAACAGTCTCCTTTTAGAGAAAATTTTGCTGAGAGTATTAATATGGGCTAGCATACAAGGTCTTTCACAGTTGGCAAGATAACAGTCCAGGCCCTTCTGGATTTAAAGTCTTCATTGAGAAGTTGGGTGTGATTCTAATAGATCTGTCTTTATATATTACTCGTTTAATTTCCTTGAAACTTTTATTATTATTTCTTTGTTCTCTATGTTTGATGTCATGATTATTATGTGATATAGTTACTTTCTTTGCTGATCCAATCTGTTTGGTATTCTTCAAGGTACTTGGATATTATAGTTATGTCCTTCTTTAGGTTAGGTGTTTGAACTGAGATTCTATTCCTTCTATTCCTATTATTCTTAGTTTTGGTCTTTTTATGGTATCTCAGATTTCCTAGATATTTCATGTTAGAAGTTTTCTAGATCTACCATTTTGTTTGGCTGATGAACCTATTTCCTTTATTGTACCTTCAAATTCTGAGATTCTTTCTTCAATCTCTTAAAATCTGTTGGTGAAGCTTGATTCACGTTTACTTACCCAAATTTTGCATTTTCTGAATTTCCTCAGTTTCTGTTTTCTTTAATGCTTCTATTTCCATTTGAAGGTCTTGAATAGTTTCCTCCACCTGTTTGGCTTTCCTTTGCTTTTTTGGCATTCTTTAAGGGATTTGTTGATCTAGCCCAATTTTTGTTCTCCTTTTCTCAATTTCTTTAAGATATCTTTTGTCTCCTTTTTTAGGACCTCTATCATCAATCTAAATTTGGTTTTAAGATCATTTTCTTATGTTTTTGTTGTATTAGAATATTCAGTGTTTGCTGTAGTGGGATTACTGGACTCCACTGGTAACATTTTGGATGGAATGTTGTTGCTTTCAGTTACATCTGGATTTGGAGTGTTTATAGGAATAGGTGCCAATTTCTGGGTATGTCTTTGTTGGATGAGTATTTTCTTCTTTAATTTATATTCCGTCTATTATTTTCTAGGTTCCATACCCTGTAATTGAGTGGAGTGTCTCTGTTTACTTTGGGGGCTAAACTTCTGATAGAAGTGGTGGATGCTGGTCAAGCAGTAGGTTACTTCCCAAGTTTGGGGCTAAAGTTCTGTCTATGTAGGTGTGTGGTCCCTGATTTGAACAGAGCATTTCTGAGCTCATATACTAGTTTCTGTTGGAGTAAGAGGTTTCTGCCTAGTTTTTAGAAAGATGACATGATCTCTGGGGTTCAGGATTCTAGCCTGGCCTCTACTGAGGTAGAAGACTTCCAGCAGAGGTATAGACAGGTATATTATTATGAGGAGAAGAGTGGCAGTTGGAGTTAGGCTGGGCAATCACAGGTAGAGTAGGGGATAGTTTTTGAGCCAAAATTATCTCAGGGCCTGTACCTCGAGGCCTATAGTACAGAAAAAAGCCTGATTCAAATTCAGGGCCTCAAATTTGGGGCCATAGGACAGAGAAAATCTTGGCTCGGGTTTGACTAAGAATGAGACAGCAAAAATTAGGTCGATGCCCCCACCACCAATGCCTCTCATTGGCTGGAAGTACCCTTACATCATATGTTGCTTAACCTTTATAAGCATATGCCCACAGTAATAAACTGAGTTTCTACTTTGACTTGACTCCCTATCACATCTGATTGTTCTGCATCATGGGGTTGCTGAAGGTGCATCCTTTGTCATGGGACTGCGGAAAGGGCAGATAGCACACTCACCTTTCCTGGGAGAGTATTATCTGGAGTTCAGGATGATGGTTTAGCCTCTGGGAGAAGAGGAGGCTGAAGCCAGAGGTTTGGAATGGGATGTGGAAACTATATATTTAGTGTATGTGTATAAATATATATGTGTATACATATATGCTTGTATGTATATGTGTGTGTGTGTATGTGGATATAAATATATAATCCAATTTGTCTGTTTTCATTGTTTCTGTGTATAATATCCTTTTAGTACTGACCACTGTGTGTGGGATAACCATTAAAGAAAAATCTGAAAAGGGAGAGGCTAATTCTCCCTTTTACATTTTATTTGTTTTTATTAGAATACATTACACACAATAAAAGGTTCCATTGTGCATTTTCATACAGGTACAGTGTTTCCATCATATCCCCCCTTACTCTCCTGTCCCCCTCCCCTCCCAATGGTGTCTTTCTCCCCCTCTTCTGTTTTTATGGTTGTTTTTCCATGGCCCAGTGAGCTTCAACAGCACTGTTTACAGGATCTTGGATAATGGTTATTTATTAAACTTTTAATGGTTATTATTAAACTTTTTTTTAATGTATACAATATTCTGTCTCTGTGTGTATGCTTGAAGGCCAGAAGAGGGCACCAGACCCCATTACAGATGGTTGTGAGCCACCATATGGTTGCTGGGAATTGAACTCAGTACCTTTGGAAGCGCAGGCAATGCTCTTAACCTCTGAGCCATCACTCCAGCCCCTAATTCTCCCTTTTACAATAGTCATTATTTGCCTATGATTTTGTCAAGGGGTAGAATCCCTTGCATGATGTAACCTGAGCCATGAATTTGGGAGATTTGATACAGATCTAGCTATTGGGGCCGGGTCCCAAGGAATCTATCAATCTATGCATGCATCCAATTGTAGTTTTCTATGATGTTCTCCACTTGGATTTTTAAAAGAAAGTTTCTTTGGGAAAGATCCTAGCTATACTAATCTGTGAGTTTAAAGATGAACTCTAAAATATAATTATAATTATTCTTGTCTAGCAAAGTGGCAGTCAAATATTATATTCTAAGTTTCATGACCTCACTAGCTCCTAGAAGTTGGCTATGATTCCAATAGCAGACATGATGCTCCTCCTATTTATTGGACCTGAAGTCCAATTAGACAGCTTTTTGTTACTACCAACATATGAATGCAACTTACTCAACATTTATAGATGTGTTTCCATGACAGTGATTTTTGTGGTTCATAGATGATGTAGCTTGATGGTACTATTTCTGCTCCTCTTTCTTGGAAGCCTGAACAACATTCTGTGAAACTGTGGAAATTAAACCACATGAAACAGGTTTTAAGGATAGATTAGCTTCAATTACTTGAATTCTGTTCAAAATTTGCAGTGTCTGAGAGTCAACTAAGAATTATATCACTAGTCTGCAGTGTGTTTGAAATCCTTTAGACTGCTGTAGGAATTCCTACTGCCAGTAGACTTTAAGTTACCTGTTCACTTCAGCATGGCCTCTTATACTATAATATAATAATATTGATGTAAAGTGCACGTCTGGCCTCTCTAAAGGCTGCTGTTCCCTGTTCAAGCAGAATACTATAATTTCTGAATCTACCCCAAAATAAATAATCCTCTATCATACTCAATTATTTTAAGTGGGATTTTTTTAATTGTCTGTCTTCATCTGGTGCATACAGGGATCCAGACTCCATACCTACTGGGTGGAATCAGCTTAAAGGCCTAAACAGTCCACAGCCCAGAAAGACCCCCAGCCTTGCCCACCTTACTTAGTTTTACCAGGTGTGTGTGTGTGTGTGTGTGTGTGTGTGTGTGTGTGTGTATGTGTGTTTTTGTAAAAACCCTGCCACAATGGAGCTAACTGCATGTGGCACCTTGGGAATTTTCCAAGCTCACACAGATCACCTCCCACATTGCCACATTGTAGGAGGAGGGCCCGCTTGTTGTTCCAACTGCCCAGAACTGAAATAACCACATAGATACTATATTAATTAAATCACTGCTTGGCCAATTAACTCTGAACTTCTTATTGGCTAATGCTTATATCTTAATTTAACCAATCTCCGTTAATCTGTACATCATCACATGGCAGTGTCTTACCAGGTAAAATTCAAATGTCTGTCTCCAGCAGGTCCATGACTTCCCTCTAACTCTGTATCCTTTCTCCCAGCATGCCATTGAGTTATCCCTCCTTACCTAAGTTCTGCCCTATTAACAGGCAAGACAGTTTTCTTTATTAATTTGTCAATGAAAGCAACATATAGACAGAGGACCTCCCACAACATTTCCCCTTTTCTTTTTAATCAAAAAGGAAGGCATTAACATAGTAAAATTCTAGGAAGAATTACAGTTACAATATTTATATCTACTTTATCTTTTAACATAAATAAGGAAAACTATAATTATAAATTTTTCAACTCCATAAAAGACTCCAGAAGGATATAATATTATCTAAGTAAACAGGATGTACATTATAAGCAACTTCCAATACTCTAGAATTGACAGAGACATCTTATTGCCTAAACAGTCACCCAAAGTTCTTCTGGACCATTGGAACATTCATTTTCAGCTAACAGGTCCATAGTTTCCAGCATACTTTTCCATGAATCAGGAAATTTCAAAGACAGTAAAGTCACCTTTTTTCTGTATCCTGTCTAATGTCTCTCAGACTCTTTTATGAAGAAGGAACCCTGAAGGATTATCTCACCTTTAAGCAAGTTCAGCAGTCATTTCTCTGTGTTTCCTACATGTCCAGTAAAGCCATCCAGGGAAGGGCAGTTTATCACCCAAATGGCTAACCAACTCCATAAGAGCCTCTTCAATGCCCATCTTCCTCTTAAAGTAGATTGGTGCTGCCAGGAGCATATGTGTTTCATTGTTATGAAAAGTCCTAAGTTATTTAAAAAAATTAAATGCCATATTCTGAAGGTCTCTGAAAGATGTAAAGAATACCTATTTAACCGAAATATATATCTATACATCTAGAAAATCTAACTAACCTGATTACAATCTTAACTATAATTGATTACTCTCTATTTACATATATTTCTTAATTATACATTACATTTATAAATGAACTACACAATCAAAATACCTTAATTAAAAGCAGAAATATACATAAAAATGACCTTAAATTTGTATCAATAAACCAAGATTTATACCAAAGCAAATTATTTATCTCTATAGCATATCCCCCTTTAAATGTAAACAAACATTTATAGACAATATTTGGAAATAGGGGCGTACTTTTGTCCAGACTGCTTCATGCTGTTTCGGGACACTGCTAATCAGGTCTTTTGTAGTGTATCCTGTATGCTAGGTTCATCTCTGTCAGCAGGTGAGTGAAATATTTTTTGTGGGGGTATTCACCACAACCTTTCAGGGAACATGGTCTGTAAAATCATATTGGTCTACAAGCAATCCAAAAGTTCTCATCTTTCAAAGCAACATGTCCTTGAACTCAAATTTTTGAATCAAGATACCTTTAGAACATATATTCTGGTTTAGATTAGCAGCCCATACAATGAAATGTTTTTCTGTACTTAGCTTTTTAACAGTCAAAAAATTAAAAGAAGACACAAAAATGTACATAATCCAGACTCTCTGACTTTTCCATCTTTATGTGGCTTATTTTTCTTTACTCCTTTTAATCAATGGCTATCTGTACTCTGACTCTTTAAGACTTTATCCTTTTTTTAAAGTATTACCTTTATGACTATCTATATTTTTTTCTTCTCTCCTCCAAGCCTAGATGCAGTTGTCCTAGATACACTATGAATCATTTGGATTTGTCTTTATTCTATATCTGTAATTATGGTCTGACCAGAAGCTCTTCTTAAAATGCTAAATGATTAAGAATCTCAGCTGCAACATTACTAAGTAAAATAAGTTACTACCTGCTTGCCACACCCAGTATGAAATTTAAGTGCTACCATTACTATGATATATATGGTACTGCCTTCTCACCCAGCAGAGTCCACCGTAGCAGAGCTGTTCTGTTGGGAGCCACCTGGAGGCACAGGTGGTCCTGCAGTTTGGAGGTAGCCATGTGGGGCTGAGCACCCTTGCCTGCACATGCTCAGAACAGCAGAATGGCATTAACCAATCAGGACAGCGTTCAAGCCGCTCCACCGTTTAAAAGCAGCTGCCTCGGGGCCCAACGCTCTCTCTCTAAGCTTTCTCTCGTCCCTGCTCTATCTTCCCTTCCCCCAATTTTCCTCAAGGGAATGCTCCAAATAAAGATGTGACCAGAGAAGGAATTCTCGTTTTTGGTGGCGTTCATTCCTGCTGGACAGGATGGCCCCCCGCACTGTTCACCACCTCTGAGACACTTGCACAGTGCTCCATATCTAGGGACACAGCTAGTCCATGCCACCATTAAGTAAGCTGCAGCAGTTTGCTGACAATCTGCACTCAAATGCTCTGTTTCCCAAAAGAGCTAGAGGTCATGCTGGCAGAATAGCATAGAAAGAAGCTGCACAGAAAACTGTCATTTTAAAATGGCCACATGTTTTTTTTTCCTATGGCTGAATCAGGAAAATCTTTCTCAAAGGAGCTGTGGCAAGCTGTCAGCAAACAGCAAGATGTTATGTTAAACTCTGTATTTTTGTGTCTAGAATTTCTTTTAAAGATTTCTCAAGTTTTATGTGGATAAAGTTAACCATTTTGGAGGGCCAATTTATAGGAGGAGGGCCCACTTGTTTGTCCTGTCTGCTCAGAACCAAAATAACCACACACATATTGTATTAATTAAATCACTCTGTGGCCCGTTAGTTCTAATTTCTTATTGGCTAACTCTTACATCTTAATTTAACCCATCTCCATTAATCTGTGTATTGCCATGTGGCAGTGGCTTACCAGATAAAGTTCCCAGTGTCTGACTCCAGTGGCTCCGCGGCTTCTCTCTGTATATCCTTTCTCCCTGCATGCCATTAAGACATCCCTACTTACCTAAGTTCTGCCCTATCAACAGGCAAGTCAGTTTCCTTATTTAATTCACCAATTAAAGCAACACATAGACAAAAGGACTTCCCACACCACCCCATTTCCTGATGCCTAGAGACTTGCATAGCTTCCAGTTTGTGCTCCCTGACAGTGAGTTCTGGGCTTCTTGTTTCATGTAAAGAATTGATTTAATTGCTTTTTACTTTTCATGCAAAACATTTTTCTCAATATTTAACCAGCACCAAGGTGAAAAAGACAAAGTGGCTCAGGACTGTTTGTGGAACCAGGTTGTGTTGCTAGTTGTGACTCTGCAACCACAACACTTGCTGAACAGTAAAGATTATTACACAATTTACCAGACCTTGTGGCAGGTAATTAATAAGTTAATAAATTTGAAAGTTATATAATGGCACATAACATTACCATGGAAAATTTTAGTAACTGTTTTGTTAATACTATGGATTATATTCTGCAAAGGCTTATATGGATATTCTGATGCATCCATTTGCTGGATATTGGGACTCAGTTTTTTCTTCATATTATATCCTTAGGAAAATGATTTGATAACAGAACCAAGAATGAGGTACTTTAAAAATTACACAGTCTTTACAAACTAATAATGAACACCTAGCTGACAAGATTAATACCATCAAAAATCAAAATTTACCTGAAAGAATTAATACTATTGAAAAGGGTAACATAAATTTGACAGACAAATCTGACTACATGTCTAAGGGTACTATAAAAGAATTCATGCTGTTGAATTTGACAATCAAAATTTGTTAAAAAGTTATGATAGGTTAGCAGATAGAGAATCTCTTCAGGATCACAATCTGCAGTTTATCCAAATAATGTCCAAGGATGAGGTGTTATCTTTAATGGAAAAATTTCAGACTTTGGAATCACATGTCAGAATGAAGACCAGAGGCTAGGTACCTCAATAAAATCACAAGAAATATATACAAACCAGGAGATTCAGGATTTAAAAAGACAATCATAATTTTTTTAAAGAATTGGAGAACTTACTGGAGCTGATGAATAGGGAAAGAAAGTACAAGGAGTGGATTTAATATTGTCAGTAATGATCAGAGATGACATACAAAGGGTGTTAGCTTCCTACACATTAGTCTACTCTGACAAAGTATCAAATTCCAAAGGCCCAAAAATTTCCAAAGAAGGTAGATTAATACCTGTAGGAATGAATGATGTAGAAGAAATTAAGCAAATAAAAGAAACTTACAACTTGCATTCCTCATTTTTTAGGGAGATTGTAAAGACGTGGACTTCTAGCATTAAAGCTATGCCACATGACTGGCTTCAGTTAGTTTCAGCAGTCCTGGATGATGGGCCTCAATTTAGGATTGAATATTATTTCAGAGAAGAGGCTAAACTTAAAAAAATGGGGAAAAGCAAAATGACTTGAGACTTTTCAAGATAAAATTTTTGGTGAGGGCACTTATGCTGATCCACAGGCTCAAGCTCTTTACAATGATTAAATATTGTCCCTATGCCACAAAGAATCCTTAAATGCTTGGGGCAGGATTCAAGAACTAGGAAAATGAAATTGAATCATGTACCAGGATTAAACAGTTTCAAAGAGAAGACTTTAGTGAATTTTTATGAAGATTAACTAAAGCTGTACAATTAGGAGTATCAGAACCACATGCTAGATGAATACTTATTGAATCACTGTCTTTTGAAAATGCCCTCTTAGAATGCCAAAAGTTACTTGGGCCTTTAAAGATTAGAACAGTACCATTGGATGAATGGATCCTGCATACAATGAACATTGAGACATTTGGCTATAATACTAAATCTTGGGTAGCAGAAGCAATTTCAAAAAGGAATGAGGAGACATCAAAATGTCAAATGTTTTATTGTGCTATAATAGGACATCTGAGAAGGGACTGTAGACAAAGAATTCTTAGGTATAATATCTCCTTTGGGAATGGCAATAATAGGAGGACTCAGCCTTCAGGTATATGTAGAAGGTATGGCAAAGACCAAAATTGGACCAATGAATGGATCAACCAAAGAAAGAAAAGGCAACTCAAGACCATTGGAAAACTCCTTGAGGGGGCTCTTGAATGTTTCTAGTCATTCATAATCACTGTGGAGGACATGTTTCACCAGAAAAATTAAAAAATTCAGAGCCTTCTGAAAAAGATCATACTTCTCTGGATGACGGAATAAACATGGAGGATAAATCTGGAAATCCTCTGTCTTCTCTATTAATGGTTCAAGGATGTGTTTATGTCACAATGGGAGCCAGGAGATGTGCTAGTTTGGGGAAGGGGGTCTTACCCCTTTTTGAACAGGAGAAGAAAAGTTATGAATACCATCAAAACTAATAAATATTCGGCTTGAATAAAAATCTTTTGAGAAAGAGAATGACAGTTTATCCACAGAGATAACAATCAATAAGATGGTAAGGAAACATCATAAGGGTTGGGGCAGGGTTCTGTATTTGTCTTTACAGGAAAATGCTCATCTACAAAAAATCAAGAGACCATGGACATCTAGATACCTAAAGAGGACATGATAAGTATTCAGATAGGATCACCAAGCAAAGAGATTTATAAGTTGTGAGGACATATAATCTGAGTGTAAGAGTGTCTGAATACTAAATAAAAAAATAATCATGACTCAATTAGAAATCAAAGCTGGCTTTGGAGTTGGACACTGGCTTTGTCCTTCTCTAAATCCAAACATTTCATAAAAATAAAAATTCAGACTTCTGTCTCATGCCAGGAGCCATGATAAGGGACAGAAAGAAAAAAGAATTTAGAAACAGTTTTACTTATCTTCATACCTATTTTTGTCTTTGTCATATCTTTAATTGAATAAATATGTCTGTATAAATAATGTTTAAGTTTTCCACAATGAGCAATGAATTATTCTACAATAATTTTTGAAGTTTCCAGGTAGAAGATGGGACCCAACAACAATAACTCCACCTGGTTGATATGATGTCATGATGCTAATAGCACTATTATAAGACCTGTTTTAGGGCACCAGCTTCTCAAAGTGGTTCCAATTTCTTTAGCTATAATAGTGCACTTTTTTTTTACAATGTTTCATCCAGAACTCCAAATAGGAACCTCAGAAAAACCACACAGAATACTCAGAGACTATTCACAATTATTCCAGAAAGTAATCTTGGAACTTATGTATCATTTTACTTTCAAAGGATCCCATAAAAAGAACATTGCCACTATGACATTTGGAAGTAATTCTAGAAGATGAAGTCCCCTTTCCCAACAAAGTCTGTCATCAGAGTTAAAGATATCATTTAGGGGTTGATTATAATTGGTATAGGGTTGGGGATAGGGGAAAATTAGGTAAGCTCATGGATCTCCTAAAAAAAAGAAAATAGATGAGACAATAGATTAGTGTGAGCTACTTTTATAGGCAATTTACATTGATATAGATTCTTGTATTTTAATAAAAGTTAAATTGTATTCAATATGTTCCTATTTTGTCTACAATATTTGTATACCTAGGCAAAGTTATTTTGTCATATTGTAAGCATGCATACTTCTACCTATGCTTAAAACATTTTGTATATTGATACAAATTTAGGATATATTTATCATATTGCAATATATATTTCTACCTCT
This sequence comes from Myodes glareolus, assembly GCF_982192425.1. Classification (NCBI taxonomy): domain Eukaryota; kingdom Metazoa; phylum Chordata; class Mammalia; order Rodentia; family Cricetidae; genus Myodes; species Myodes glareolus. The sequence continues at coordinate 71,106,387 of NC_142041.1, read as the reverse complement.
GACCAAAATACTTTTACATTGTTCACCTTTGGAGGTCATTATCCTCATTTGTTTCACAGTTGTTTAAAGAATATTTAATATTCTAACATGAAGTATTGAAGTTATATCAGTATTAAGATTTATAGATCAATAGTCCTCCATATTTTTAATACTTATAGTTAGACTAACTAGGGTCTTTAGATACATAGAGATTATATTCTGTATGGATAGGTAACTTCAAAAAGTTGCAGAATGTAGCATTTACATAACTTAGGGTTCTGTTGATGTGAGACACAATTGCTCCTGGCAGCATGGATCTATTTCCAAGAGAATGTTGATCAACAAAAAATGACATTTGGAGCTTGTTTTCTTCTTGACAAAACTGGCCATTGGGCAAGGAATTGCCATGCATCGACCACTGACGGAATGCATGATGTCTAAACAGGACAAACAGGATCCAAAAAAAGACTGCCAAATCTTGCCAAGACAGGATAAGATGGTTTTGAAAAATTTCCTGCCTCTGAAAATGGTCTGTCAATTACTCTAAACCTTAGTCAAAGTTGGTAGCTCCAACATTGCAAATGAGACTTTGGGTGATTGCCCAGGTAGCCAGTTGTCTCTGTTTTTTTCTTTTTGCACATGTTGAAAGTTACTTGATTGTACTTCCTGCTTACTCAAGAAATATTATTTCCCTTCTCGGGTCTTCAATGAGATTGATGACTAGATAGCTGTAGTTACTTTCCTCTAATGACTTGGCCAAATTATTTATTATATAAGACTTAAATTCATTAGGATAGGATAATTATTGAAGTATTTACTAGGTTTATTGTTTGATATTGTTTATGCTGGTTGTAATTATAATTTTTACATGTGACATTTGTTCTTACTGTAAATAATTTTGTATTAGGCTTAGAGCTGTTTTATTTAAACAAAAGGGGGAGGTGCTGTAGGAATTCCTACCATCAATAGCCTTAAAGTTACCCACCCCCACTTGGGCATAGCCTTTTATGCTATAAATGCTGATGTAAAGCATGCATCTGGCCTCTCTTCCGGCTGCAGGATTTTGTTGCTGTTCCTTGTTCGAGCAGAGGGCTATAATCTGTGAGTTTACCCTTAAATAAATAACCCTTTATTATACTCAGATTACCTGAACAGCCATATACAAAGAGACTTCTAGTGTCTGATACAGAATTTTTTGTTAGTCTTTGATTCTTACAGGATATATTTTCAAAAATTAAAACACAAATTGTTTCTTCATTATGTTAGTTTTATAATTCTATATAGCAATCCTGATAATGTGTTCATTTCTTCATTACCTCACCTGAATCTGCTACTGTAGTGATTAAAGAATACAATTTTGATTTAATCAATCAGCACAGCAGTAAGAATTAAATCAATTAATCCACTAAAAGATAAATCAAAGACTGACCCTTCCTGGATTAAATACATCTTCCCTTTTTCTACAAGAGAAATAGGTAAGTCACTCCTGTTTGTTTCATTTAGTTGATATAGTGGGCTGTCACTCTCTCAGCTGTACTCACAATTTTTATTTTGTCTTCTCTAGAGAAGACTGTAAACCTGAAATCGCTGGCTCCTGCTATTCAAAGCATATTGAAACATGGTCAGAAAAATGATGCATGATGGACAATGTCTTGGGGTTCTTTGAGAGACCAGCAGCAGGTCTTTGACTTCAGGTGTGTTTTGTTCCCTGGAATGTCCTTGGATGTGATTCTGTGCCTTCTGTGTTAAATATTCACATTAAATTTATAAAACATGTTTATTCTTGTTGGAAAACAGAACTTAACTTTAGAACCCAATCTAGTCTCTGTGCCCTGAATCTGAATATTGCCTTCTGCCTTACTTCCATGCTTTCTTGTATGTACTCTATAGTATTTGTCAGACAATTATCTTTAAATTAGTCTTTCCTGAGAAAGTTCTAGGAAAGGGCTCTCTGTTAATATTTAGTATGCACTTACTGGCATTTACTTGCATGTTTATTCTGAACTAAAACTTTCCTTGTATGATTGCTTTATTCATTACATTTGTTTGTATATAAGTATACTAAAACTGAAGCAAGATTTTCTACAGCATTAGGTTATAGTCTGACTCATTTCTTTAGGTCTTCAGATCCCAGGTCCAGCAGGCAAGATCTGCACAGGTCATCTGAAAATTTGACAGGACATGATTGATGTATTGGTGAAAGGCCTTGAACAGTAAATGGGTAATTTAAGATTTTATTTAAAGTATTGTTTCTATAGTAAATAGTGTTATCAATCTCAGGTCAAATCCTCATAATTACAATTTGCCACTCATATCAATTTATAAATCCAAAATTAACTGTTATGCTATAAAATATCATGATGACATATTTTTCTGGATTTATTTCCATTAGTTCCTTGGGATATTATAATTACTGTGAGTACATTAATTAAAGAAAGGTTAATTCTATGAACTGTGAATATAAGAAAGTCCTTTCTAAAAAATACATAGCAAAATAAAGTTAGAGATGAGGAATATTAATATTTCTTTCAAATTAATAACTAGATAACATGGAATAGTAAATGTTGGCAGAAATAATCTTTCTGTCTTTTCCTGGGCTTGCAAGAATACACATATTTATTTAAACAACTTTATAAATAAACACATAGTACTCATTCATAAAAGTGTTTTGCATGCAATACATTGGGGTATTAAAATACTCCATATATTTCTGATATACTATATGCCCACTTAAATATCTGTAAAATTTATTATATGTTAATTATCCTTAGATGTTTTCATTTATTTTATCATTCATTTTTATTAGTAAAATAATTTGGCGTCTATAGCATTGCAACTGTAATACAGAAGTAATTCTTCTGTGACAATAGCAGTAATGAATCCTTCCATTTTTAGCAGAATAACATAACTTTAAAAGCATTTGTCATTCCTGACCAGCAGGGGCCCTGACTTTTAGCAGAGGGCCATAGGAGGGGTGAGTTTGCTTCGGGCCCATGGCAGGGTCCCAGTGAGGAGGAGCTTGGGCGTTCCCTGACCCCATAGACGCCCAGGTCGCCCTGCAGTGCTGGCTCCCCCTTCCCGCCTGACATCCCAGCTCCCATCCAGGTACGAATTCCTATATTTCTCCCTTCCCCCTGGGGCCATAAAATTTCCCCAGCTCAGCTGCCTTGCAAGCTGAGCCTGCAGTGTAAGCGCATCCCGGAAAGAGGGAGTGCCTGTGCTTCAATAGCCTGCTGAGGAAAAGTGGGCATTCTGTCAGTGAAGTCCCTGCCCAAGAAGGGAACCTGACCTGGTAACAGAAGTTCCAATAGATAACATTTGAAGTAAGAGATGGGCAGACGCCAAGGCAAGACCTCTTCCAACAATCTGAAAAACAACATGAAAACACCAGATCACAAGGACCCTACAATAGAAGGACTTGAACACCTTAACCCAGAAGAAGTGGAAAAAAGTGCCATTATGAAAGCAATAGAGTGTCTTAAACAGGATATGAATAACTCCCTTAAAGAACTGGATGAGAAATTTAACAAAAAGTTTGAAGAAATGAGTATAGAAATAGATGAGAAATATAACAAAAAGTTTGAAGAACTAAGTAAATCCGTGAATGAGACCCTGAGAAACCAAGAAAAAAACAATCAAACAAGTAAAGGAAACAGTTCAAGAATTGAAAACTGAAATGGAGGCAATGAAGAAAACACAAACCGAGAACCAGCTGGATATGGAAAATCTAGGTAAACGAACGGAGACTACAGATTCAAGCACAACCAATAAAATACAAGAGACAGAAGAACGAATCTCAGATTCTGAAGATACCATAGAGAAAATAAATGCTCTGGTCAAAGAAAACGGCAAATCCAACAAATTCTCTTCACAAAACATTCAGGAAATCAGGGACACAATAAAAAAAACCAAATCTAAGAATAATAGGGATTGAAGAAGGAGAAGAACTGAAGATCAAAGGCCCAGAAAATATATTCAACAAAATTAGAGAAGAAAACTTTCCCAACCTAAAGAACGATATTCCTATGAAGGTTCAAGAAGCATACAGAACACCGAATAGACTGGATCAGAAAAAAACTTCCCCTCACCATATAATAATCAAAACACAAAACATACAGATTAAAGAAAAAATTTTAAGAGCTGAAAAGGAAAAAGGTCAAGTAACTTATAAAGGTAAACCTATCAGGCTTACACAGGACTTCTCTATGGAAACCATGAAAGGCAGAAGATCCTGGATAGAGGTACTGCAGAAACTAAGAGACCATGGATGCAAACCCAGACTACTATACCCAGCCAAGCTATCATTCACTATCAACGGAGAAAACAAAATATTCCAGAATAAAAACAAATTTAAACAATACGTAGCTACTAATCCAGCCATACAGAGAATATTAGAAGGAAAATCACTACCGAAGGAATCCAACATTCCCAACACTGCCTACAATAACTCAAACATCTAGCGACCATTCACAAGCACAAAACAAAGAAGGAAAACACATACACTCTACTACCTAAAAAAAAAAAAAAAATGACCGGAGTCAACAACCACTGGTCATTAATATCACTTAATATCAATGGACTCAATTCACCTATAAAGAGGCACAGACTTAGAGATTGGATACGAAAACAGGATCCAACATTCTCTGTTTACAAGAAACACACCTCAATCACAAAAACAGACACCTACTCAGAATAAAGGGTTGGGAAAAGTTTTCCAAACAAATGGACCTAAGAAACAAGCGGGTGTGGCCATTCTAATATCTAACAGAATCAACTTCAAACTAAAATCAATCAGAAGAAATGGAGATGAACATTTCATACTCATAACTGGAACAATTCATCAGGAGGAAGTCTCAATTCTGAATATCTATGCTCCTAACATAAAGGCAACCACATATGTAAAAGAAACTCTTCTAGAACTTAAGGCAGTCATCAAACCACACACACTAATAGTAGGAGACTTCAACACAACTCTCTCACCAATGGACAGGTCAATCAGACAGAAACCAAACAGAGAATTAAGAGATTTATTGGAGGTATTGAATCAAATGGACTTAACAGATATCTATAGAACACTCCACCCAAATAGGAAAGAATATACCTTTTTTCTCTGCAGCTCAAGGAACCTTCTCGAAAATTGACCACATACTCAGTAACAAAGCAAACTTCCACAGATACAAAAAAATATTAATAACCACCTGTGTCTTCTCAGATCACCATAGACTAAAATTAGAATTCAACAACAATGCTTCCCCCAGGAAGCCAACTTTCTCATGGAAGTTGAACAGTCAACTACTAAATCACCCCTGGGTCAAGGAAGAAATAAAGAAAGAAATTAAACTCTTCCTTGAATTTAATGAAAACAAAGACACAACATACTCAAACCTATGGGACACTATGAAAGCAGTGCTAAGAGGAAAGTTCATAGCACTAACTGCCCAATTAAAGAAAACAGAGAAAACATACATTGGAGACTTAACAGCACACTTGAAAGCTCTAGAAAAAAAAAGAAGCTGATTCACCCAGGAGGTCTAGAAGACTGGAAATATCAAACTGAGGGCTGAAATCAACAAAATAGAAACACAGAAAACAATCCAAAGAATCAATGAAACAAAAAGCTGGTTCTTGGAGAAAATCAACAAGATTGACAAACCCCTATCCGAATTAATCAAACAGCAGAGAGAGAACATGCAAATTAATAAGATCAGAAATGAAAAGGGGGACATAACCACAGACACAGAGGAAATTCAGAGAATCATTAGATCTTACTATGAAAGTTTATATGCCACAAAGTTGGAAAATGTAAAAGAAATGGACATTTTTTTAGATAAGTACCATATACCAAAGTTGAACCAAGAACAGGTGAACAATCTAAATAGACCTGTTAGTCGCGAAGAATTAGAAGCTGTTATCAAAAATCTCCCTACCAAAAAAAGCCCAGGACCAGATGGTTTCAATGCAGAATTCTACCAGAACTTCCAGGAAGAGCTAATACCTATACTCCTTAACGTATTCCACAATATAGAAACAGAAGAGTCATTGCCTAACTCCTTTTATGAAGCTACAGTTACATTAATACCAAAACCACACAAAGACACAACCAAGAAAGAGAATTACAGGCCAATCTCACTCATGAACATCGACGCGAAAATTCTCAATAAAATACTGGCAAACCGAATCCAAGAACACATTAGAAAAATTATCCATTATGATCAAGTCGGCTTCATTCCAGAGATGCAGGGCTGGTTCAACATATGCAAATCTATCAATGTAATCCATCATATAAATAAACTGAAAGAAAAAAACCATATGATCATCTCACTAGATGCTGAAAAAGCATTTGACAAAATTCAACACCCATTTATGATAAAGGTGTTGGAGAGACTGGGGATACAAGGATCATACCTAAATATAATAAAAGCAATATACAGCAAGCCGACAGCTAACATCAAACTGAATGGAGAGAAACTCAAAGCCTTTCCACTAAAATCGGGAACGCGACAAGGCTGTCCACTCTCTCCATACCTCTTCAATATAGTGCTTGAAGTTCTAGCAATAGCAATAAGACAACATAAGGAGATCAAGGGGATTCGTATTGGAAAGGATGAAGTTAAACTTTCATTATTTGCTGATGATATGATAGTATACATAAGTGACCCCAAAAACTCTACTAAAGAACTCCTACAGCTGATAAACACCTTTAGTAACGTGGCAGGATACAAGATCAACTCCAAAAAATCAGTGGCCCTCCTATACACAAAGGATAAAGAAGCAGAGAGGAAAATCAGAGAAACATCATCTTTCACGATAGCCACAAATAGCATAAAATATCTTGGGGTTACTCTAAGCAAGGAAGTGAAAGACCTATTTGACAAGAACTTTAAGTCTTTGAAGAAAGAAATTGAGGAGGATACCAGAAAATGGAAAAACCTCCCCTGCTCTTGGATTGGGAGAATCAACATAGTAAAAATGGCAATTCTACCAAAAGCAATCTATAGATTCAATGCAATCCCCATCAAAATCCCATCAAACTTCTTCACAGACCTTGAGAGAACAATAATCAACTTTATATGGCAAAACAAAAAACCCAGGATAGCCAAAACAATCTTATACAATAAAAGAACTTCTGGAGGCATTACCATCCCTGACTTCAAACTCTATTACAGAGCTACAGTATTGAAAACAGCTTGGTATTGGCATAAGAACAGAGAAGTCGACCTATGGAATTGAATAGAAGACCCAGATATTAACCCACAAACTTATGAACACCTAATTTTCGACAAGGGAGCTAAAGGTATACAATTTAAGAAGGAAAGCATCTTTAACAAACGGTTCTGGCATAACTGGATGTCAACCTGTAGAAGGATGAAAGTAGATCCATATCTATCACCATGCACAAAAATCAAGTCCAAATGGATTAAAGACATCAACATTAATCTGTCCTCTTTGAACCTGATAGAAGAGAAAGTGGGAAGTAGTCTACAAGATATAGGCACAGGAGGCCTCTTCCTAAGTAGGACCCCAGTAGCACAGACAATTAGAGAAACAATGAAAAAATGGGATCTACTGATACTGAGAAGCTTCTGTAAAGCAAAGGACATTGTCAGTAAGACAAAAAGGCTGCCTTCTGACTGGGAGAAGATCTTCACCAACCCCTCATCAGACAAAGGTCTGATCTCCAAAATATACAAAGAACTCAAGAAACTAGACACTAAAACTCTAATTAACCCAATTAAAAAATGGGGTACTGAACTTAACAGAGAATTCACAACAGATGAACTTCGAATGGCCAGAAGACACTTAAGGTCATTTTCAACCTCTTTAGTGATCAGGGAAATGCAAATCAAAACCACTTGAGATACCATCTTACACCTGTCAGAATAGTTAAAGTCAAAAACACCAATGATAGCCTATGCTGGAGAGGATGTGGGGTGAGAGGAACACTCATCCATTGTTGGTGGGAATGCAAACTTGTGCGGCCACTGTGGAAATCAGTGTGGCGGTTTCTCAGGAAACTGGGAGTCAACCTCCCTCAGGACCCAGCAATTCCACTCTTGGGAATATACCCTAGAGATTCCCTAACATACTACAAAAGCATTTGTTCTACTATGTTCATAGCAGCACTATTTGTAATAGCCTGAACCTGGAAACATCCTAGGTGCCCCTCAATAGAAGAATGGTTAAAAAAGGTGTGGAACATATACACATAAGAGTTTTACTCAGCGGTAAAAAACAATGACATCTTGAATTTTGCATGCAAATGGATGGAAAAGAAAACGATTTACTGAGTGATGTAAGCCAGACAAAAAAAAGAGGAATATGGTATGTATTCACTCATAAGTGGATTCTATCCATAATTAAAGGTCTTTGAGCCTATTATTCGTGATCCTAGAGAAGCTAAATAAGAAGATGAACCTGATGAAGATTATTTAGCTATCCGCCAGGAGGTAAAAAATAGACAAGAGTCCCAGGTAACATCGGGTGCATGGGGTGGGGGGGGGTGGGAGGGTTGTTGGAAGGGGAGAGGGTTAAAGAGAAGGGAGTAGGGGAGGAATGGGGAAAGCTTGGTGGCCTGGAATGGGGGGGAGGGAGGAAGGATGAATATGGGATCAGGGAAGAATATATTTCAACTAAGGGAGTCATCTTAGGGTTTACAGGAGACTTGATTATATATGGGATCCCAGGTCCAAGGAGAGATCCCCAGATTGTTCTCTGGACAGAGGAGAGGGTGCCTGAACCGGCCTTGGCCCATAACCATACTGATGAATATTTTGCTTATCACCATAGATCCTTCATCTGGCGAAGGACGGTGATACAGTTGGAGACCCACATTGGAGCACCGGACTGAGCCCCCCAAGGTCCAAATGAGGAGCAGAAGGAAAGAGAACGTGAGCAAGGAAGGCAAGATCAGAGGGAACCTTCATCCGAAGATGGATGGCGATACAGACGGAGAACCACATTGGAGCACCGGACTGAGCCCCCTAAGGTCCAAATGAGGAGCAGAAGGAGGAAGAACATGAAAAAGGAAATCAGGACTGCGAGGGATGCGATCACCCACTGATACAAGGGGACTGATCTAATGAGAGTTCACCAACGCCAGTTGGACTGGGACTGAACCAGGACGTGATCTAACCAGATTCTCGGAATTTGGCCGGATTCTCTGAATGTGGCTGGCCCGAAGTCTTTTTGAAAAATCATTGACAATGGCACTGGGACTTGTTTCCTCTGCATATACTGGATTTTGGGGATCCAGTCTGATTGGATACTCACCTTCCTGGACCTGGAGGGAGGAGGGAGGAACTTGAAGTTCCCACAGGGCAGGAAACCCTGACTGCCCTTAGGGACGGAGAGAGAGGAGGAGAGAGAGTGGGGGGAGTGGGAGGGTGTTGCGAAGAGGGGCGGAAATGGAAACTTTTATAATTTAATAAAATTACTTTCAAAAAAAAGCATTTGTATTTCAAATAAATTTGTGTTCTTATATTTTTTTATTAAATGAATATTAAATGAATTTGTATATAATTTCTCATATACATGAAATTATTAAAAGTGAGTTGTCTCCAGTGTTCAGTTTATTCTGTTCATTTGTTCTATTACTTTTACTTGAAAGTGCAATTTTGTCTTATACATTATTCTTCTGTATTTGAAACGGCAGATATAGGTGTCCAATATTATGAATTTGTCAGAAGGCATACTGTTTAAAGTGGTGTCTTTCTTCTTCCTTTCCTTTGGATTTTGTATTAGAAACTGGCATTAAACTCTAGTTCACCTTCTTCTATTCATTGATTTTTAAATTCTTTTGTCTGAGCATCTTGCTGCCATTTCCTATCACAGACATTTTGCTGCTTTCCTTTATGTGTATTCAAGCTTTCTGTCAAAAGCTATGGATCTCTCATCTTAGATTTAGTCTTAGGCATTTGCTTTTAAATATCTTTGAGTTTAGTTTTGCTTTAAGGTATTTTCTTTAGTTTCTTGAGGACCTAAGTGTCTGCCTTTTCCTGTCAGTCATTTCTAGTTCTTTAACTATACTTGTCAATCACACATATTTGTGAGGAAAAAAGATGCTATAATTCTTGTTGTTCTAGGTAGTTAACATTTGAATTACTATTGTTATGTTTCTGATTTGTATTGTTAATGAAATCAATTTTAAAAAACCACTTCAGTTAAATTCTCATTTCTCTTTTCCATATAAACATAAGTAAATAACAAGCTTATTACTTTAAATATCTTTACATTGAAATGTTTCTTTTCAATTTCTCTTACAATTCAAGTGTTTCTATAGTTCATAAAAACTAATGGTGACACTTGGTGCAAAAGAAAACAAATTTTCAGCACAGTTAGAACTGTTCAGTGGATCATGGATTAATCAAATAAACATGAATCTTCCTCATTACTAGTTTTTATCATGTTATAAGATTTCTTTAGGTCATTTCTCTGTATATATTGTTCAAAGATATCTCTTATTTTATACTAAGGTCATTTTCATCTTCATTTAAAATTATGATAACAATTAAGTGGATTCACTTTACCTTATCTAACTTTTAATGTATAAATATCCAATATCCTTGTCAACATTTCTATTACTTCTAATACTATTTATAAATCAGATTGATAAAATTTTCATATCACTGTCATATGACAAGCTTCATACTCTCTTTAAAATAATTTGTGTGTTTACTGAATATTTACAGTTACAAATTATATATAATTATTCAAGAGTAATTTTATTCAGCTAATTCAAACCACCTTGATATATCACCTAACACAATATGAATGACAATAAATATTAGTGAGAATGGTAGATAAAACAACCCTCATTCATTGTTGATGGTAGTAAAATTTAATAAAACAAATGTGGAAATCAGTTTGAAGATTTCTGAAATTTAAAGCTAGAGTTAACACTAAAATCAAATATTTACCCTTGGCCATAATCCCAGAGATTCCCATACCTTATCAAAGAGATTATTATACCTTCCTGTTAATTGCTGCTTTATTAATAATAGAAAGAAATTTTAATCAATGTCACTATCCATCAATAGAAAAATAGATCATGAAAATTTTATTTATGCATGTATGTATACTTAATATATATGACATTCATTTCTATATGTAATTGAATATATATTTAAAACATATATGAATTTACCATCCCAAATATAACCACGAGCATTGTAATTTGTTTCTGTTTAAAGAAAATTCATCTGATTGAAATTCAATAGAGATCAGGTGGTCATTCAGTGATCTCAAACCGCAAAATATAAAATTTTAATCTTGTTAACTGAAGAATTGTAGAATGAACTCACAAGTTAGTTCAGTAAAAAGTTTCTTAAATCTTGAAACATACAATCAAACAACTACAACAAAAACTTGGCAGGCACACTGTAAATCTCTGCAGGTGCCTAGTGGATGGTGATAGAAGACAGGAAGTAAAAATCTTCCTTTTTTTAGACATGTAAGTTTAGGCAGCAAGCAACCACAAAGCAAGAGAGAGATTAGCCATTTGGCAAAGGAATGCATCTTCAGTAAAAGAATAAAAAAGCCCAAAGTACAAAGGAAAGAATACTGGTGTTCTTGCTGCATATAAAATAAAGAAACAGAAAATTAGGCACAGGAAACTTATTTTACAAAGCTTAGCAGGCATCCCTCACCAAAACCTCATAATGGTTCTGTAGTGACTGTACAGAAATTAGAGATTATGCAAAGGAAAGTGCATGATTCCAATGCTTTGGTAACTACTCCTCTCATCTCTTTAGCAAGGCATTCAGTGAATTTGCCTTTCTGATGGTAGTTTCCTCACCAACTGTTTGAATGGTCTAAAAGGATGTGGTTGTTTGAATGGAAATACCTCACAGACGCATGTGTTTGAATCCTTCATCCATTGGAAGTGTCTCTATTAGCAGGTGTGGCCTTGTTGGAGTAGGTGTGACCTTGTCAGTTGATGTGTGTGACTGTGGAGGTGGGCTTTCCATGAATGCTCATGCTAGACCTAGGGTGGCCGTCTCCAGCCTCTGCTAGCAGATCAAGATGTCGAACTACCAGCTCCTTTTCCAGTACCATGTCTGCCTGCATGCTACCATGTTTCCTTCTAATATAATAATGAACTAAACCCAGGAACTGTAAGTCAGTCCCAATTATGTATTTTCCTTTATAAGGAATGCTGTGGTTGTGGTGTTTCTTCACAGCAATTAAATCCAAATAAAGACACTGGATAAACCTGCATGCATTAGACATCTTAGAAGTACTTTCATTCCTTTAACTAAAAAGGAGTATCATTTTTATAAGGGACCTGCAATACTCTCCCCTAATTCATGTGAAGTGCTAATGCCATGGTAAGACTCTTACTACTTTAGAAAGGATCTTTGTTTTTTATGTTTTTCTCTTATTTATTTTTTATTTGTTGTTACTGTGTTATTAATTTTCATATTATTTCGATCAAATTTGGGAGTATAAAAAATGAAAGCTAAAGGTATAGAAACACATTCATTCTTTCATGTTTGATAGTGTCTTTAATGGAACCAAAAATGTGAATGTAGTGAAGCCTAAGTTATTAATTTTTTGTAGCTTGTACTTATAATGAAAATCATTGTCAAATTTGAGATTTTGTGTATTTTACTATATTACCTAGTTTAATAGTACTGTATTTACAATTATATGTAAGGTTATGTGAACTTAACCATGACAGGTAAAATGTATGTTATTTTCCTTTTTTGTTGTTTTTTATTTTTATTTTTCAAGACAGGGCTTCTATGTAGCTTTGGAGTCTGTCCTGGAACTCACTCAGTATACAAGCCTGTCTTTTAATTCAAGGAGACCCACCTGCATCCTTTTCCTGAGTGCTGGGATTAAAAGGAATGTACTATCACTGCCCAGCCCATTTTACCTTTTTCAAACTCTTAGTGTTAATAATATTATTATTGTTGTTGTTGCTGTTCTATTACTATTAATGATTATTATGCCTGTAGATGACTAATTTTTCAAAACTGCATTTTAAAAGGGTTTCTCTTTTGCAAGCCAATAAAGAATGCTAAGAATTCTTTAGACTGCAGCTCCCAAATAATGACACAGAGACTTCTTATATAAAAGTATAAAAGCGTGGCCTTAGCGTATAATTGTTCCCAATCAGCCTTTATAACTTAATTAACCTGTTTACAGTCATCTATATTCTGCAATGTGGCCCATTACTTGCCCTCCATATTGTACATCTTGCTGGTAAATTTCATATTGCTTCTTCCAAGAGTTCTTATCTCTGCCTGCAAGTTCTTCCTATACTCTCCTGCCTAGCTAGCAAGTGTTCAGTTATTTATTAAATCAATTAGAAGATGCTTGGCAGAGCCACATCTTCACAATGTATAAAAAGATTATCTTACAGCAAACAATAATCAATGCTCATACTTTTATGGACTCTGAACATTTTCTATAAAATTTATGGAGCTTTTTTGCTCCCCTTCCACCAGTTTCACTACCTTAGTGATAACAGGAAGACAGAAGTGGAATTGGAAATATCCCTCCTATACAGAGAAGACAAATTATTTGATATAAATATTTCTCTTCTCCTCCTTCTCCTTCTCCTTCTCCTTCCCCTTCCCCTTCCCCTTCTCCTTCTTCTTAGTCTGTGAATAAACCCACACAAGTTAAGTTCAGGGCCAAACAAACTGTTACAGTTACAGACCTTTAAAATATTTGATTTGGTCAAAATGGAGATATTTTAGCTACTACATTCCCCACTTGCTCTGGCTCCTGATGTGGGATTCCCCTCTATAGGTTATGAATCTGTTTTATTACCAGTGGTTAATAAAAAGTTGTTTGGGACTATGGCAGGCCAGAATACAGGTATGTGGGAAAACTAAACTGAATGTATGGAGAAAGAAGGCAAAGCCAGATAGATGGCATGTAGTTGCCAAAGGAAAAAGACACCAGAACTTTACCAATAAGCCACAGCCTCACGGCAATATACAAATTAAATGAAATGGGTAAATTTAACATATATGAGCTAACTAGAAATACACCTGAGACACAGGTGAAACAATGCTGTGATTAAAATAGTTTGTGTGTGATTATTTGGTTCTGGGTGCCTCAGGGAATGCAAGTACAGTATCCATTTACAGGGTACTATAAATTAGATACTTGATTCATATTCATTTTGACTTAAAGTTTAGTTGACAGAAATTTCTACCATGCCCAGTCCAACAGCCATTCATCCCAAAGAAACACACAGAGACCTACATTAATTATAAACTGGCTAGCCTATTAGCTCAGGCTTCTTATTAATTAATTCTTACATCTTAACCAATAATTCTTGTCTTTGTTAGCCATGTGGCTTGCTATATTTTATCAGCAAGACATTCTCTTCTGCATCTTCTACATCTGGGTGATGATTGCAGACTGAATCTTTCCTCTTCCCAGGATTTTCCTGTTCTTGTCACATTGCCTTTACTTCCCACTTGGCTACAAAAAAATATTAAAAATAACAAAAGTAACATGAAAAAAGACCATTGTCCCACAGCACTCCCCACCATTTTTTTTGGTTTTTAAAGATTATTTTATTATTTTTTTTCCTTATTTATTTAAAGAATTTACACTTCCTTCCCTCCTCCCAATACCCTCCCACTCCCCCCACTCCCTCTCCTCCTCCCTCTCCAGTCCCAAGAGCAGTCAGGGTTTCCTGCCCTGTGGGAAGTCCAAGTTCCTCCCCCCTCCCTCCAGGTCCAGGAAGGTGAGCATCCAAACAGACTAGGATCCCAAAAAGCCAGTCCATGCAGACGAAACAAGACCCAGTGCCATTGTCAATGGCTTCTCAGTCAGCCCCCATGTCAGCCACATTCAGAGAATCCGGTTTGATCACATGCTCGTTCAGTCCCAATCCAGCAGGCCTTGGTGAGCTCTCATTAGATCAGTCCCCTTGTATCAGTGGGTGAACGCACCCTTCGGGGACCTGACTTCCTTTTTCATGTTCTCCCTCCTTCTTCTCTTCATTTGGACCTTGGGGGCTCAGTCCAGTGCTGCAATGTGGGTCTCCATCTCTATCTCCATCCATCTTCGGATGAAGGTTCCCTCTGGTTCTGCCTTCCTTGCTCACGTTCTCCCTCTGTCTGCTTCTCATTTGGACATAGAGAGTTAAGTTCAGTGTTCCAATATGTGTCTCTGTCTCTATCTCCATCAATCTCCATCAAAATCCCATCAAACTTCTTCACAGACCTTGAGAGAACAATAATCAAGTTTAATGGCAAAACAAAAAACCCAGGATAGCCAAAACAATCTTATACAATAAAGGAACTTCTGGAGGCATTACCATCCCTGACTTCAAACTCTATTACAGAGCTACAGTATTGAAAACAGCTTGGTACTGGCATAAGAACAGAGAAGTTGACCTATGGAATAGATTAGAAGACCCAGATACTAACCCACAAACCTATGAACACCTAATTTTCGACAAGGAAACTAAAGGTATACAATGGAAGAAGGAAAGCATCTTTAACAAATGGTGCTGGCATAACTGGATGTCAACCTGTAGAAGAATGAAAGTAGATCCATATCTATCACCATGCACAAAAATCAAGTCCAAATGGATTAAAGTCATCAACATTAATCCATCCACTTTGAACCTGATAGAAGAGAAAGTGGGAAGTAGTCTACAAAATATAAGCACAGGAGACCACTTCCTAAGTAGAACCCCAGTAGCACAGACAATAAGAGAATCAATGAATAAATGGGACCTCCTGAAACTGAGAAGCTTCTGTAAAGCAAAGGACACTGTCAGTAAGACAAAAAGGCTACCTTCTGACTGGGAGAAGATCTTCACCAACCCCTCATCAGACAAAGGTCTGATCTCCAAAATATACAAAGAACTCAAGAAACTAGACACTAAAACTCTAATTAACCCAAATAAAAAATGGGGTACTGAATTGAACAGAGAATTCACAACAGATGAACTTCGAATGGCCAAAAGACACTTAAGGTCATGCTCAACCTCCTTAGCGATCAGGGAAATGCAAATCAAAACCACTTGAGATACCATCTTACACCTGTCAGAATAGCTAAATTCAAAAACACCAATGATAGCCTATGCTGGAGAGGATGTGGAATGAGGGGAACACTCATCTATTGTTGGTGGGAATGCAAACTTGTTCAGCCACTGTGGAAATCAGTGTGGCGGTTTCTCCCCACCATTTTTTAAAACAAGAACTCTTCTAATCCAATATCCTTTATTTAGCTTTTTGTGCAGACCATTATCTATAACATCTTGCAACAAACACTCTAATCAAGGATAAATATCAATAATCCATTTTTTTTCAGAATATGGGTGTAGTTTTGAGACTACCTCCGCATGATCAGGGGCACTGATAATCTTATGGGGTCCTAAATAAAATTTATAATTATGATCAAATCCTTACTTGAGTATTCTGTGATGCTTGATCGTCTCAGCCAGCAGTCTTGGAAATGTTCTGGATGTAGAACTCAGACATCTGGGCCATTTGTTCCTATTGGAGATTTCCCAGGGGTCTTCCTTGTTCACACCTGATTTTTCTCAGCCCAGAATGAATCAACAACCTCTTATTTCCTGTGGAAACAAAACCAAAACCTCTTCTCCAAAGGGACATTCATTTTAACTTATATTGTAAAGCCAAGGTATATGTGTGTGTGTGTGTGTGTGTGTGTGTGTGTGAGAGAGAGAGAGAGAGAGAGAGAGAGAGAGAGAGAGAGATTAATACAGCATCATTTATTTTCACATGTCTTTTAGCAGTTGTTGCTTCTTCTTCAGCACTCAAACAATTCATGACAACACAATAATATACAGAATTCAGACTTTCTGTGTGGTTTTCATATTTATCTGGCTTTATTTTGTACTCTATTCCTTTAATTTCTTTTTTTAATTTTTGTGTTTTTTTAGAGTAGGATTCTCTGTGTTTCTTTGGCTGTCCTGGCACTCACTCTGTAGACCATGTTACCCTTAAACTCACAGAGATCTCACTGCCACTGTCTCCCAAGTATTGAGATTAAAGTTGTGTGCTACCATACCTCACTACTCTCTTTCTTTCTTTTTTTCTTATTTTAAGGACGTTTCTTTTCTCTCCTTTGCCTACATACATATTTAAACACACTGTAAACCATTTAGAAGTTTTCTTTATCTGAAACTATCTTTTTTTGTATATCTCTCTTTTTCTGATCACTTGAGTCTTTAATTTGCTAAGCAACTTGGCTAGGATTAAAGCCACAGCTTTGATGGTTGGATCCAGCCCATTCTTTAGTTTTCTGAGAGTCTAGCCTCAAAGGCAGAGGTATTGGCTGGATCCATGTTTATTGTCAAAATGCTGTAGAGTTTCAAAGTCCATGCCACCACCAGGAAACATGCTATTCGCTACTAATAAACACCATTTAATTGTTTGGTGGTGGGGCCCCTTAAAAGAGCTGCAAGGTTTTTGCTTCTAAAGCTGAGTCAAGAAGCCTCTCTTTAATGAGGTATACTTGTCTTTAGCAAACAGTGCCCACCTGAGAAAATACTACCAAGAAGCCTTGCTTAACTCTATTTTTTTTTTCTGTCTAGATTTATTCCCCAAAGTCTTTTGGGTGTTTAGTGGTTTTAACTATCTACGTTGGTGCCATCTGTAGGCAGAAGCTTCTATCCCACCAGGTCTGGCAGCTGCTTAGTCCCAAAGAAAAACACAAAGGTCTACATTAATTAGAACTGGGTTGGCCTGTTAGCTCATACTTCCTAATAATTAATTCTTACATCCTAACCCATAATTCTTGTCTGTGTTAGCTATGTAGCTGAGTACCTTTTATCAATGAGGCATTCTCTTCTGCATCCCCTATGTCTGGGAGATGACTGCAGACTGAATCTTTCCTCTTCCCACAGTTCTCCTGTTCTCAATGCCCTGTCTCTACTTCCTGCCTGGTCACCCTGCTTATACTTTCTGGCTGGCTATTAATCAATCAGTGTTTTATTAAAAATAATACAGAATGAAGGGCCATTATTACACAACAGTTTATATTGAGCCTATTGGGTATATAAGGTTAATTTATTCTATTTTATTCTTTTACATTTTTGAAAATTCATTTGTTTATTTATTTAGTTAGTTTTTATTTTTCTCTGTTCCCCTCCCTTTCTCTACTCTCCCCCATGGTATACATACTCCCAAATTACTCAGGAGATCTTGCCTCTTTCTACTTCCCATGTAGATTAGATCCATGTATGTCTCTCTTAGGGTCCTCATTATTGTCTAGGTTCTCTGGGATTGTGAATTGTAGGCTGGTGTTCTTTGCTTTATGTCTAAAAGCCACTTATGGGTGAGAACATACAATAATTGTCTTTCTGGGTCTGAGTTACCTCACTCAGTATGATGTTTTCTAGATTCATCTTTTTGTCTGCAAATCTCAAGATATCATTATATTTTCTGCTATATAGTACTCCATTGTGTAAATATACTCCATTTTCCTCATGTATTCTACAGTCAAGAGGGAATTTGGTCGAGAACCAATTCACTTCCATTAGTCTTCCTGTATGTTTTAATGCTAATACCAGTCTGTTTTCATTACTGTAGCTCTGTGGTAAAGTTTGAAGTCATAGATTCTGATGCCTCCAGAAGTTCCTTTACTGTGTTGGATTGTTTTAACTATACTGGGATTTGCCCTTCCATATGAAGTTGAGTACTGTTGAGTACTGTTCTTTCAAGATCTGTGAAGAATTTTGCTGGGATTTTGATGGGTATTGCATTTAATTTAAAGATTGCTTTTGGTAAGATTGCCATTTTTTACTATGTTAATTCTACCACCTAAGATTATGGGAGATCTTTCCATTTTCTGCTATCCTCTTCAATTTCTTTCTTCAAAGTTTTAAAGTTCTTTTCATACAGGTCTTTTACTTGTTTGGTTAGAGTTACTCTGAGATATTTTATGCTATTTGTAGCTATTGTGAAAAGTGATGTTTCTCTGATAACTTTCTGAGCCCATTTATCATCTGTGTAAAGGAGGGCTAGTCCTTTTTTTTTGAGTGAATCTTGTATCTTGCTACATTTTTTTAAGTGTTTATGAGTTGTGAATATTCCTTGGTAGAAGTTTTGGGGTTGCTTATGTAAACTATCATATCATCAGCAAATAGTGAGAGCTTGACATCTTTTTGTATTTGTATCACCTTGATTGCCATGTGTAGTCTTATTGCTCTAGCTAGAACATCAAGAACATATTGAATAGATATGAAGAGAATGGAAAACTTCTTATTGTTTCTGATTTTAGTGGGATCACTATCAGTTTTTCTTTATTTAGTTTGATGTTGGCTATTGTTCATTTCCTTTAAATTTTCAATTTTGTGGAGTACAGGTTTTTGAACTATGACCTAGTGATTCTCTGCATTTCCTCTGTGTCTGTTGTTATATCCTCCTTTTCATATCTGATTTTGTTAATTTGGATATTCTCTTTGCATTTTGGTTAATTTGGATAAAATTTTTCTATTCTGTTGATTTTCTTGACGAACCAACTCTTTGTCTCATTGATTCTTTGTATTATTTTTTTCTGTTTCTATTTTGTTGATTTCAGCTCTCAATTTTATTATTTCCTGCCATCAAGTTCTCTTGGGTAAATTTGATTCTTTTTGTTCTAGAGTTTTCAAATGTTCTGTTAATTCACTGGTTTGGGATTTGTCCAGCTTTATTATGTAGGCATTTAGGGCTATGAATTTTCCTCTTAACACTGCTTTTTGATTGTGTTCCATAAATTTGAGTATGTTGTATGGTCACTTTCTTTGAATTTTAAGACATCTTTAATTTCTTCCTTTACTTTCTCTTTGACCCATTGAGAATTCAAGTGAGTTTTGTTAATTTGTACATGATTGTGGGCTTTCTAAAATTAGTGTTACAGTTAAATTCAAATTTAGTCCATGGTGATCAGATAACATATATGACATTATTTCAAATTTTTGTATCTGTTGAGGATGTCTTTGTTAGCTAGTATATGATGAATTTTTGAGAAGGTTCCTTGAGGTGCTGAGGAAAAGGTCTATTCTTTTTTCTTTTTTATTGATATTTATTGAGCTCTAAATTTTTCTCTACTCTCCATCCTGCCTCTCCCCTACCCCTTTAACCCTCCCCCAAGGTCCCCATGCTCCAAATGTACTCAGGAGATCTTGTCTTTTTCTACTTTCTACTTCCAATGTAGATTAGATCTCTTAGTGTACTCACTGTTGTCTAAGTTCTCTGGGATTGTGGTTTGTAGGCTGATTTTCTTTACTTTATTTTTAAAAACCACCTATGACTGATTACATGTGATAATTGTCTTTCTGTGTCTGGGTTACCTCACTCAAAATAAAGTTTTCTAACTCCATCCATTTTGCTAAAATTTCAAGATGTAGTTTTTTTTTTCTTTCTTGTAGAACTCCATTGTGTAAAAGTACCACATTTTCCTCCTCCGTTCTTTGGTTGAGGGACATTTATGTTGTTTTCAGGTTCTGGCTATGACAAATAAAGCAGCTATGAACATAGTTGAGCACATATCCTCGTGGCACGATTGAGCATCCTTTGAATATATACACAAAAGTGGTATTACTGGGTCTTGAGGAATGTTGTTTCCTAATTTTCTGAGAAATTACCACACTGACATCCAAAGGAGTTGTACCAGTTTTCATTCCCACCAACAATGCATAAGTGTTTCCTTTTCCCCACAACCTCTCCTGCATTTGTTGTCATCAATGTTTTTGATCTTGGCCATTTTTTCACATGTAAGGTGGAATCCCAGAATTGTTTTGATTTGCAATTCTTTGAAGATTAACTATATTGAACATTTTCTTAAGTGTCTTTCAGCCATTTTAGATTCCTCTGTTGAGAGTTCTCTGTTTAGTTCTGTACTCCATATTTTTTTAGTTGCTTATGTGTTCTTTTGGTATCCAATTTCTTGAATTCTTTGTATATTTTGGAGATCAGACCTTTGTCTGAAGTGGGGTTAGTGAACATCTTTTCCCATTCTGTATGTTGCTGTTTTGTCTTGTTGAGCATGTTCTTTGCTTTAAGGAAGCTTTTCAGTTTCAGGAGGTCCTATTTATTAGTTGTTTCCCTCAGTGTCTGCACTGCTGGGGTTATATTTAGGAAGTGGTTCCCTGTGTTAATGCATTCAAGTGTACTTCCCACTTTCTCTTCTATAAGGTTCAGAGCGGCCAGCCTTATTTTGAGGTCTTTAATCCATCTGGGCTTGAGTTTGGTGCCTGGTGATAGATATGTGTCTGTTTTCATGCTTCTACATATTGATATCCAGTTATGCCAGCACCACTTGTTAAACATGCTTTCTTTTTTCCATTCGATATTTTTTGCTTCCTCGTCAAAAATTAGGTGTTCGAAGATGTGTGGATTGATATCTGGGTGTTCTATTCGACTCAATTGGTCTTCCTTTCTGTTCTTATGCCAATACCAAGCTGTTTTCAGTGCTGTAGCTCTGTAGTAGTGTTTGAAGTCAGGGATTGTGATGCCTTCAAAAGTCCTTTATTGTACAGGATTGTTTTTACTATCCTGGGTTTTTGCTTCCCATAAGAAGTTGGGCACAGTTTTTTCAAGGCTTTTGAAAAATTTTTCTGGGATTTTTGATGGGCATTGCATTGAATCTGTAGACTGCTTTTAGTAAGATTGCCATTTTTACTATGTTAATTCTGCCCAACCAAGAGCATGGGAGATCTTTCCACTTTCTGGTGTCATTTTCAATTTCTTTCTTCAAAGATTTAAAGTTCTTGTCACACAAGTCTTCCACTTGTTTCTTTAGAGTTACTGCAAGGTATTTTTTGCTATTTGTAGCTATTGTGAAGGGTATTGTTTCTCTGATTTCTTCCCCAACCCTTTTATCATCTGTGTATAGAAGGGCTACTGATTTTTTTTTTGAGTTAATCTTGATTCCTTCTACATTACTGAAAGTGTTTATGAGTTGTAGATGTTCCTTGGTAGAATTTTTGTATTCATATCATCAGCAAACACTGAGAATTGACTACTTTTCCAATTTGTATCCCCTTGATATCTTGATCTCCTCTTTGTGTCTTATTGCTCTAGCTCAGACCTTAAGAACTATATTGAAAAGATATGGAGAGAATGGACAACCTTGTATTGTTTGCTATTTTGCTGAAATTGTTGGGAGTTTCTCTCCATTTATTTTGATGTTGGCTACTGGCTATCTATATATTGTCTTAATTATAATATGTATGTTCCTTGTATCTCTGCTCTCTCGAAGACCTTTATCATGAAGGGATGTTGTATTTTGTCTAAAGCTTTATGGTATCTAATGAGATTATCATGTGGTTTTTATTTTTCAGCATGTTAATATGGTGGTTTACATTGACAGAGTTTCATATGTTGAACCGTCTCTGCATCTGTGGGATGAGGCCAACTTGATCATGCTAGATTATGGTTCTGATGAGTTCTTTGACTCGATTTGCCAGTATTTTATTTAGTATTTTTGCATCAATGTTCATGAATGAGATTGAACTGTAATTCTCTTTCTTAGTAATGTCTTTCTGTAATTTTGTTATCAGAGTAATTGTATCCTCATAAAGTGAGTTTGTTAGTTTTTGTTGGTGGTGATTTTATTGTATGTGTTTTTCAATTCTTTGGGATTTGTTATTCTGAGATCATCTCTTGTCTGTGCTTTTGTTGATGTAGCCAACTTTCCTGGGTTTGAGTTTTTCTTCTAATACTTTGTGTAAGGCTGGGTTTGTCGCTAGGTATTGGTTGAATCTGATTCTGTCATAGAAAATCTTGTTTTATCCTTCTATGGTGATTGAAAGTTTTGCTGGATATAGTTTTCTGAGCTAGCATCTGAGGTCTCATAATGTCTGCATAACACTTGACCATGACCTTCTAGTTTTCAAAGTTTCCAATGAGAAATCAGGTGCAATTCTGATAGATCTGCATTTATATATTACTTAGCTTTTTTCCTTCACAGATCTTAATATTATTCTTTATTCTATATGTTTAGTTTTGTATCATTATGTGACAAGGAAACTTTTTATGATTCAGTCTATTTGGTGTTGTGTAAGCTTTTTATATCTTCATAGGCATATCTTTCTTTAGGCAGCCAAATTTTCTTCTATGATTTTGTTAAATATATTTTCTGTGCTTTTGAGTTGAACTTCATCTACTTCTTCTATTCCTATTATTCTTAGGTTTGGTCTTTCCATGTTGTCCCATATTTCCTGGATATCTTGTGTTAATTAAGCTTCTGTTAGATTTAATGTTTTCATTCACCAATGAATCTATTTCCTCTATCATATCTTCATTGCTTGAATTTCTCTCATCCATCTCTTTTATTCTGCTGTTTATGCTTGCATTTTTGGTTTCTGATTATTTTGTATAATTTCCATTTCTGTAATTCCCTCGGGCCAGTGGATCCAAGGTTCAGATGGTTGCTCCTCATGGTGCAGTCAGGTTTAAGTTACCCTGTTGGTCACTCTGTATTTCTGGAGGTTGCTCAGACCTCCTGGGGATTGCTCTGCATTATCTGCAGTTGTTCAGGCCTGCTTCCATGTAGTGTTGTTTGTTTGTTTGTTGTTTGTTTGTATGTGTTTTTGTTTTTGTTTTGGAACTGTTTCTGCTGGTTGCTGCCTTGGGCCTACTCTGGCAGATGTCACTGGTTTATGCCTGATCACGTGTTGATCTCTGGCTCAGGCTGCTACCTCAGAGGTAACTGATTCATGCCTGGTCCCACAGAAGTCTCTTGTTCAGGCCTAATCCCTCAACAGTAGCTCCCTTGCACCTGGTCCTGCAGAAGTCTCTGAGTTGAGCCTGTTCCCTCAATGGTTGCTCTCTTGTACCTGTTTCAGTGGAGTTTGCTCCCTCAGGCCTACTCTAGTTGAGGTCTCTGATTTGGACCTCTTACTGGAGATGCCCCTGGCTTGGGCCCACTCCCACAGAGGTCTCTGATTTGGGCCTGATCGTACAGGGTTCTCTGGATCAGACCTACTCCCTCAGAGGTCCCAGACTCACATCTGGATTTGCAGATGTCTCAGGCTCCAGCCTACTTTCTCAGTGCTGTTTCCCTTGTACCTGCTCCAGTGGAGCTCACTTCCTCAAGCTTGCTCAGCAGAGGTTGCTAGTTTAGGCCCGTTTCCATAGATGACCCTGGCTTGACATCACACCCACAGAGACCCCTGGCTTGGGCCTGGTCCCACAGAGTTCTCTTAGGCCTATTTCCTGGCAGGTACTATACTCATGTCTCTATAAGGTTAATTCTTTAAAATTATGTTAAGTTTCCAATTTATATGCATAAGTTGTCAGTTTACAATACTAGAGCCTATGCAACCAGTAGCAACAGAAGGCGGGTTCCTGCTATTGTAAACAGGAGATTGATGAACCATGGGGAGTAAAAGTAAATAGGCAGACACCAGTAAGAATGCTCAGCCCATTCATTTGATCTCCATTTTTCTTAAAAATAGAACTAAATCATTATAGATTTGTTATTGGCAGAGGAATATTTTTCACTTAAAGCCATCCAGAGACCTTTCCCCTTCAAAAATAATAGATATGATTTCCCGAAGTTTTGTAAGACCATTCCTGGTAAGTAATTCACATGCTTTCCAAGTTGATGCATTTAATCTTTGAGTTTCTGTAGGTCCTTGTCCTCTCTGACACTTAACCCTAAAAGGCTAGTGTTGAGTGAGATCCGTAGTTCAGAGGATCCTGCTATCCCAACCCCATATGGGGAGAGTGATAGCACTAGCTGAGACTTCTTTAGTTTATCAGGTGATGGTTTTAGTTGATAAGTAATGTTTTCTTTCTTATTTAATGCTCTGGTATAATAGTTTAGCTTTTGAACATGATCCAAAAATGTAGTTGTGTAAGGAGAATCTCTAGAACTCTAAGAAAAAAAGACAAGTCTCTTATGAGCCTCTGTTCATCTAAACATTGTTTGTTTTGGGATCTGCTTTCTTGAACATCCCCGTTACTGTATGTTTCCTTCAGGTTATTCATTGCTGAATTCATGGTTTTTATTATTTAAAAAAATGTTTCTAAGCACTCCTTGTCTTTGTGACTGTATACAGTAGAATTTGCATAAACTTTGTTCATAAAATCTTGTTTAACCTTCATAATACAATTTTTTCTGATGCTTCTAATACATTTGGCTGTTGCATGAGACTTTAGTATGCCTCATGTTGAGGCTCTGCTCTCAAGGATTTGTGCATCCAATCAGAGCAGTAACACTTTAGTAATTTCTACAAAGTTGGATATTCATAATTTGTGATATCCAACCATTCCCAAGAAATTTCTCACCTGCCTCTTACTGCATGGCACAAGAGTATTTTATGCAGTCTTCAGCGGCTTGTTGACATTCTTCCAGTACATGGGTGGCAAAGGATATATTATCCACATACCCTGCACGAAGGTGTAATTCAGATGCTTATCACTGTACTTAAGATGGTTTACAGGACCATGTACTTAAGTACCTGTAGACCATCTTAAGTATATCAGATATGTCAGTTGGCCACTGAATCATGACTTAGGCTCTGTCCATTCAAAGGTAAATATTGGCTCACTTACAAGTTTCAGAATTAGGAAGAAAAGGGCATTTTTATATCTAAGACAATAAACACATTTTTATCCAGAGCCAATAACTCAAACAGGGCATAGGATTTTTTTTCTAGACTGTGTGTAAAATCTCTAACCTCTTAGTAACATCTCTCAAGACCTGAAAAAGATATAGTCTGTGACTGTCAGCTTGATTATTTTTTCTCCTTTTTTATTTTTTTTACCTACAATGTGGAAATTAATTTTTCCAGTGTATCTTTTTCTTGCGATAAGCACACTGGTCTCTGTTTATATTATTCCGACACTGAGTTGGCCTGAGGCTGGTTTGACACCCTGGGATACATTTGGTCTCTATCTTTCCTCTCTACTCAAGCTAGTTTCCATCTATTTTCTACATCTGAGTCTCTCTTGTTAAAAGTGTTTGAACAAATTCTGTCAGGAACGCCTTCATTCCTTCTAACGTCTCCAACTTCTGCAACCTTGTATAAACATCTGGGGACAATTGGGTCACAAAGGCAATAGTGATAGCCTGCTGGTTTTCTGAAGCATAGAGGTCAAATGGTGTGAATTCCCCATAAGTCTCCTGATAGCTTTCCAGAAACCCAGAAGGAGACTCTTGCTTCTCCAGAAGGACTTCTAACATGTTTACACCTTTAAGAGGTTAGTTAGCTGACTTCCTAACTGCTGCTTTCGTTTCATTTCAGTAGGTTTGGCAAAGGTATAATGCTCTCTTGTCTTGATCTGTGTTAAGTGCTTAGTTTGGTCAAGTTGAATGGAGGTTTCTGCTAGATACTTTCCCCAGTAGCTTTTCCTGATGCGCCAGACCCTGCTTTAACTTTGGGGTCTTCAGTTAAGACCTAATCACTTTCCTCAGTTGTGAAAAGTGTACCTAAGAGTTGTCTACATCCATCCATGTTGGTTGATGAGTAGTGAAAAGTTTCTAACAAACTGATTAAGAGCCTGTTTTACTGTTGCTGTTGTTGTTTGCTTGTTTTTTTTTCAGAAAAATAAGAAACCTCTGTGTTCAAGTTATACAAGTTATTGGTTGCAAAGGAAATGTAGAATATGAAGACGGTCTAGTGATCTCTCACTCTCTAATGTGGTGAAATTTAGTCAGTGCCTCTCAAAAAAGGAGAACAACCAGAGGTGACCTCTGGCTTGGTTAGAAGAAGAAATATTTGCTCTGCTTTGGATGTTCTGAACTATGGGAAAATAAGGGTATATTATATTCTATGGGTTGGAGCTATTAGGTCGATGTGTTTTATAGAATAGTCTTCGTACATTGTAAATATGTTTTGCTCTTGTTGTTAATAGAAAGCTGATTGGCTGATAACTAGTCATGATTTATCAAGCAAAGAGAATTTTAGGAAAAAGGACTGAGTCTGAGCAGTCTTGAGACAGAAGCAGAAGAAGTATCATTGGCAGTTTATAGACGAGGGAAATGAGTCTCAGGGTAGCACATAGACTGACAGGAATTGGTTACTTTAAGTTGCCTAGAGACAAGTCTAATCTATCTATTGAGCATTTACACTTAATAAGTATCTATGTGGTTATTTAGAAGTGATTGCCAGAACAGAGAAAAAGACCACCTACATTTGATGCCCAAACATCTGGACCTATATGCACATAAGACTTGCAAAAGGATAAAAAGAGTAATAAACACACAAAAAACAGAGCCAAATCTGGCACTGTAATCTCATACCTTTCTACTAGCCACAGTACAGAGAAGTGTCTCCTGGCAGCTGCCTGCAGGATGGAGCCAGTCATCAGCCACCATGAGTTACAGTCATACACTAAGTTGAACAATGTTGGTAGCTGACATAGCAGCTTAATATTCTTCTGAAATAATCAGAAAACAATATAGATGCTCAGTAGAGACATATATAGACAGAAAAAACTCTTAATGATAATAGTATTTTAAAAATATACATAGTTGGGGTAGAGAGATGGCTTAGCAATTAAAGGCTAGGCTCAAAAATAAAACTACATAGTTTTAGAAGAAGAAAAAGTATAGTCCATAGAAAAATAATTTAAAAATAATATTATTCTTTATAAATGACTAAAATAAAATTTTTAAAAAGCCATGTATTGATGGAAAATACATGGGGTGAAAGACCCCCGAGGGATGTCTTCCTTTCGAGAGAGGCCCCGAACCCACGAATCAGACGAAACCACACTTATGGATGCAAACAGCAAGAGGTTTATTCGAATACACAGGTACCTGGGGCGACAAGGTCTCTCGGAAGACTTGCGCGCCCCCAGGTTGGAGTGAGGGGTTCTTATAGGAGAGCAAAAGCGCGGGTACAGAAGCGAAAAGCGTGGTTACGGGGATTCATTCCATTGGTCAATTCAAATAAGGCTAAGAGCGTGCGCTGAGTGGCAAATTCTTGACCTTTCACCTAAATACCAAGGAGGGGGGATTGCTCAGGGGCCTTCCGTTTCTCTTATCTCTTCCTCCTTAGCTGGAGACTAGATGGCCGGCTATAAATACTCTGACTCACATCCTGTCACAGGACAACAGGCCCCCTTCCCCTCCCTTACAGCATGGGGTCTGACTTGTTTGTTTCTAAGGACCTACATTCTAGCACCACGGGTGGTATTTCTTTCTTTTTTTCTTTTCAGGGGAGTCTGGATCCTGTATGTTATTGTATTGTCTTTAAATTTTCTGATAGATAATGGAGCAATCACTGCTAAGAGACATTAGATTATAAAAGTTACTAGATTTAATCAACCCATATATTTCAAAATGTAAATCAAAAAATATGTTGCTTTGGGGGAGAGACTGTGGATTCATTCCAAGTTGGTATTGATTAAGTTTCATCAGGGAAGATTCCCTGAAAGTTCTGGCTACATGTATAAAGGAATAAAATTAGACAACTACAAAACATGTAATGTATGTCTTACCTGCTCAAATATAAAACAAAATATCATCTTTCGCTAACTTGTATACAACAGATACTCTACAGTTGTTATGAGATCTTTGTATGGTACCTTTAAAAGTTTATGTATTTTCAGAACATGGGGACAAGACACCAATAAAAATGTATGGCCCAGGTAATCCAATATTTCAGAGTACCTCTGTTGCAATTTTCTCAGAGTTATGCATCCAGAACAACTTCATCACTTCTGGCTGAGATAGTCCAGCCTCACTGATTTCTCCAACCAAGAATTAATCATTATCCTGATTTTTTTATGTTTCTCAGCAATTCCAAACATGAGGAAGCAGTCTAAAAATGAGACATACATTCCCAAGAGATAGGGTATGGTTGGGTTTTAGTTCTTCAATGGATTATGAATATTTGTCATTGTTTGGGTGCATTGAGTACCAGTTATTACTGGTCATAGTCAACAAAAATATCTAGACAATAGAGATAAATTCAAAGATCTCTTTCTAAAGAAAAAAGGGGATATACAGTAATGATAGGAAAAGAGGCAGCTTATTGAATCTACTTATAATCAAATTAGGTATGTTTTAAAGGATAATAGATATATTTAGATAGATAGATGATGATAGATACATAGATTGATAATTAGATAGTCTTCAAACATTTTTAAGATTACAGAATATGGCATTTAATAGGCTCAATAACATAAGGCTTTTCATGACAGTGAGTTACGTCTGCTCCTGACAACACCAATTTGTTTCAAAAAAGATGATGAGCATTGAAGAAAGTCTGTAGGTAGTTTATTTTCTTTACTGCAAAATCTAGCCCTTTCTTCAATATCTGACTGTATTCTACTCAAAGTGGGCAAGGAGGATGCAAAAAAAAAGGCAACTCTCAAATATTGTCAAGATAAGGTAGAACAGTCTTCAAAATTTCCTGCAACCCAAATATATCTGTGAGATATACTAGGCTTGTAGGCCCAGACTGGATACTGCAAAATTACAGAAAAAAATTGGGTTACTGTCCTGATAACTAGATGTCCCTGTCATTAGGTAACACTAAATTTTTCTGGGTTCTAGGCTACTTAAAGACTAAATAATTAGACTCATAGTTATCTTTAGTTAT
Organism: Myodes glareolus; assembly: GCF_982192425.1. Classification (NCBI taxonomy): domain Eukaryota; kingdom Metazoa; phylum Chordata; class Mammalia; order Rodentia; family Cricetidae; genus Myodes; species Myodes glareolus. The sequence continues at coordinate 71,076,917 of NC_142041.1, read as the reverse complement.
AATGAAATATAAATTAGATATAAAACTTTCGAATTACAGAGATAAGAGAGACAATAAAATATTTTCTTTAATTTTGTCAAATACTAATTAAATGGATATAGTAATTGCAACTGTTACTTGATAACTGTTTTGTAGTATAGTATTTTACTTTGTTAATGTTAATATGTTCATTTTATTAGACAAAATTGGGGAAATACTGTGAAGCAATCTTTTTATATTGTAAATATGTATAAATATGTATTGCTCTAATTGTTAATAAAAAGCTGATTGTCCCATAAGTAGGCAGAATTTGGGGGGCAGAGAGAATGCTGGGGGATTTGTGGAGTCTGAGGAGTCTGAAGCCAAATGCAGAAGAAATGACATCGGAAATTCACAGATAAGGTAAACAAGCCTGGGGGAAGCACATAGATGAATAGAAATTGGGTAATTTAAGTTTTAAGAGCTATGTAATTGTAAGCCTAAACTATTGTCTGAACATTTGTAATTAATGCTAAGTCTCTATGTGCTTATATTTGGGAATAACTGCTACCATACAGAGAAACTACACCTAGAGTGGTCTCCTTATATTAGGCAAGTACTGAACAGTTAGATGTGAGGATGATAAGGTAGGAGAATGTCCTGAGGATGATAGGGTAGGAGAATGTCTTTATAGTCCCAAGTCATAAGAACCAGGGGTTCAGGCTACTTATTCATAAGGCAATAACTAAGACAGTGGATGTCTGGTTATAGCCCAACATATCTCCAGGAAAGTGGGTGTAGCAGGAAGAAAAGTCAGCCATTGATGTAGTATGTGCTGGGATTGGTTTGAGTGACAAGGATGCCCAGGAATTCTCCTGGAAGTTTAGGGATCAATGCTCCCACCATGTATACATTCCACATTAATGCAGGACCCTTATACTTCAGCAATGATTACAGAGCTTTCTGGGAGATATCTTAACTCTAAAATCTTCCCTAGCTGAACTCCTGAAAGCTCATGCAGCCCAGAAGGTTCTTGACTGTACTCATATCTGCAATGACATTTATGGGCACACTAGAAAACACAAATCCACCAGCCAAAAATGAGAAACAAGAAGTAGCCTTAGGGTGACACAAAGTGATAGACACAAGGTCAGACCTCCAGGAAGTTTGCTTTGGTCAATTCAGAGTCATTTTAGCTGCCACACCTTAAAGAAGGCTCCAACTTCTCTGATAACATGGCACCTAAAGTAGTATAAGCCAAAATTTCCAGTAACATTGATATGGAAGTGGGCTTGTATTTAGAACAACTGACAGTTAAAGGCCCTATAAATCTATTCAGTTCACTGATGCCAGGAAAGGAAAGAAAATAACTTACATCACTTAGAAGCTTCCTTGCAAAACTGAAGATTAAATCCATACATATATAATTCATCTTCCACCAGTCACAGTGACAGGCCTGCCTTTAATTGTTTATGGAGCTCAAAACCACCCTCTATCTTGAAGTTGTAAAAATACTGTTGAGTAGACTTGAATTAATATGTCTGTTTTAATGGTTTAGTCAGTGGAAGTCCAATCATAACCACATAATCTGACCCTCTATATTTTGAAACTCATTTCTCAGTTTTCCTACTGGTATTATATTTTATTTCTTGTACACTTAATATTATACTCTGTAAAGCAGAATTAAAACCAAATATTTTATTTTTAAGTATTATAAAGAAATGTACAGAAAAATAATGTATAAATTCATCAAATTAATTTGGAAAAAATAATTCTGCCACTAGATTTTTTTTTTCACCTTGAATCTTACCAAATTATTAGCAACAGAAATATAGATGCACAAAAATCCAATGAAGCTGACAGGAGTGATAGTTTGAAAACAATATAATAATTAAGCACATATTGATGAGGGTTTCTTTTTAAAAAAAAATTTACTTTTCAGATTTCAATCTGCCCTAAACCTCACAGACTTTAAGCCCTTAGGTGGCTGAAGTCCTCCTCAGAGATTGATTCCTTATTCTAGACCTTTCTTCCTCTAGATCACTATTCTAGGGAGTCTCCTCACAAGTTTTCTCAACACTTTTGATATGCAAATCTCTCTAAAAGCCTCTACTATTTTCAAGCTCTGGGCTCTTTCCAAAGCCATTTTCTCTGGCTAGATTAACTAAGGAAAACCAAATTCTTATTTCCTAATTTTCCTCCAAAGTAGGAGCAAGCAGTCCTAAGTTATCAAGATGTCTACTGTCCTAGCAACAGAAGAAAATTTTAGTCATCCCTTAGGTAAATCAAAATAACAAAATAGTATAATTCACGGTAAAAATTATCCTGTCTTTTTATCACAGTTGATTTCAAACTGAGTTCTGTTTTCTGTTTTTAATCTCAAAAACATTAAATGCTGTCTTGTAGATATTCCAATGTCTCATTTGCATGACTTTTTTCTAGACACTAGTGACCTAACACTGTGGTTCTTGAGATTTTCTTAATTGTTAATCTTACAATCTAGATAATATACGAGAACATTTCCTCCCTATGACTTGCTGTTTATATTCAGCACACTAGCATTTGTACCCCAGAGAACTCTAAAATGAAACTGCTATTTTGGTATCTAGAAGGTATTTGTCTCTTTTCTATAATCTTTTTTTTTCCTAAGAAACCAACATATTGTAATCACATTTTCTAGAAACACAGTAAATTATATTAACAAACATCTGAATTGAACATATATTTTTTGTGTATTGAGTAAAAATACAGTTGTTATCCTCAATGTTTATACCTATCTTACATATTCATAAGTCTTAACAAATGTCTCATTATCTTCTATCACAATCTAAGCCTGCAAAATGACACATATGAATGCCAAATCTGAAGATCATTGTTTCATACAAACTATAGTGATTCTCAGTTTCTTGATAGAGTTTTTGAGTTATTAATTCATCTCATTTACTTAAAACCTTTTCATAATCTTTTCCTTCTCAATAGTAATTCTGGTTTTTTTTTGTTATTATTTCTTCTGTTGTCAGGTTTTACTTCTAGCATTCCAGACTCCACCCCTCAGGAAGTCTGCCATCAACAGCTCCTCCCATGGAACTTGGAAGGATCACCTCCAGGTTGTTTAAGACCTGGTCACCAGACCTGCTACATACTCTGTCTCCTGCCTTCCCATGAGTCACATTGGAATTGCTTTGCTCTGCTCTCTTTATTAAATCTGGATGTATTAATTTGGTCTGACTTGGTTTATTGTATTGTGGAGGAACCCAATAACTGGGATTTAATACTGATCAACTGTAACATAATGTCATCATTTTTCTCTTCACTTTTGTACTGGATAGTTTTTATGTCAGCTTTCCCATGCTGAAATCATCTGAGAGGGGGGAACCTCAAATTTTAAAAATAAATCCTCTAAAAGATAGGGTGTTGGCAAGTCGATAGGCATTCTCTTAATTAATAGTTGATAAAGGATAGCTCAGTCCATATTGGGTCATGCCATTCCTGGTCAAGTGATCATGTGTTCCATTAGAAAGCAGGTTGAACAAGTCACGGAGTAAGCCAATAAGCAACAGTCTACAAAGGTCACTGCATTAACTCTTGCCTCCAGTTCCTACCCTGCTGAAGTTTCTATCCTAACTTCTGTTGATGTGGAAATACAATCTGAATAAATGTTTTACTTTCCAAGTTGCTTTGGACATGATGGATGGTTTTGTTTGTTTGTTTTTGTTTGGGGCGGGGAGGGGGTTGAAACAGGGTTTTGCTGTAGTTTCAGATCCTGTCTGTTACTAGCCCTTGTAGACCTAGCTGACTTCAAACTCACAGAAATCCATCTGCTTCTGCCTTCTGAGTGCTGGGATTAAAGGGATGCACCACACCACTTGGTTTATCACAATGTTTTATCACAACAATTACTCTAACTAGGATGTGCTTTCTCCCTCCAAACCCTCTCACATACTTCTTGCCCTTTTTCAAATTCATAGTCCCTTTTCTAAATTAGTTGCTGCTACTTGAACATGTGTGTTGTTTACACACACACACACACACACGTAACCACAGACAGACACAAAATACACGTATATTAACTTGTTCAATCTGTATAATGCTACTTGCATGTATTTTCCAGGATTGATCATTTACTACTAAAAACAAAAATAAATAATTTCAGGAGTAATTTAATAAACACCGTTGACTTTTTTAAAATTTATTTCATCTATTTTTTCTGGCATGGTATGCTTGTTTTGTCCAACCTGACTAAAAATTCCCAGTCCTACCTTTTCTCAGTAGGTGCTGGGATTAAAGGTGAGCCCTTATATGCAGCCTAGCAAGCTGCATAGTCTTCATCTAGAATAAAAATAGTAATATTTTGTATTACATCTAAGAGATAAGATTCCTAACTATATGCCTCATTTAGAATGATTTGCTTCTTTCTTTTTACTCTTGACAATAGATCCTTTGAAAGCTCATAAATTTCTGCCAAGTCTTGATTCTCAGAGTTTTATTTAAAAACCATGCTGATTTATGTTACCAATAATATAATGCAGTCAGTATGGATATTTCTTTATAAAGTACATGTCTCTCTTTTAATACTAAAGATCTTTGTTGATAAGTTGTACAAGTCACAATGTCAAATGTTTGTCTCTTCAATGCCATTATTGTAATGTTTGAACTCTAGAAAATGTGGAAGTAGTTTAGTAATCTGGGTTTTTTCTAACATAGTTAGAATGTTATAAAAGACAGAAAATTAACAAATTTTGTGTGAATAATTGAAACTGGAGAAATAATTATTTCAGTTTAAATTAAATTTATCATTCTTTTTATGCACAAGTCTTTACAAAATAAGCTTTCACTATTACAGCAGGATTTTCCTATATGTTCTATGATTGTGTTCAAAATAGGGTGATAGATTTCAATTTCAGAGGTAACATCCGTAGGCATTATATATTCCAAAATTATTACTTGTCCAAATAATTGTCCTCTCTTTTATTACAATAATTTCTTTTTGGGGGGTATTGTACTTATATATTTAGGAATACATACATACATACATACATATATACATGAGTAACAACAATTAATGAAAACAAGCCTTGGAATTGAAAATGAGCAAAGGGTATATGGGAGGGTTTAATGATGGAGTATATTATAATCTCAAAAAACAAATGAAATAATTTTGAGAAGTGAGTTGATGGGTGTGATGCCAATTTTTTGTTTGTTTGTTTTTTGAGACAAGGTTTCTCTGTAGCTGTGGTACCTGTCCTAGAACTAGCTGTTGTAGACCAGGATGGCCTCAAACTCACAGAGATCTGCCCCTGACTCTGCTTCTCAAGTGCTGGGATTAAAGACGTGCAACACTGCCGCCTGGCATGATGGCCATTTTAAATTGCTATTTTGACACAAGGTAGACCTATTTGAGAAGGGAGATCCAATGAGGAATTGTCTAGATTGTGTTGGCCTATGGGCATGTCTCTGAGGGATTTTCTTAACTGTGTCATTTGATGTGGGAAAAGCCAGTCTGAAAGTGGGAGGCACCATCTCCTAGGTCCTGGACTGTTTAGCTAAGAGAGGAAACTGAGCTGAACACATGCGTGTATGCACCTATTGCTCTCTTTTGTCTGTGGATGTAACATAACCAGTTTTTTTTTCAGAGAAAAAGATCAAACCATTCATCAAAATTAATCCACACAAATAAGAAAAGCTAGCTGTAAAGAAGAAAGACAGAAATGAATTTCAGTTTTGTCTTTAAAGTTGAAGCCCAATGTTTATGGGAAAGCAAAGCTCAGAATAGTTCACTGTTGATGTTTCTAAACACTGTTCTTGAACTCGTACATTATTGCTTTGGCTTATTCCCCCTTTTTTGATATTTTTTTGCTTCTTTGTCAAAAATCAGGAGTTCGGAGATGTGTGGATTGATTTCTGGATCTTCTATTCAGGTCCATTGGTCCTTCTGTTTGTTCTTATGCCAATACCAGGCTGTTTTCAGTACTGATGCTCTGTAGTAGAGTTTAAAGTCAGGGTTTATAATGCCTCCAGAAGCTCTTTTATTGTACAAGATTGCTTTGGATATCCTGGGTTTTTTGCTTTTCCATATGAAGTTGAGTACAGTTCTTTGAAGGCCTTTGAAGAATTTTGCTAAGATTTTTGATGGGCATTGCATTGAATCTGTAGATTGCTTTTAGTAAGATGGCCATTTTTACTATGTTAATTCCGCCTAACCAAGAGCATGGGAGATCTTTCCATTTTCTGGTGTCTTTTTCAAGTTCTTTCTTCAAAGATTTAAAGTTCTTGTACAAGTCTTCCACTTTTGGTTAGAGTTATTCCAAGATATTTTTTGCTATGGGTGTTGTTTCTCTGATTTCTTCTCCAGCCCTTTTATCCTCTGAGTACAGAAGGGCTACTGTTTTTTTTTTAAACTTAATCTTGTATCCTGCTACATTACTGAAAGTATTTATTAGTTGTAGAAGTTCCTTGGTAGAATTTTTGGGATCACTTATGTAAGCTATCATATCATCAGCAGAAAGTGAGACTTTGACTTCTTCTTTTCCAATTTGTATCCCCTTTTGCTGTCTTAATGCTCTAGCTAGAACCTCAAGAACTGTATTGAATAGATATGAAGAGAGTGGAAAACCTTATCTTGCTCCTGATTTCAGTGGAATTGCTGGGAGTTTCTCTCCATTTAGTTTGATGTTGGCTCTTGACTTGCTGTATATTGGCTTTATGTTTAGGTACATTTCTTGTATCCCTGCTCTCTCTAAGACCTTTATCATGAAGGGACGTTGTATTTTGTCAAAAGATTCATGGCATCTAATGAAACTATCATGTGGTTTTTACTTGTCAGCTTGTTTATATTGTGGATTACATTGTCAGATTTTTGTATATTGAGCCATCCCTGCATCTCTGGCATGAAGCCAACTTGATCATGGTGGATTATGGTTCTGATGTGTTCTTGGATTCAATTTGCCAGTATTTTTTTTAATATTTTTGCATCAATGTTCATGAGTGCGATTGGACTGTAATTCTTTTTCTTAGTAATGACTTTCTGTGTTTTAGGTCAGGGTAATTGTAGTCTCATAAAAAGAGTTTGGCAATGTTCCTTCTGTTTCTATTGTTTGGAATAATTTGAGGAGTATTTGCATTTGTTCTTCTTTGAAAGTCATGTAGAATTCTGAGCTGAAACCATCTGTTCCTAGGTATTTTTTGGTTGGGAGACTTTAAGGACTGTTTCTTTTTTTAGCAATTCTAGGTCTGCTTAATTTGCTTATCTGGTCTTGATTTAATTTTGATAAGTGATATTTATCCAGAAAGTTGTCTATTTCCTTTAAGTTTTCCAATTTTGTGGAGTACTAACTTTTGGTTGGTTTGGATAAATGTTTGTGTATTTTGCTGATTTTCTCAAAGAGCCAACTATTTGTCTCATTGATTTTTTGTATTGTTTTCTTTGTCTCTATTTTGTTGATTTCAGCTCTTCCTTTGATTATTTCCTGCCATCTAGTTCTCTTAGGTAAGTTTGTTTCTTTTTGTTCTATAATTTTCATGTATTCTGTTAATTCACTTGTTTGGGACTTTTCCAGTCTCTTTATTTAGGCATTTAGTGCTATAAACTTTTCTCTTGGCACTGCTTTCATTGTGTCTCAAGAATTTTGGTATGTTGTGTGGTCATTTTCATTGAATTTTAGGAAGTTTTTAATTTTTCACTTCATTTCTTCCTTGACCCACTGATTAAGGTGAGCATTGTTTAATTTCCATGTGTTTGTGGGTTTTGTGGACATAGTATTGCTGTTGATTTCTAGTTTTATACCATGGTTATCTGATAAGGTACATTGGGTTATTCTAATTTTTTTTGCATTTGTTGAGGTTTGTTTTGCTACCAAGTATGTGGTCAATTTTTGAAAATGTTCCATGAGGTGCTGAGAAGAAGGTCTATTCTTTTTCATTTGGCTAAAATATTCTATAAATATCTGTTAGGTCCATTTGAGTCATAACATCTGTTAGTTCTCTTATTTCTCTGATCATTTTTGGCTTGATTGACATGTCCAGTGGTGAGAGGGGAGTGTTGAAGTCTCCCCCTATTAGTGTGTGAGGTTTAACATATGATTTAAGCTTTAGAAGTGTTTCTTTCACATATGAGAGTGCCCTTGGATTTGGGGCATAGATGTTCATTATTGAAATTTCCTCTTGATGGATTTTTTCTGTGACTAATATGAAATTACCTCCTTTGTCTCTTTTGACTGATTTTAGTTTGAAATCTATTTTGTTAGATAGTAGGATAGCTGCACCCACTTGTTTATTAGTTCCATTTGATTGGTATATTTTCTCCAACCTTTTCCTCTGAGATGATGTCTGTCTTTCAGGTTGAGATGCATTTATTGTATGCAGAAGAAGGATGGATTCTGTTTTTGTATCAAATCTGTTAGCCTATGCCTTTATGTAGGGGAGTTAAGCCAAATTACATTAAGGGATATTAACGATTAGTGATTACTATCTCCTGTTAATTTTGTTTTCATTATTGGTGATGTTAATTTGTGCATAGTTCCCTTTTTTGGGAATGTTTCTATGAGACTATCAATTGTCCCTATCTTTGATGGTGTAGCCAAATTCTTTGGGTTGGAGTTTCCTTCTAGTATTTTGTGTATGCTGGGTTTGTAGCTAGGTATTGGTGAAATCTAGATTTGTCATTGAACATCTTGTTTCTTCCTTCTATGATGATTGACAGGCTTGCTGGGTGTATAGTAGTCTGGGCTGACATTTGTGGTCACTTAATGACTACATAATACTTGTCCATACCCTTCTGACTTTCATTGTTTCCAATAATTTCTATTTAAATGTCTCAGGTTAAACTAAATTTGGCAAGTAAATCTTCTATTGCAAAAGTTAGGTTCAATTTGAAAAACCCCATGCTATCATGCCTACCTTTTTCCATGGTGCTCATTTTTCTCAGTTTGGCTGTACAGAAGCCCTTCTTGAGATTTGTAATTATCTGCCCACTCCTTTCCCCACTTTGGTTCCCATAATAATCAAATCATCACAGGACTATCTAGTTACTAATTTTGAAGTTAATCCTAATCATCATGAAATACCGAGATTAAAAACATGGTCCTATATCATATAATTTATCACATTAAGTCCATGGACTCTCTTTATACCAAATCCTCTGGGAAAGAAACATCAACAATATAAATTGGTCTGTTTCTGTGTCTTATGTAATAACATTCTCATATACTCCACACATATGTACCTCACTTTGTCTTCTAATGCTACCCACACCTGTGAAAGAAATGTTGCTTACCACCAGTGAATTTTCCCTTTAGCTCTTCCAAGCAACCTCAAAGTCTGGCATGACTATGGAAGTATTCTGACTAGTGGCCTGTGATCACAGTGAACAGAAGCATTTTGGATCTAATTTACATAAAAACAAGGACATGCACCTCCAACTTTCCTTTCTTATTGTCTGATGATGAAGATTTCATGTACATGTCGGTACATACACAAAATCATAGATAAGCAGGTAATGTGTATTTTTGATTGAGTTGGGGTAAAACACATAAAGCTTTTTTGCCTTTGGAGAATAATCAAATCTATCTTGTTATTAACTGCCCTGACCCTTTACTGAAGTAAGTTTAATTGTTATTTCTGTGTGTAACCCATTCAAAAACCTGAAGAGAGTTGTTCCCTAAATGCTTTGTTTACCAAGTACATAGCCTTAAGACAGTAGTCAAATTCGACTATGATATGTTGCCATAACAAATATATGCTCCCAAAGTTTGCTTTCTAGATACCCAAGGAGTTTGGTGTTATCAACTCTGCTGCATGGATGCTCTTCACTGAGTAAATGAACTCTTTATGTAAAGTATGGCTCAGGAAAACCAAACTGGAGAAATCACACAATTAATTTTAAATTTCCTGCTGATGAGTATCACTTGTATTTTGCACAGGTCATCTTCAGAGCTGAAAAGCTAATTTTGAAGTAAATGGTATGAAGAATATAAGCCTTTCAGAAAGAAGAGCAAAAATAATTGGGAATAATAACAAAATATGTGACACTTCATTCCTTTAATCATTTCTTTCTTTGGTACATTGCCTAGCATTATCCTTGGAACACAGTGGCAAATACTTTGAGTTAATGACTTTTGTCTCTAAGCTTCTGCCTACTCAAATGTTATTGTTCACTAACATTTTGTCTCTTTTAAAAACTAATGTAATTTAGGAGCCATTGTACTTTGGAATGAATGTCCTTGCTAGGGGCCAATACCATAAGCTTAAAAAATTACCTTCTTGATGTACACTTTTTTCTGAATGCAATTTCAGATTGTGTTAATAAAGAAGTCACAAAACAATCCCACACCAGTTTGGAATTATGATTAATAAAAGGGTTAGCTATTTAAAGGGAAAACCTTACAGATCACTGTCCTAGACAAAAGCCTCCTGCATGACCAGAAAAAGCACCTGATAGCTAGAAGCAGAGTCCAAAGCAAGAGCACTAACAGAGGGCTGCCTCTGTTTTTGTAAAGTGAAAGATACCACACTCCAGTTGGGTGATATCTCAAAGGCTATTGGCTAAAGGAGCGGAAAGAGCTCCCATAGCAACTCCCCTTTTTGTTTAAGTAAGAGAGCTCTAGACCTATTATATACAATAAGAACAAATATCCTATTCTAACTATCTTAAGTCTTGTATAATAAATAACCTGGCCATGTCATGAGAGGAAAGTAGCTACATTTATCTAGTCTTCAACCACATCGAAGATCCGAGAAGGGAAATAATTTTACCTGAGTAATTAGGAAGTGCAAACAAACAACTTTCAAAACATGCAACACATCACAGAGACAACTGGCTACCTGGGCAATCACCCAAAATCACATTTGTATCATTGAAGCAACCAACTTTGGCTAAGGCCTAGAATAACTGACAGATTATTTTTAAGGGCAAGAAAATTTTCAAAATTGTATTACCCTGTCTTGGCAAGATCGGACAGTTTTGCTTATCCATTTCTGGATACTATGTATTTTGTCAGTAGTTGAGGTATGGGCAGTTTCCTGTCCATAGACCGGTTTTATCAAGAAGAAGACAAGTTCCAAGTGGAGTGTCTTTGGTGCTCAACAATCTCTCGGGAATAGATCGGTGTTGTCAGGAGCGATTGTGTCTCACTACTACAGAACTCTTAAGTTAGATTAAATTCCATTTTCTACAACTTTTGAAGAGACTGAAGATTAACTTTTTATATAGAATATATTCTCTACATATCTAAAAAACTTAATTAGTCTAACTATAAGTATTACAAACATAGATGACTATTAATCTATAATTCTTAATACCTATTTAACTTAAGGACTAAGACAATAAACAGCTGTACAATAAATGAGGATAATGACCTTCAAATATAAACAATGTACAAGTATACATTGCAATATGGTAAATATACATACCAGTACATAAACAATATATAAGTATCTTAATCAGAGGTAGAAATGTATACTGCAATATGGTAAATGTATATATCAATACATAAAAATGTTATAAACAGAGGTAGAAAGGAAGTATACCCCAGAGTGTAAGTCCTGAGCTTTTTGCCTGTGATCATGTAAGTTAGCTCTCAAAAACCTGTGTTTCTTGAAATCTCCCTCTGAACAGTACAGTCAAGTATTTCAAAGATGGCCTTTTGGTGATACATATCACAAGTTTTGTGTCATATAATTACTCATGATAATTATATGTACTAATATTGTTCTCCTTTTAACTGATAATATATATGACATGACATAGTTTTATTTATCCACTGATTTTTGACTTGACTTGTGGGTTAGTAAATAGAAATCTGCTTTATTTATTAACGAAATAGGAAAAGAAAATATTTTTATAAATAATTATGTTATTTTGCTAAAATTTTTTAAAAGAATTTGTACCTTTTAGAACTAATTCTAAATGTTTAATAAAATTTCTAATTCCAACAAAAGAGTATAAAACAAACCTTCAGGTTTATGGACTTAATTTATTATGGACTCTGAATAGCAAGTTATTGCCTGGACAGAGGCAGTGATAGAAAATCCATACATACTGATAGCTTCTCTGCATTTAAAATTTTGTGGTGAGCCATTAAATTGAACTTGAAAAAATATCAATTACAGTTGCTACTTATTTTATTATTTATTTTTTTCTGTGTGTTTTATGTGCTACTCGTTCTACTTCCCTATTCTAATTTCTAAATATGCAATTATTTTGTCTCTCTGATTATAAAAAATAAATACACATGGACAAATTTATAAACAAACATTTAGGCTATTTTTAAAAATAATTAATTAGTATTTTTATGTCATCTATCCAAATAATTAATACTTTTTACTGTGTTATCCAACCACACAAAAGGTACTAGAAAGTAAATCTCAACCTGAAGATGTTAAAGAAACCCAAGTAAACACAGGGAGTAATTAATTCCAAACCAGCAAAGTCAAAAGAGAACAAGCACACTATGCATGGGTGCGTGTACACACACACACACACACACACACACACACGCACACAAATGGGTGTCAACAATCATTATTCAGTGGAATCTCTTAACATCAGTGTTCCCAATTCTTCAATAAAAAGACACAGACTAACAAATTATACAAAAAGAAAAAATTATACATCCTTCTTCCACAATCATGAAAAACAACACCAAAGATAGACATCACCTCAGGTTAAAGGGCTAGAAAACTATATCTCAAACAAATGGATCTGAGAAACAGGCTGTGTACCCATTTTAAATTCTGACAAAATAGAATTCAAACATAAACAGATCTGAAGAGGTAGGGAGGGAAAACATACATAGGAAAAGAGAATATTTCAATTCTTAACTTCTGTGCTCAAATACAAGAGCACTCTAACTTGCAGGAAAACACTAGTACAGCTTACATCATGTGTTGACACTCACACATTGATACTGTGAGACTTCAATACACCACTCTCTGCAGGAGACAGGTCATTCAGATAAAAACTAAGCAATGAAATTCTGAAGAAATTATAAACCAAATGGATTTAAAAAATACTTACAGAACATTTCATCTAAACACAAAAGAATATACTTTCTTCTCAGTAACTGAGGGAACTTTCTCTAAAATTGATCACTTACTTGGAAACAAAACAAGCGTCAACAGATATAAAATGAAAATAGCACCGTGCATCCCATTTGACTGCCAGGTGTAAAGCTTGATAGCAACAACAATTGAAAGTTTTCAAATTAATGGAAATTGAATGAAATATTGGTCTTCAAACTGGTTCCTCAAACAGTCTAAATCAAAATTGACTTAAACAACATAAACTATTTGGTATCTTAATTAAGATTTTAAAATGGACGGTGAAATATTTTTACTACCAGATTATATACATTATGGAACCATTCAGTAAGAATACATGAAGCATGTATAAGACAGAATTCATAATTGCAGAATAGAAAACAGGTCACATTAACAAAATAGTTGGCATGATGAGGATTTTTAAATAATGGTAATTCTACTTCTAAACTTATACTGTTTAGTACATTATTAAAATTCTCATGGGTATGCATCATTATAGTTTATTTCTACTACAAACATATATTGAAAAAACATACTAAATAAACTCTGTTGTCAGTAACGCCTCCATTGTCTATTAATCATCTGAACTTATAATTTGTACAATTAATCTTTGATCCGGTAGCTGTAAAATCCACAGTGAAATACACTTGCAGCGTCACTTCATATGTGATAATGTAAAGTCTGTTCTTTGCCTTTGCATTTTGTTGCTATATTTTAAGCCTTAAGAGGCCACTTGAGATTTATACTTTTGTGTGCTATGGGTTAGTTTCCCAGCTATTTAGTCATTATTTACAAGTAGTGGATGAAATTTTTTTTTTCGTATGGCAAATCACATTTTACTGTCAGTGCATAAACTTTTAAATCTTTGTTTTCTCCTTGATTTCACTGTGCTATATATCTCTCACTCTGCAGAACTGACAACATAAATATATGTCAGACCTCATGCTTACAAACACCATTTATTTTTATCTATTTAACCTAGAGTTTGCATTTGCAATACATGATAATTTAACAGAAAAGGTCAAAATATTTTGAACTGTAATTATCCCAAGGTATTCTATATAGATTTTTAAACAAGCACCTGTAAAACAGTTTTAAACACAGTTTCTTGATAAACCAGCAGGGACCATGTATATATGTTTTGAAATTGTGCTGCAATAAAAAGTACAATGAAAGGTCTTCATAGTTTTCTTCAAAATGTTTTAACCCTTTCAGATACTTGAAACACCTAAAATACACATTTTCAAATTAGAAACATTGAAGTGAATACATCAACCCTATTCTTTGGGTAGTCTCTAGAGTCAGTACCTATTCCACTATTGTCTCTAAGAAAGACTTCATTGCAAATAGCACCTTTATTTATGCTGCCATGGTTGGAATTACCTTCAATATATAAATTATTGCTAAGACTTATGCAACAAAAATAGCCACATTTTTTATTTTTATAGTTTCTTTTGCAAAATGGGCCATGAACAAATCAATATGGACTTCGACTTGGAGGGGCCTTTATCAGACAGGGTTTGTTATGGATAATGAAGTAGCCCTAACCATTCTACACTTAATCCAAATAGATGCTGCCAGGACTGATAGTGGTTCTTGTCTGTGATATTATATTGATCATTTTTTTAGTATTGAAGATAAGACATGTCTGTGTTCATCACAAATAAGAAAGTGCAATATGGCCAGAAAATGCTAAACAGAAATTAATGAAAAGCTACAATCAATAGAATAATAACAGATTGTACAATTCAATGCTGTCTGCTTTTCATGAAGTTATTCAGCACAATCACATTCTAAATTTAGAACACTTTGTGAAAATTGCAATATTGATTTTTAAAATTGTTGGAAAATGTGGATAATCTGGAAGCACCAAGATAGCCTCAAAGTATATTTGAGAGACTCAACCTGATTTCTAAGCTTCTTAAAAAGCTGAAGTAGTATACTGTGTTTCAGCAAAATAAAAGAAAACATGATTACAGTAGAAATGAAAATGTAAAAATAATTGAATATATACTTTAAAATATTTAAAACATTTTTTCATAAGGTATATTTTGATTACATTCCTTTCTTTCCCCAAATTTATCCAGGTACAATATAATAAGAAGAATGTATTTTAAAAAGTAAGTATGCAATATCTTTAAATTTGTATTTATAGAAGTCTGAAACAAAAATAAAGACTTCAACCTATGCAATTTAAACATTAAAAATTAGTTTATTGCAATATTTAAGATAATCATCAGTCTGGCTATAGATCAAGTCAAGATTGGACCACCTATACTTTATCCTCTATTGCTTAAGGTCTTAGGCGGGGTCATCCTTGTGAATTACTGGGAATTTCTCTAGAGCCAAATTTCTGCTAACCCTACAATGGCTTCCTCAATCAAGACATCTCTTTCCTTGCTCTCATCTCTGTCCTTCCTTCATCTTGACTATTTCGTTTCTTCAAGTTCTCTTCAACCCTCCCCTTCTCCCCACCTCTTCCCTTTCTACCCTTCCTTTTACTCCCGCCTTTGTCCAACAACAGATGGGAACAGAGGCAGAGTCTCACATCGGAGCACTGAACTGAGTTCCCAAGGTCCATTTGAAGAGTGGAAGGAATGAGAATATGAGCAAAGAGGTCAAGACCATGAAGAGTTCATCCACTGTAACAGTTTACCTAGCTAATGAGAGCTCACCAACTCCAGCTGGACTGGGAAGTTCCAAGCATAAAACCAAACTAGTCCCCTTGAATGTGGTTGACAGCTGCATGGCAGGGGTAGACTGAGGGGCCACTGGCAGTGGCACTGGGATTTATCTCAACAGCATGTACTGGTTTTTGTGTATCCTATTCTCTTTTGATGTATACCCTGCTCAGCCTAGAAATAGAAGGAAAGGCCTTGGACCTTCCACAATACAATGTGCCTTACCCTCTCTTAGGATTAGATAGGGGTGGGGTGGGACAGTTGGTGGATGGAATGGGAGGAGAGAAGAGAGTGGGAATTTGGATTGGTATATTTTAAA
The DNA here is from genome assembly GCF_982192425.1 of Myodes glareolus. Lineage (NCBI taxonomy): Eukaryota > Metazoa > Chordata > Mammalia > Rodentia > Cricetidae > Myodes > Myodes glareolus. The sequence continues at coordinate 71,060,924 of NC_142041.1, read as the reverse complement.
ACCTATAATAAATTAAAAAATAAAAGAAAAATAAGTTATTGTAAATCATAAACCTTAATATGAAACTGTAAAGCAACCAAATCTGTGCATGACCTTCGAGTAGGCACAGAGTTAAAAAAGAAAACTTGGCAAATGAAAGCATATGTTATATATAGGCGTCCAGATAGTCAATGGACAAAATATTTCCATATCAATATGCCCATCAGAAAACAGAAAAAAATAAGCTCAATATAAATCTTCTAACAATACTCTTGACCTGACCCTTTGCTACTGACCTCAGAGGTAAGGTTAGTGTGACATAACCTTTCTGGTACAGCATTTGTAGGCAAGGCTTCATTGACAGTGGCTTTATCGAAACAGGGTTGACAGGTGACAGCTGACTATTGGACACTGTGTGATGCCCTGAGTAAGACTTCAGGATCATTGACCCCATAACACTAGATTTGTCTGAGAGAAAAGAGTACAGATTCAGGATCACTAAGATTTGAGGACTTCAACGTGGTGGTCAATCGATCCGTACATGTGAAGACCCAGAAAAAAGAGCAGAGTGGAGGATGCACTGATTTCCTATTGCACTTCCAAACTTTCTCACTGCTATTTACAGACCAGTGTCCTGGGTAACTTTTCTTTCCCCATGACATTATATTAACCTTGGTAATCTTTCAACCATGAAAGCTTCCATCATGAGTGACACATCATCACAGGTTTTATTAAACTGAGCTTCCTCTGTAGAACAAACATACTGGACCCATCTTCCAAGGAGACTCTTCATACATATTCAGTTTTTAAACAAAATAAATTCTGCATATGATTATCATTATTTATCTTCTGGTGTATTTGGATAACCACAAGCTGTAAGATTTCCTGCAACATTTTCTTTTTTCCTTTTTTTTTTATTTTTTAAAAAAGCCAGGGTTCCTTGTAACCACCATGGCTGACTATCCCGGAACTTGCTTTGTAGACATGACTGGCCTCAGACTCACAGAAGTTCTCCTTCCTCTACCTCCTGAGTCCTGGGATCACAGGTATGAGCCGCCACTGCCCCATCTAGCTACAACTTCCTTAAATTCTGTAGCTTTGAGGCAATGCGGGAGGCCAGTGTTTGTATTCTCTTTCCCTTAGACATAATGAAAGAGAAGATAAAAGATTCATAGCCAGTAATTTCCATTCTGTATGAAATAATATGCAGTTTTTAAATGAGAAACAATTGATTGCTTCTTATAGCAAATAATCAAAGGGAGTTTGTAACTGGGAGATATATTGACAGCCAGCTTACTGAAATAGGTCCACATTTTCAAGTTATAAAACTACTTTTTAATTAATTGAATTTTAGAAAGGAATTCATCTTTACTACAATAATTACATTATTTTTTTCCTCTTCCAAACTAGAAAAACCAACCCAAATATCTTAGTCCATACATCAAGCAGAACGGGCAGTGAAAATATTTAATGGTGCTAAATTCATACATAAGTGTGTCCTTGCAGCTGTGTATACATGAAGAAGACTGGAAAGTGAACACTGCTCTCTGATGCTCTTAGAAATGCAAAACATCATCTTTCTGTGATCTTCATCATTCTCTCTCTCTCTCTCTCTCTCTCTCTCTCTCTCTCTCTCTCTCTCTCTTCAGTTTCCTTTCCCTCATACCATACATACCAACTGCAGTTTCTCCTCCCTCCACTCATGTCTGTCCGTCACATCCATTCCTCTTATTTTCTTCAAATAAAAGCAGGCCTGCCAGGGATATTAATCTAAGATAAACAAGATGCACTAAGACTCAAAAAAAGAAAAAAAGGAAAAAAAAACCCTCCTATCAAGGTTGGAGGAAAAGAGATCCATCCAAGAACAGGCAAAGAGTGAAAGACAAACCCTACTCCCATGTTAAGAGTTCCACAAGAACACCAAGTTACACAACCATAACTTAGTAGCAAAAGGCCTAGTGCAGACCCATAAAGGCTCTGTGATTCTCACTTCAGTCTCTGTGAGCCCCTCTGAGCCCTGGTTATTTTAGACTGCGGGCCATGTTCTCTTGGTGTCCTCGAACTCATTTACTACTACAATCCTTCCCTCCCTTTTGTAAGTTTTCAGAGCACTCCCTAGGATTTGAATCTGGATCTTGGCATTTGCTCCCCTCAGCTGCTAGAAAGCCTCTCTATTAGACTAGGAACTGATCTACAAGTATAGAAGACTATCATTAAGAATCATTTTAGTTACTTTTTTCTTTTCTTTTTCCTTTTTCTTTTTAGTAGTCATATTTGTTTCTACTCCAGATCTCTGAACTATTCAGCTTCTGGTTCCTTGTTATCCAGCCAGTGTCGGGAATGGGTTTCTTCTTTTTAGCACACCTCTCAGCAAGCACTAATTAAAGTTTCACCACACTGCTATCTTATGAGGATATTGCCACGTATTTTATTATTAATGTTAAGTATATTAAATGTGTGATGTGCCTTATGTGCCAAATACAGGAGTCAATAAAAACAACACAAAAGCAGCTTGTGGTTGAAGCAGAAGTAGCAGCTGGCCTTGAATGTCCTTACACACATGGTAAATCAATGCAAAGCCCACACTGTGGTTCATTTAATAACTCCTGCCATTAGCAGGCATTTCCCCTTACAGGTCCACCTCATTTCACTATATTTAATGACTTTGGAGTATGCCTATCAGAGCAAAAGTTGGACTTTAAGTATGGAAACTTAAAGTAGTTAACTTTATGGTTATCTTTTATTTGTATTCAGTATCTTGTTACATCTCTGACTAAACTCATACATTTCAGTAAGTTGACACCCATGCCTGATTGTCTAACATGTTCCCAGAATAACCTCTGAGTCATTATCCATGCTCAGTAAGATGAAGTTCAACAGGGCCAATGTGTATTCATTTTTTTATATTGATTTGATAGATAATGTGTTATTCTCTAAGTTTATTCATATAATTTAAGAACGTTCAAACAGAACTTTTGACACAGAAGCAACAAAACTATGTGAACAAAAATATTTTAAACTAATAAGTTCTAGCTTCTTATTATATCAAATTTATTCTTATTATCCATAAGAACTAAAAATAACTTCATATTTCCTTTTACATAATAGGTCTATGCTTTAAAAATAATCATTAGTAACTGCAAATTTGTAAATTCTCTGGGAATGTATGTACTAGTAAGAAAATTTTATTGAAATTTTGCTATATGGAGCAGGATTATTATTAGATCTGTTTTCCAAATGTTGGAAGGTTTTCACATAAATTTTTATAATCTAATGAACTCTTAAGCTTGTGAGAAATACAGTAGTCATTAGTGGAAGATGAAGTGAAGATGTGACACTTCCATGCACTCTAGAGAGCTCTACAGATGCTGCCATTATCAAGTGTTGACTGAGATTTGAAACAGCTGGAATAGCAAGGTATTATTTGTAGGAAGACAAAGTAATAAAATATATTGGAGAACTTTATAGAGATTTGTTTAAAATGTTAACCACATATCAGTCAATGATTCAGCTATTCAATTTAGCATATTTCTTTGAGAAATGGAATGTTCCAAAAATATTACAGCTTTATTCATATAAAAAAAACTAATAGTAAAAAGAGATTTAGATAAATATGTATGCTAGTGTACTTAAGAAATACTATTATAAAAGAATGAATTACTCATACAGGACAATAACCTGGGTTAAACTTCAAATTATTACACTGGGTAGACAAAATGATAGACACGATGATTTATCTTGTCTATTTCCATTTTGACTTATAGAAACAGCCAGAACTACTTTGCAGGGTCAGGATCATAAAGCAGTGTTGTGTTAGGTCAGATCTGTGTAAGAAATGACTGGAAAAAAATGTACGAGACTTTTCTGGGTGGTGAAAATAATATATATGCTTTATTAGCTTACAGTTTGTGGCCTTAGAGAATCTGAAAAGAATATTAAGTGGAAAACTTAAAAACCACATTTTATTACATGAAAATATAACTCAATGTAAAAAGTAAAGACAGTAGAATCAATACTTATTATAATAAAATATTGAAGTCCAGCACATGAATCAATCAATAAATGTAGAGAGCAAAAAAATAGTTTATGCTTACCTGAAAAGACTAATTTTATTAAAGTAAGTGATATGCAATGGAATTGGGTTCTATGCACTTGTTCAAATAACCATAAAGTGATTCAATAATATAAAATACAATACTATTACCCTCAAGACAAGATTGGGTTTGTATCTTTTCTTTTTTAACTTGTTTGAAATTTATCTTTCATCACTGTCTTGTCATAATTTCTACACTTTCGCTTCTCCAATTATTTTAGTATTTATCTTCTCATTAACTTTCAATAACATGGCCTCTTCCTTAAATATTATTGCAACACACAAACACATAAAGCTCCTAAATTTATTTAAAGTTTCTGTTATGTGTATGTGTTTGGCATTGGATAACTATTTCAGAGGGGTCATAAACAGAACACTGATCTGATTCCTCCCTCCTTTAGGAGATGCTGATTGTTTGAAGCTTTTACCTAGGGAATGGGCCTTATGGGATTTTTCCTATTCATGTCAGCTGACTGGCTGATATGATCATTACACAGATGCTGACTATACTGAAGATAAAAGTGTCACTACCATATCATAGTGGATGTCTTAACAGGCTGACCATACTTCAGTTTATAGGCTTCAGCTGGGTTGGACTATTGTTTATCCTTGTTTTATTCATTCACATGACAAACCTAGAGCTCTAGAACTGATCTATCCAGTTCATCTATGCCTATGATTTTTCTGATTTTGCTATCCAGATTGCTATTAAGTTATTTTAGATGTGTCTAAAATATATATTTCAAAAGGATTATCAAAAAGAACATGCATATATTTAAATATGGATATATATGTATGTAAACATGTATGTATGTATGGATTTATGGCAATATAATGGCATAATTCTGCAAGTGTCCAAACATATATCAGAGGATTCATGCTACTCTTTTTGCACTGTCATACTATTTTTCAGTCATTCAAGAGCTTCAGTAAAATGAGAAGCAGCTCCCTAATGTGACCAGTGAGGCACATTAGGGCTTAAATAACAATTGTTCCCTGATATGGGAAAGTCTACCAAAAGTGACCAGTGTGGAACATTAGGTCTGAAACAAAAACCTCTCCATTTAGAAAATAAATCAGGATTTAAAAGAAACCTGTTTATGCGGGCAAACTGTAATTAAAATTAAGTAAAATGAAGGACAATTCTAATAGATATATGTGAATGTGTGTGTGTTGATGATTATAATAAAATAGTCCAACAATAGATCGGAATGGAGCATAATAAAGGTTACTGTATTTAGGGGTAGACTCACAGATCAACAGTCCTCTGCATGAGAGGGGAACAGGAATTGAATCCAGCAGCCAAGGGGCCATGAACCTTTTTACATCTGTATATATAGTACATTTGATTATGTCCAAAGTGGGACAATATCTTAAGGGTTATTGATAGAAGAAGTTCCCACAGAAACTCCCCCTTTTGTCTAAAATAAAAGAATACTAAGCCTAACACAAATCTATATACAATAAGAACAAATATCAAGTATAAAAATGAGAATTACAACCAGCATAAACAATATCAAACAAGAAACATATGCTAAATATTTTAATAGTTACCTTATCTTAAGGAGTCTAAATCTTGTATTAGAAATAGCTTAACTATGTAATGGAAGGAAAGTGACTATTACTATCTAGTCTTTAACCCAACTGGAGTCCTAAGAAGGGAAAAATTACTTGAGTAAACAGGTAGCACAATCAAGCGACTTCTAAAAGGTACAATAATTGACAGCTATAACTGGCTACCTGAGCAATCACCCAAAGTTTCATTTGTAACTGAGAAATCAACATTGGTTAAGGCCTAGAGTAACTGACAGATTATTTTTAGAGGCAGGAAAATTTCAAAACCATCTAACGCTGTCTTGGAAAGGTTTGGCAGTCTTTTTTCTTGTATCCTGTTTGTCCAGTCTTGACACCATGCATTTCTCACTGTTTGAGGCTTGGATAGTTATTTGCCCCATGGTCAGTTATGCCAGAAAGAAAAGAAGCTTCTGTAGGAGAAATTCTGGAAGGCAATATGACTAGAATGCAACTAAGATTTGGATCCACCCTAATGTTACCTGAGAATTTTTCTTTTATAATCAATTCAGAGACTTTTTCCACATACGTTTTTAATTTTTTACTTGGTTTGTGTGGTAAAAAGATCCATTCTAAAATAGTATCTTCCCTCTGCATTAAAATTCCCGTAGGAGAAATTCTGGAAGGCAATATGACTAGAATGCAACTAAGATTTGAATCCACCATATCTACATGTGCCTCCTGTAATTTTTCCTCAACCATCCTCAGTTTCTTTTCTGCTTCAGCTGTTAACTCTCTGGGACTATTCAAATCTTTGTCACCATCTAAGGTTTTGTTTAAATGAATTATTAGATCAGGTGTTATCCCAACAGCTGGTCATAGACTGGAAATGTCTCCTAATAATCTTTGAAAGTCATTAAGAGTTCGTAACCGGTCTCTCCTGATTTGTGCCTTTTGAGTCTTAATTCTTTGTAAACCTATTTTATAACCTAAATAATTAACAGAATCTCCTCTCTGTATTTTTTCAGGATCAATTTGCAATCCCCATTTAGGTAATACTATTTTTACTTCTTCAAACAGATTTTCTAAGGTGTCTTTGTTTTGATCAGATATCAGGATATCATCCATAGTGTGGTATATTATGGACTTAGGAAATTGTTTGCGTATAATTTTCAATGGTTGGCTTACAAAATATTGGCACAGCGTGGGAGAGTTTAACATTCCCTGTGGGAGGATGGTCCATTGGTACCTCTTTGCAGGCTAAGAGTATTATAAGTAGGCACTGGGCAGGCAAACTTTTCTCTATCTTTTTCTTGTAATGGTATAGTGAAGAAGCAATCTTTCAGATCAATAACTATAAGAGGCCATCCCTTTGGTAACAGGGAGAGCAGAGGAATTCCAGATTACAGAGGGCCCATAGGTTGAATAACCTTGTTGATAGCTCTAAGATCTGTCATCATTCTCCATTTACCAGATTTTTTCTTAACAACAAATACGGGAGAGTTCCAAGGGCTGGTAGATTCTTCTATATGTCCAGCATCTAATTGCTCTTGTACCAGCTGTTCTAAAGCCTGTAACTTTTCCTCAGCTAAAGGCCACTGTTTAGTCCATATTGGTTTCTCAGGCAACCATTATAGAGGCATGGCTGTTGGTACCTCTGAAGGACCATCAATTGTGTTGTGTTCTTGTATAGCTCTAATGGCTGGTTTCTGCCATTTGTAATATCTTGTAATATTGTCCTCAGAAATATAGGCTCTGGAAGCAGCAGGAATATTAATTTTTGTATTCCATTGCTGCAATAGGTCACGGCCCCATAAATTCATTGCAATATTGGCTACATATGGCCTTAGTTTTCCTATTTGTCCATCTGGACCTATACAATTGACCCATCTCGTGCTTTGTCTTACTCGAGATAGGGTTCCAATTCCTAAGAACTGAATATCTACATCCTGGAGAGGCCAATGAGGATGCTAAGATTCTGGAGTAATGATACTTACATCCGAACTTGTGTCCAATAAGCCAGTAATAAATTTGCCATTTACACACACTCTTGGCTGTGGTCTTTGTTCATTTATAGAAGTCTGCCAGAACATTAGTTTACTTTGTCCTCTTAGATTTCTTGATTCATTCACCACATTTAACTCATCCTTCAGGCTGTTATTGCTTTTAACAGCAGGCATGGGACATTCTAATTTCCCTGAAGAGGCATGTTCTCTGCAGTGATTGGAAATGACTGGACCACATTTGCCATGTGTTTGAGTTTCACGATGGCAACAGGTTGCCCTGTTTATCTCTTGTTGACCTACACTCATTCGCCCAATGCCTGCCCTTTCCACATCTCCTACGTAAACCTGAAAGCTGAGTCCTCCTTTTCCTGTTATTCCTAGAAGAGGCATTATTCCTGGAATTCCATTGTCTGCAGTCCCTTTTCATATGTCCCATTCTGCCACAATGAAAGCATTTTGTAATCTGATGTCTCCTTTTACCTTTGGAAATTGCTTCTTGCACCCATGTTTCATTGCCATAATCAAATGTATCAACATTCATTGTATGTAAAACCCATTCATCCAAAGGCGCTGATCTGAGCTTTAAAGGCCCCAGGATCCTTTTGCATTCTACATTGTCATTCTCCTAAGCCAAAGACTCAATTACTATATTTCTTGCTTCTGGATCAGGTATCCCTATTTGTACAGCCTTAGTTAGTCGTTGTAAAAAGTCACTAAAGGGTTCTCTCTGACCTTGTTTGACCCTGATATACGATTCTACTCTCTGACCTGAGTCTTGAACCCTGTCCCAGGCCCTTAGAGCTGCTGTAGCACATATGGATAAAATGTTTTCATCATAAAGAGCTTGTTCCTGAGGATCATAGTAAAGATTTTCCCCTAGAATTTGATCTAGGGAAACCTCAATTCCTTTCGCTGATTCTTGTTGTTGTAAAAGTCTGGCCTCTTGTTTGAATAGGCATTTGAAATGCCATAAAGGTCCGTTCTCTAGGACAGCTGACATGAGCTGGTTCCAATCTTGAGGAGTGGTCCTGCTGCTCAGAGCCCAGGATTTTAACATCTCCCTAACAAAGGATGAATGTAGTCCATAATTCACAATTGCTTGTTTAAATTCTTTTAGATCATTCATACATATAGGCTCCCATGTATGTTCTTTAATGGCCTTAGGGTTTTTGGAGCCGGTTATCTTTTCTGATGTTATTACTGGAAAGGCAGGTATAACTCTATGTAGACTGAGAGTTTTTTGAGGTGAATGTTGCCTTTCTACCTTTTACTCCTGTTCATCAGAGTCTATGATTTCCTCAATCTTAGTAAATCTGCTCACCATTGCCTTCTGTAAGTCCTGAGTCTCCTATCCAGTATTATGCTCCAAAGCCTTCATTAACGATTCTAAGGCATGGAGCTTGTCCGTCAGAGACACCATTTCCTCCTTGGACACAATCGCCTTCATTGATAATTCTAAGGCGTGGAGCTTGTCCATTAGAGATACCATATCCTCCTTGGACATAATCCTCATGGCATGTACTGTGCCTTCTTGTATGGAAATCCTGTCAATTAATCTATCATACCCTTTTGATAAAGTCTGATTTTCCCATTCAATGGTTATAATCCTCTCAGCTAATGTTTCAGCATTTACAGTCATGGACTGGAGATTACGAGTAATTTTGGTTGCCCCCTCCTCCAGAGCAGTAAAGCTCCCTTTTAAAGAAGCAATATCAGACTGTACCTTCTTGATATTTTGGTCAGTCGACTGAGTCATATCAGATAAAGATCTAGTCTCCTCCCTGAGAACTCCAAACTCTGATCTAGTCTCCTGCTTGAAAACTCTAAACTCTGATCTAGTCTCCTCCTTGAAAACTCCAAACTCTTTTTTGAGGAGGTTGGTGTCAGTCTGAATTGTCCTTAAGGTTTTAATCTCTGCCCTCAGCATTGCTGATTTAATCTTGAAGGACTGCATCGTCCTTATAAAATATTCAAACACCAGAAAAGCAACAAGTCCCAGAAATAACCAAGTAAGAGGAATATCAGAAACCTCATGGAGGATATCCTCCATGGCACAATTTAAAAGGCCATTGAATTTTTGGATAGTAATATTTTCTGACATGTTCAATCAAAAGAAATTGTATTTATTTATTTGATTTCAACGGAAAAGAAAAATCTTCCCTTTAATGACCCTTGCCTGCCAGTAAGTGGCGGGGGCGCACCCGAATCCACATGGCAATGGCGCCGACCCAGAAAGAGTCTGAAATATATATATATATACTCAAATCCAGAGGTTACTTTCAGGCTAGCAGCACAAGCCAAACTCAGCCGGGGCTGCAGGGAATACACTGCCTGAGTGGGGGTAGAGTTGCCACTTGCACGAGTTTCGCGGTGTTTGCAGAAACAGGAAAGTCCCTGGCCCGATTCTATTGAACGGAGCTGGGATCCAGTGTAGGCTTTACTGTAAAGGCCTTGGGGCCGCCCAGGTGCTGTGTGCACTCAGGCTGCTAGGCCTGCGCCACGAGGTGGGAAAAAGGGCCCACATCCGGGCGCCAAATAATAATAAATCAATCCCACACCAGTTAGGTTTTAAGGGGTTATTTATATTGGGGGGTAAAACTTACATACACGTTAAACCATCAGGAAGGGAGCCTAGTTGCTGGAGCAGGAGCCGGGAGCAGGAGCCGGAACCAAGCGCCAGAATCAAGAGGTTCTTCTTTTAAAGAGAAATATACCATGCCCCAGTGGGCTGGTATTTCAGCGGCTATTGGCTGACGGAGCGGAAGGTGCTCCCGCAACACTGTGGGCTCGTGCTTCAGCGACTATTGGCTGAAGCAGCAGAAGGTACTCCCGCAGCAAGTACTTGCTGATTTGTAATGAAAATATTGTACTGAAGAAAAGGTTAGTTATACTGAATAAAAGGCTCATTTACACAAAATTATCAATTGTTTGCTTTCAATTTAAGCCTATATATATTATATACATTGCATAAAATTTCGATAAATATATCTTCAGTTTATATGAACTACTTGTTCCTTTTTCGAATTTGAACATGACCGTTACTTTTCACAGGGAAAGCAATCTAAAATGTGTATGCATGTGCCACATGAAATAACTGCAATATAAACAATGACAAAATTAAATGCCTTTCCAAAATAGCATATCTCTGAGTGATGTATTTTCCACATATTGGGAATTGAATAAGAAGTCCATTGAAGCTCATAAGGGTAAAACTGCATCTTTAAACATAAGCAATTCTGACCTCAGCAGTAGTTTTGCTGGTTTCTTCTGCAGCTGAGAGTATATGTATTCCCAAAAGTGATAAACTCTGCTTTTTTGAAATATTGCAGATTAACTTAAAAAAAATCAACAGTCTTCCTGTACACAGATGACAAAAAAGGCTGGGAAAGAAATCAGTGAAACAACACCCTTCACAATAGCCACAAATATCAAAAAATATCTCAGAGTAACTCTGGCCAAACAAGTGGAAGACTTGTATTGACAAGAACTTTAAATCTTTGAAGAAAAAAATTGAAGAAGACACCAGAAAGTGGAAAGATCTCCCATGCTCTTGGGTAGACAGAATAAACATAGTAAAAATGGCAATCATCCCAAAATCAGTCTACAGATTCAATGCAAAACCCATCAAAATCCCTGCAAAGTTCTTTACAGACCTCAATAGAATGCTACTCAACTTCATATGGAAAAGGAAAAAAAAATCCCAGGATAGACAAAACAATCCTGTACAATATAGAACTTCTGAAGGCATCATAATCCCTGACTTCAAACTCGACTACAGAGCTACAGTACTGAAAACCGCCTGGTATTGGCATAAGAACAGACAGGAAGACCAATGGAACCAAATTGAAGACCCGGATATTAATCCACACACCTTCGAACACCTGATTTGTGAAAAAAAAATAAAAAATACCAAATGGAAATAAGAAAGCACATTTAACAAATGGTGCTGGTATAACTGGATATCAACATGTAGAAGAATGAAAATAGACCCATATCTATCACCTTGCACAAAACTCAAGTCCAAATGGATCAAAGACCGCAACATAAAGCCAGTCACATTGAATCTTATAGAAGAGAAAGTGGGAAGTACACTTGAATGCATAGGCTCATAGACTATTTCCTAAATATAGTCTCAGCAGCCCAAACACTGAGGGAAACAATTATTAAATGGGACCTCATGAAACTGAAAAGCTTCTGTAAAGCAAAGGACATGGTCAACAAGACAAAACAACAGCCTACAGAATGGGAAAAGATCTTCACTAACCCCACATCAGACAGAGGTCTGATCTCTGAAATATGCAAAGAACTCAAGAAATTGGTCACCAAAAGAACAAATAATCCAATAAAAAATTAGAGTACAGACCTAAACAGAACTCTCAACAGAGGAATCCAAAAAAGGCTGAAAGTCACTTAAAGACCTGTTCAACATCCTTAGTCATTAGAGAAATGCAAATCAAAACAAATCTGAGATTCCATCTTACACCTGTAAGAATGGCCAAGGTCAAAAACACTGATGACAACTTATGCTGGAGAGATTTTGGGGAAAAGGGAACACTTCTCCATTGCTGGTGGGAGTGCAAGCTGCTACAGTCCCTTTGGATGTCAGTGTGTAGTGTGGGAGAATTGTCTGTATTCTGTCAATCATATTTTAATAAAACGCTGATTGGCCAGGCAGACAGTATAGGCAGGAAAGCAAGATAGGAAGCAGAGGTGGAGCAAAGAGACTGGGAGTATTCTGGAAAGCAGGAAGTTCCCTCCACACTCCTGCATAGACTATCGAAGAGGAAAGGTGTAAACTGCCCAGCTGAGAAAGGTACTGAGCCGTGTTGCTAACATAGATAAGGATAATGGGGTAACATAAGTTATAAGAACTAATAAGTAGCCTGACCTAATGGGCCAATCAGCTTTATAACTTATAGAGATCTCTGTGTGATTGATTTTCCTTGTGAGTTGCTGGTTGTGGGGTACCGGGCGGGACAGAAACCCCAACAAGCCGGCCCTCGTGTTACAAGTGTGGCTATTTCTCAGAAAATTAATAAATGGCCTTCCTCAAGACCCATTAATACCATGTTTGGGTATATAGCCAAAGAATGCTCAATTATGTCAAAAGGACATGTGTTCAGCTATGTTCATAGCAGCATTGTTTGTCATAATCAAAACCTGGAAACAACCTAAATGTCCCTCGACTGAAGAATGGATGAGAAAAATGTGGTACATTTACATAATGGAGTACTACACAGAAAAACAAAAACAAAAACAAAAGCCCTGTGAGTGAGGTAACTCAGACACAGGAAGACAATTATCACATGTACTCACTCATAAGTTGCTTTTCAACATAAAGAAAGAAAATCAGCCTACAAATCGCAATCCTGGAAAACTTAGAAAACAATGAGGACAGTGCAAGAGAATTACATAGATCTAATCTACAAGGGAAGTAGAAAAAGACAAGATGCCCTGAGTAAATTGAGACCATGAGGACCTTGGGGGAGGGTTGAAGGGAAGGTGAGAAGCAGGGAGGGGAGCAGAGAAAAATATAGAGCTCAATAAATATCAATTAATAAAAAGAAATATTGCACTGGTGAACTTTGTTCTAGAAAATAACACTCAGCACAAATTGAGGGATACTAGAGCCTCCATGTTTGTCTTTATTTGGTGCAAGTGATTTCAACACAACATTCAGTCACCATAGCTCCCTTGGAACTTGCCAAATACAAAATCAATTCCTTAAGAATAACTGACTACAGTATGTACAGTAAATCAATGTCCTTCTTGTTTTCTGTATCATTGTTGCTGCTCCATATGTGTCAGCATGTGTAAAAGAAATTGAGAAGTATACATTAAAACTTCATATGAAATGTAAACAAACTCTAAGAGGTCACAGACCATCACATATAGAACTATAGTTTCCTTCTACATTCTACAGCACTACCTGAAACATTTTAAAATCTAGACAACATTCATACAGACTCTTCTGCTTTAAATTCACTAATAAATGACGATGAGTCCTTGAACTTCAGGAGTCAACTGGCGTTTGTCACATAACTTTCTAAATAATTTCTTTGTGTGAGTGTGTGTTTTTATTTATTCATTTTTAACTTTATTGTTATTATTGAGCTATATATTTTTCTCCTCTCCCCTCCCTTCTTCTCTCCCTTCCTTTCTTCTCCCATAATCCTCACAGTCCCAATTTACCCAGGAGATCTTGTCTTTTACTACCTTCCATCTACTAAAAGTTTTGTTTAGAATACATGGATAGGGTAGCCAGCTATAATCCAAAAAGTATTAAGAATGTCATAGATATATATATTTAAGAATCTTTTTGTCTTAATAAAACAAAAAGTGATTTTTATCTCTGAATTCCAGGGAAGGGATTAATTTAATTCTCTTCATTTAGAATTTTACCACTGTCTCCCACTTTGTTGCTTTTCAATTGTGCTTTGATGATGTGATCAGTATGTGTATATAACCAACCTCTGGCTGTTTTTCAGTCTTGTTTTTGCCAAATAATACTGAGATTTGCCACTTTAGGGATGAGATATCAATTACTAGCTAAGCATATGTGAATAAACAAGTATTAAAGAAACACACAAATGGTAGTCAGTTTGGAATGAGAGGAACACTCCCCTGTCTTTCTCTGAAACATAGTTTCAGTGTATATCTTACACAATGAACTCATGAAAAAGACTAGCAAAAAATTATGGTTGTTTGTACACCTCTCAAATAAAAAAAAAATAAAAGTAAAATAATTTCACAATAAAATACTTATATTAATTACAGTCTATCATGTTTCTGAGAAGGAGATATTATAAAATGTGAAGAGGGAACTGTCTCAGAGAAATAAGCAAGAGCTTATCTTGGGCCTATAAGGCAGATTTTAGAAGATGAATCTGAGTAAAACTCAAATCAATATACTACCTTATTTACATATTGCCAAGGTACTGTTTCAATAATGTATTCTGTCAACTTTATTAAACAGTATAAAGTACCATGGAATTAAAGATGAAATAACACTTGAAGTATACCCAAAAAAGAACTCTATTTGTATTTAGATTTAGTTGTTCCTGAAATTTGGAATTTAAGGAATTGTCTTTACCAGGCATACTATCCCTCTTGTTGAGAAGTTCTAAATCTAATTAGTTCTAAATCTAATCTAAAACAATTAGACAATTGTTGATTACTACCAGTATTCATGTTCCTCTACCACACCCACAGAATTATATATAGTACCATGTAGGTCATTGATGTAAGTCATAGGGCAAGATCATTGGTTTCCTCCCTCTTATGCAGGTTTGCATAGCAACTTCTGGTACCTTGAATGCCAGTCCTTAGGGAGGGCCATTAAAGTCAGTTCCAGCTGGGTATCAGGGCTCTGTTTCTAAAGTAAATAGTACCTTAAACAATAGGGATTTACCTTCCAACTCTGCAGAGCAACCAAGGGCATAATAATAATCCCTAGTAGTATGGAGGTCTTTGAACAACCTTTATTAAGAATTCAAAAGAGAACTGCTGCAGGAAAGTTACAGCTAATACTTCCCACCTACTGGGGCGTGGCCTTATGGACTATTTCCCCTGTCCGGCCCCTTCCTTCCTCTCCCTGGTTGCCCCTGGGCCCCGTTTTGTCTATTTGGTTTGCTTTGGTTCTGATCTTCGTCCATCTTTCAAGCAGAACACCCTGACATAGTAAGTCTACCCCTTAATAAACACTGATCTGTTTTCTTAGTTCTGAGCTAGTGTGGGATTCCATTTATTAAGCACCCGATCTCGCTGACTTTACCAGGACTTCTTAAGCCTAGTGTCACGGTTTTTATTCTGTAATTTTGAGTTGAATACAGAGGATTTACTGTTTTATATTAGCAAATAATAGTTATATTTTGCTACAAATATACCAGAAATTTTTAAGAAATTTAATAAAAAAGAGAATTGAACAACTGCATAAGAAACAAAATGCGAAAAAAAGGTAAAAAGTCAGTAGTGACTGACCAGGGTGTGAGGATTATGAAATATGTTTCTTTCTCTTGTTTCCAAATGGATGCATGTATATGTAATATGTACATAAAAATCTATACATAATTTTTGGCTGTTGATGTACTGATGTCACAGATAAGTATAGCCTTCACCTCTCATCGTGCAAACATCTCTCACGTTAGACTTAGGCCACTACGAAAACCTCAGCAACCAAAATGCAGAGTTGTGAAGTGCTGGTGGAGTTTTTTGTCAGGACCACCAGCTCCCCAAATAAGCACACAGAGATTTACTATTAATTATAAATGTTTGGTCTGTATCATAAGCATGCTATTAACTATTGCTTATAACTTAAATTAACCCATAATTCTTTTTTTTTCCTTCTGACTCTCTTTTTTTTAACCCATAATTATTTTCTATGGTCTATCATATGGCAGTATCTTTTTTCAGCATGGTATGTTCAATTTCTGCTTTTTCTGTGTCTGACTAGCAACTCCACCCTCCTTCATCTGCAAGGTCCTCTTTGTCTGCAGGTCTCAACTAACTGCTATCTGTCTCCCTAATAGTCAGTTAGCCTCATATTAAATCAAGGAGAGCAATGAATATTAATAGTGTACACAGAGATTGTGCCACAGCATATTCCATTTTTTGTCTAATTAAAAAGAAGGTTTTAACTTTGACATAGTAACACTGTATACAAAAAACAAAACAGTTTTCAAGTAAGAAGTACAATTGCAATATCTGGTCCATTTGTATTTGACAAATTTAGAGAAAATACTCTATCTTCGTGAGTTTGAAATTTTATGACAAATTTACTAAGAAAAATTATGTTATTATAATTATATTATAAGTAGTTAGTCATTAACTCCATTAAAGACCCCAGAAGGATGTAATTTTGCCTAAAAAATAGAGATACCTGGCTGCCAGAACAGTCACCAATGTTCCCCTGCAACATTGAAGCATCCAGTTTTGACCTACAGGCCTAGATATCTAGTGGACATTTTTGAGAAGGAGGGAATTTTGAAGAACTGTCCTGTTTGGCTTGGCAAAGTTTTGTAGTCACTTTTTTTGCTTCCTTTCATCCTATTTAGACAATCATACTGTCAGCAATTGACAGAAGGGCCGTTTCTTTGTCAAGGAGAGAGCTAATGTACTAAAAGATTGTTCCACAGCAATGGATTCCCATTCCAATGATTACAAGCTGATTACAACAACAATCTACTCTCATACTTCAGCTTTACAGAACATTGAGAAAGTGGGAGTGAGCTGGGCAGTGGTGGTACACACCTTTAGTCCCAGTACTCTGGAGGGAGAGGCAGGTAGATCTCTGTGAGTTTGAGGCCAGCCTGGTCTACAGGAGCGAGTTCCAGCAAGGCTCTAAAAGCTATAGAGAAACCCTGTCTTGAAAAACAACAACAACAACAAAACAAAACATAAAAACAAAACAAAGTGAGTGTGAAAATATTGAAGAGTGAAAGGATTAGAGTGTTTGCTATGAGATTGTCTCCTAGTAATATCAGAAGTTATACCAATGTGAATTCCCAAATATGAGATGAACAAGATGCCAGCCATGAACTTTCTAAAGTGTCCTTCAGCCTACAAGTCTTCCAGTATACACAAAGAACTAAAGAAAATTGAGGAACACTGGAAACAGGAGAGTTGAACTTCTTACGGAAAAGCACACTAATTGGGTATCCATTGTCAAATTTTCAGCTCTAAAAACATGCATACAGGTAGCATTCTACAGAATTAACAGGTTATATTTAGGAATATATAAGCATATACACATTGTGTACAATAGCATTTAATGAAAAACAAGATCTTGAATTTGAAGGCTAAAAAATATTTGGGAGGGATTGCAGTGAGGATAGAGAAGGGAGAAATGTTATATTAAACTATAACCTCAATTTATTTATTTTTTTAGATTTTTAAAGAGAAGAGGCACAAAGTAATTTGGTGTCTTCAGTTTTGTGCTACCTTTCTCTGACCTAGGCCATGCATGTGCTCTTCTTCTTCTTTTTTTTTTTTCTAGTAAATTTTACTAAATTATAAAAGTTTCCATTTCCGCCCCCCCTCCCAACACCCTCCCACTACCCCCACTCCCCCCCTCCTTCCCCTCCGTCCCCCAGGGCAGTCAGGGTTTCCTGCCCTGTGGGAAGCTCCAGCTCCCTCCCCCTCCCTCCAGGTCCAGGAAGGCAAGCGTGCAAACAGACTGGATCCCCAAAATCCAGCATATGCAGAGGAAACAGGTCCCAGTGTCATAGTCAATGGCTTTTCAGAAAGACCCCGGGCCAGCCACAGTCAGAGAATCCGGCCAAATACCGAGAATCTGGCTAGATCACGTCCTCGTTCAGTCCCAGTCTGACTGGCCCTGGTAAACTCTCATCAGATCCGTTCCCTTGTATCAGTGGGTGATAGCATCCCTCGCAGTACTGATTTCGTCTTTCATGTTCCTCCTCCTTCCGCTCCCCCTCCGGACCACGGGGGGCTCAATCCAGTGCTCCAATGTGGGCCTCCGACTGCATAGCCGTCCTTCGCCAGACCAAGGATCTATGGTGATAAGCAAAATATACATCAGTATGGTCATGGGCCACTGCCAATTCAGGCACCCTCTCCTCTGTCCAGAGAGCAATCTGGGGGATTTCTCCTTGGACCTGGGATCCCATATATAATCAAGTCTCCTGTAAACCCTAAAATGGCTCCCTTAGTTGAAATATATTGTTCCCTGATCCCATATTCATCCAACCTCCCTCCCCCCCCCCATCCCCGGCCACCAAGCTTTCCCCTTTCCTCCCCTACTCCCTTCTCTCTAGCCCTCTTCCCCTCCATCGACCCTCCCATCCCCCCCATGCACCCGAGGTTACCTGGGACTCTTGTCTATTTCCTACCTCCTGGTGGATAGCTAAATAATCTTCACCAGGTTCATCTTCTTATTTAGCTTCTCTAGGATCACGAATAATAGGCTCAAAGACCTTTAATTATGGTTAGAATCCACTTATGAGTGAATACATACCGTGTTCCTCTTTTTGGGTCTGGCTTACCTCACTCAGTAAAGCGTTTTCTATTTCCATCCATTTGCATGCAAAATTCAAGATGTCATTGTTTTTTACCGCCGAGTAAAACTCTAATGTATATATGTTCCACACCTTTTTTAACCATTCTTCTATTGAGGGGCACCTAGGTTGTTTCCATGTTCTGGCTATTACAAATAGTGCAGCTATGAACATAGTTGAACAAATGCTTTTGTAGTATGTTAGGGAATCTTTAGGGTATATTCCCAAGAGTGGTATTGCTGGGTCCTGAGGGATGTTGACTCCCAGTTTCCTGAGAAACCGCCACACTGATTTCCACAGTGGCTGCACGAGTTTGCATTCCCACCAACAATGGATGAGTGTTCCCCTCACCCCACATCCTCTCCAGCATAGGCTATCGTTGGTGTTTTTGACTTTAGCTATTCTGACAGGTGTAAGATGGTATCTCAAAGTGGTTTTGATTTGCATTTCCCTGATCGCTAAGGAGGTTGAGCATGACCTTAAGTGTCTTCTGGCCATTCGAAGTTCATCTGTTGTGAATTCTCTGTTAAGTTTAGTACCCCATTTTTTAATTGGGTTAATTAGAGTTTTAGTGCCTAGTTTCTTGAGTTCTTTGTATATTTTGGAGATCAGACCTTTGTCTGATGAGGGGTTGGTGAAGATCTTCTCCCAGTCAGAAGGCAGCCTTTTTGTCCTACTGACAGTGTCCTTTGCTTTACAGAAGCTTCCCAGTTTCAGTAGATCCCATTTATTCATTGTTTCTCTTATTGTCTGTGCTGCTGGGGTCCTACTTAGGAAGAGGCCTCCTGTGCCTAAATCTTGTAGACTACTTCCCACTTTCTCTTCTATCAGGTTCAAAGTGGTCGGATTAATGTTGATGTCTTTAATCCATTTGGACTTGATTTTTGTGCATGGTGATAGATATGGATCTACTTTCATTTTTTTTTACAGGTTGACATCCAGTTATGCCAGCACCATTTGTTAAAGATGCTTTCCTTCTTCCATTGTATACCTTTAGCTCCCTTGTCGAAAATTAGGTGTTCATAAGTTTGTGGGTTAATATCTGGGTCTTCTATTCGATTCCATAGGTCGACTTCTCTGTTCTTATGCCAATACCAAGCTGTTTTCAATACTGTTGCTCTGTAATACAGTTTGAAGTCAGGGATGGTAATGCCTCCAGAAGTTCTTTTATTGTATAAGATTGTTTTGGCTATCCTGGGTTTTTTGTTTTGCCATATAAACTTGATTATTGTTCTCTCAAGGTCTGTGAAGAAGTTTAATGGGATTTTGATGGGGATTGCATTGAATCTATAGATTGCTTTTGGTAGAATTGCCATTTTTACTATGTTGATTCTCCCAAAACAAGAGCAGGGGAGGTCTTTCCATTTTCTGGTATCCTCTTCAATTTCTTTCTTCAAAGACTTAAAGTTTTTGTCAAATAGGTCTTTCACTTCCTTGGTTAGAGTAACCCCAAGATATTTTATGCTATTTGTGGCTATCATGAAAGGTGATGCTTCTCTGATTTCCCTCTCTGCTTCTTTATCCTTTGTGTATAGGAGGGCCACTGATTTTTTGGAGTTGATCTTGTATCCTGCCACATTACTAAAGGTGTTTATCAGCTGTAGGAGTTCTTTGGTAGAGTTTTTGGGGTCGCTTATGTACACTATCATATCGTCAGCAAATAACGAAAGTTTAACTTCATCCTTTCCAATTCGAATCCCTGTGATCCACTTATGTTGTCTTATTGCTATTGCTAGAACTTCAAGCACTATATTGAAGAGGTATGGAGAGAGTGGACAGCCTTGTCGCGTTCCCGATTTTAGTGGAAAGGCTTTGAGTTTCTCTCCATTCAGTTTGATGTTAGCTGTCGGCTTGGTGTATATTACTTTTATTATATTTAGGTATGATCCTTGTATCCCCAGTCTCTCCAACACCTTTATCATAAATGGGTGTTGAATTTTGTCAAATGCTTTTTCAGCATCTAGTGAGATGATCATATGGTTTTTTTCTTTCAGTTTATTTATATGATGGATTACATTGATAGATTTGCGTATGTTGAACCAGCCCTGCATCTCTGGAATGAAGCCGACTTGATCATAATGGATAATTTTTCTAATGTGCTGTTGTATTCGGTTTGCCAGTATTTTATTGAGAATTTTCGCGTCGATGTTCATGAGTGAGATTGGCCTGTAATTCTCTTTCTTGGTTGTGTCTTTGTGTGGTTTTGGTATTAGGGTAACTGTAGCTTCATAAAAGGAGTTAGGCAGTGACTCTTCTGTTTCTATATTGTGGAATACGTTAAGGAGTATAGGTATTAGCTCTTCCTGGAAGTTCTGGTAGAATTCTGCATTGAAACCATCTGGTCCTGGGCTTTTTTTTGGTAGGGAGATTTTTGATAACAGCTTCTAATTCTTCGCGACTAACAGGTCTATTTAGATTGTTCACCTGTTCTTGGTTCAACTTTGGTATATGGTACTTATCTAAAAAAATGTCCATTTCTTTTACATTTTCCAACTTTGTGGCATATAAACTTTCATAGTAAGATCTAATGATTCTCTGAATTTCCTCTGTGTGTGTGGTTATGTCCCCCTTTTCATTTCTGATCTTATTAATTTGCATGTTCTCTCTCTGCCGTTTGATTAACTTGGATAGGGGTTTGTCAATCTTGTTGATTTTCTCCAAGAACCAGCTTTTTGATTCATTGATTCTTTGGATTGTTTTCTCTGTTTCTATTTTGTTGATTTCAGCCCTCAGTTTGATTATTTCCAGTTTTCTAGTCTCCTGGGTGAATCAGCTTTTTTTTTTTTCTAGATCTTTCAAGTGTGCTGTTAAGTCTCCAATGTGTGCTTTCTCCGCTTTCTTTAATTGGGCACTTAGTGCTATGAACTTTCCTCTTAGCACTGCTTTCATAGTGTCCCATAGGTTTGAGTATGTTGTGTCTTTGTTTTCATTAAATTCAAGGAAGAGATTAATTTCTTTCTTTATTTCTTCCTTGACCCAGGGGTGATTTAGTAGTTGACTGTTCAGTTTCCATGAGTTTGTTGGCTTCCTGGGGGGAGCATTGTTGTTGAATTCTAATTTTAGTCCATGGTGATCTGACAAGACACAGGTAGTTACTAATATTTTTCTGTATCTGTGGAAGTTTGCTTTGTTACCGAGTATGTGGTCAATTTTCGAGAAGGTTCCATGAGCCGCAGAGAAAAAGGTATATTCTTTCCTATTTGGGTGGAGTGTTCTATAGATGTCTGTTAAGTCCATTTGATTCAATACCTCCTATAGGTCCCTCAATTCTCTGTTTGGTTTCTGTCTGATTGACCTGTCCATTGGTGAGAGAGGAGTGTTGAAGTCTCCTACTATTAGTGTGTGTGGTTTGATGGCTGCCTTGAGTTCTAGAAGAGTTTCTTTTACATATGTGGGTGCCTTTATATTAGGAGCATAGATATTCAGGATTGAGACTTCCTCCTGATGAATTGTTCCAGTTATGAGTATGAAATGTCCATCTCCATTTCTTCTGATTGATTTTAGTTTGAAGTCGATTTTGTTAGATATTAGAATGGCCACGCCCGCTTGTTTCTTAGGTCCATTTGCTTGGAAAACCTTTTCCCAACCCTTTACTCTGAGTAAGTGTCTGTCTTTGTGGTTGAGGTGTGTTTCTTGTAAACAGCAGAATGTTGGATCCTGTTTTCGTATCCAATCTCTAAGTCTGTGCCTCTTTATAGGTGAATGAGTCCATTGATATTAAGTGATATTAATGACCAGTGGTTGTTGACTCCGGTCATTTTTATTTTAAGTAGTAGAGTGTATGTGTTTTTCTTCTTTGATTTGTGCTTGTGAATGGTCGCTAGATGTTCGAGTTATTGTAGATCGTGTTGGGAATGTTGGATTCCTTCGGTAGTGATTTTCCTTCTAATATTCTCTGTAAGGCTGGATTAGTAGCTACGTATTGTTTAAATTTGTTTTTATCCTGGAATATTTTGTTTTCTCCGTTGATAGTGAACAATAGCTTGGCTGGGTATAGTAGTCTGGTTTTGCATCCATGGTCTCTTAGTTTCTGCAGTACCTCTATCCAGGATCTTCTGGCTTTCATGGTTTCCATAGAGAAATCCGGTGTAAGCCTCATAGGTTTACCTTTATAAGTTACTTGACCTTTTTCCTTTGCAGCTCTTAAAATTTTTTCTTTAATATTTATGTTTTGTGTTTTGATTATTATATCGCGCGGGGATGTTTTTTTCTGATCCAATCTATTCGGTGTTCTGTATGCTTCTTGAACCTTCATAGGAATATCGTTCTTTAGGTTGGGAAAGTTTTCTTCTATAATTTTGTTGAATATATTTTCTGGGCCTTCGATCTGCAGTTCTTCTCCTTCTTCAATCCCTATTATTCTTAGATTTGGTTTTTTTATTGTGTCCCAGATTTCCTGAATGTTTTGTGAAGAGAATTTGTTGGATTTGCCGTTTTCTCTGACCAGAGCATTTATTTTCTCTATGGTATCTTCAGAATCTGAGATTCGTTCTTCTATCTCTTGTATTCTATTGGTTATGCTTGATTCTGTAGTCTCCGCTCATTTACCTAGGTTTTCCATATCCAGCCGGTTCTCGTTTTGTGTTTTCTTCATTGCCTCCATTTCAGTTTT
Source organism: Myodes glareolus (assembly GCF_982192425.1). Lineage (NCBI taxonomy): Eukaryota > Metazoa > Chordata > Mammalia > Rodentia > Cricetidae > Myodes > Myodes glareolus. Next base: position 71,037,707 of record NC_142041.1, on the reverse strand, counting down.
CAATTCTTGGACTGTTTCCTTTACTTGTTTGATTGTTTTTTCTTGGTTTCTCAGGGTATCACTCACGGATTTACTTATTTCTTCAAACTTTTTGTTATATTTCTCATCCATTTCTATACTCATTTCTTCAAACTTTTTGTTATACTTCTCGACCAGTTCCTTAAGGGAGTTATTCATATCCTGTTTAAGGGACTCTATTGCTTTCATAATGGCACTTTTTTCCACTTCATCTGGGTTAGAGTGTTCAAATCCTTCTGTTGTAGGGTCATTGGGATCTGATATTTTCATGTTGTTTTTCAGATTGTTGGAGGAGGTCTTGCCTTGGCGTCTGCCCATCTCTTACTTCAAATGCTCTCTATTGGAACTTCTGGTATCGGGTCAGGTTCCCTTGTTGGGCAGGGAGTTCACTGATAGAATGCCTACCTTTCCCCAAGCAGGGTATTGAACCACAGGCACTGCCTCTTTCCGGGATGCCCCTACAGAGCAGGCCCAGTGTGCAAGGCAGCTGAACTGGGGAAATTTTATGGGCTCAGTGGGAGGGGAGAAATATAGAAATTTGTACCTGGATGGAAGCTGGGATGGCAGGTGGGAGAGCCTAGCATGGTGGAGCCAGCAGAGCAGGCTGACCTGGGAGTCTATGGGGTCGGGGAGAGTCCTAGCTCCCCCTCGCCGGGCCCCTGTCGCGGGACCCGAATCACCTCACCACTCCGAAGGCCCTCTGGATGGCAGCTGGGATGGCTGGCGGGGAAGCTAGCAGGGTGGAGCCAGCAGAGCAGGCTGACCTGGGAGTCTATAGGGTCGGGGAGAGTCCTAGCTCCCCCTCGCCGGGCCCCTGTCGCGGGACCCGAATCACCTCACCACTCCGAAGGCCCTCTGGATGGAAGCTGGGATGGCTGGCGGGGAAGCTAGCAGGGTGGAGCCAGCAGAGCAGGCTGACCTGGGAGTCTATGGGGTCGGGGAGAGTCCTAGCTCCCCCTCGCCGGGCCCCTGTCGCGGGACCGAATCACCTCACCACTCCGAAGGCCCTCTGGATGGAAGCTGGGATGGCTGGCGGGGAAGCTAGCAGGGTGGAGCCAGCAGAGCAGGCTGACCTGGGAGTCTATGGGGTCGGGGAGAGTCCTAGCTTCCCCTCGCCGGGCCCCTGTCGCGGGCCCAATTCAACTCACCACTCCGAAGGCCCTCTGGATGCTGCATGTGCTCTTCTAAGGTGGCTTTCCGCTATGACGAGGATAAAAAGAAGCCTCTTTTAACAGTGGTTAATATTTCCAAATGAGACTTATCTGAGCCTATCTTTTTTGACATTTCCATGATAAGCCTGTCTTATGTGCCTTCTGGATGAAGAGACTGAAAACTGAATACATGATCCAACTTCTGGTTACTTAATGGTTATTAATGACAACCTGTGTGTCCATTTTTTAGATGTGTTTATAACCTTCTGCTGTCTGTATGGATAGCTTTACCTATGTTTTTCATGCTCTTGTACCACTTCACATTTTCTCTGCTTTCCACTGTGAGTTGTTTTTGACATTACCTATCAAGTGAAGCACTACCTAAATCCTTTCTCTCAACTTGTGTACTCGAGGATAGCCTAGATTGTTATTTCCATCTTTCCTCACTCACTAAATGTTTAATCATTGCATTTTGTCTAATTCCATTAGATTTATGCAGCATGTATGTATTCTTCATAAGGAAAGATATTGTCTCTATTGCTCCACATGACATTAATGGCTGATACACTGCAGTCCCTATTATTAAAAATGAATAAATTAAAGCAACACAGACCTCAGTGCATCTTTAGTGTATGTTATTTTTCTCTTCCTAAAAGTAAGAAATTTCATTTTCTGTGCCAAACCAATATTTTTGGCCACACATATTGATCCTATTTTAAAAAGGTATGGAAAAGAATTTCAACCGTATTTTATTTTTGTTTGACCTTTCATCTTTCAATAACTTTCATTAGCAAGGTCATGTTCTGCAACTATCATATACATGTAATACTAATGTCATTTCTCTGTTCCTTTTATACTACTTATAATGACTTACTCAAATAATTAATTCAAATTTTGCTTTTCTTAACACTATAAGTAGGTGCTATGGTACTTCATACAATGAATATGTGGAAATAATATCCTTATACAAAGTCCTCTTCAGAAAATACATCTGTATAATAGTAAAATATTTTAAAGTCACTAAGATAAAATTTAGATTTAACATAAGAAGTATGTTCATGAAAGATATTTAAATTATATCTAATACTTTAATTTGAAAACAATTTATTGGACTGTAGAGATGGCTCAGGGATGAAGAGTTCTTGGTCTTGTCAAGGACTCAGGTTCAATACAGGGCATCTATGTGACAACTCCCAAAAGTCCATAGCTTAAGAAGATTCTGTGCATGCACTGACCTCCACATGTACCTGGCACACCATTGTTACATAGACATGAATGTGAGAAAAATCTTTATACACATGCATTTATTTGATATGTATAGCTTTATGCCTACATGTATATCTATGTACAACAGGTTTACCTGGTGCCTGGAATATCAGAAAATATCATCGATCACCTTGGGCTGAAGTACTAGAAGGGTGTGACATGCCTTGTAGGTGCTGGGGATTGAATGAAAGTCTTCCAGAAGAGCAGTCAGTGCTCTTTAACCACTGAGTAATCCTTCTATCCCTTAATGTTTCCTTTAAATTCTGGTTATACCGACTCATATATTTATTCCTCATGGTTAAATTATTAATTAAAATTTGTTGGTATTGTGCTGAAGGGATCTAAATTTAAATTTTAGTAGTTTCGATAAAATTTCTCCCTCAAACCATCAAGTGTTTTTAATATCACAGATACTGAAAAAATGACTTTTATTGCTTTTTTGGCACTGTCATACAAAAATAAATTACTTTTCCAGTGTTTCAACTTGCATTTTCTTTATCACTAACGATGCAGATATTTACTTTGAATATTCTGCTGTATACTACTGTCATGGGGCACTTACAAATTGCTAAATTCTAAGCTTTACATAGATTTTCTCTGTTTTCTCAACTGTATAAAATAGTCACCACTTTTTCTTCACTTTAGTAACAGGTAAAGTGTGTCTAGTCCATAGTTCAAGGTTGCACTGTTGGACTTAGAACATCTGGGTCATGTTCTAAGACATTCTAAAATAGTGAGCTCCTCAGCTGGGAAGAAGTATTTTCCATATTTTGATTTCATTATTTCTTTCTCATTTATATATTTGATAAAAATATTCCCTGTATTATAGAAGTATAATATTGTAATAGATAATTTGGAATTTTAAGACCATCTAGTAATGAGTTTCTCTTGCTCATACCACAGTCATAATGTTATTTTATATATTTATTTTTTGTAGTTACATTTAATTTATATTTTAATAAACAAAGCTTGCCTCAAGACCAGAAAAACCAAACAGCAGTCACTGGTTCTCACCTATATCTCAGTCCAAAATAGTGAATCTGCCTCCAGGAAAATCAGAATGAGACTCTGACTGAGAACTGTCTCCTCTCATTTTATAATCTTTTTTAGTTTTGTTATTAAGGGCATGTACCATTGCTGTCTGGTTTCTATGGAAAGCTAGTGTGGCTACTGGGATTAAATGTGTGTGTCATTATAGCTACTGGGATTACAGGTGTGTGTCATTGCTTTCTGGTATGTAAGGCTGGCCAGTATAACTGTCTCTCCTGACTTTCAGGCAAGCTTTATTTATTAAATACCAATAAAATGCCACTAAAGATTGTTTTTACAAGAAAGCAGAAGCAAATTGGTACATAAAATAATCAGCATCGAGCATCCGGTTTCCTACTGGCTAATTTCTAGGTTTTATTGTTCCTATGTTAGGGTCCAATGATCACTTGTAAATAACGTCTCAGAATTTGCAACTTGCAAGGTGCTAGAAAGTATTCAGAAACAGAAATTCGCAAAAACACATGTAAGCTTTTCTGAAGATAAAAGCAAATTTTATATCTCAGTATTCTAATGAAATAGAACAATATTTATATACCATTAAATCTGTTATCATTTGTGATATTTCATGATCATCTTAATAGTATAAAAATAGATTACAACACATCACAACCTGGAAACAAGCTTAGTGTGATGACCATCTTTAGGCATTTTACAAATTGAAAATCCCACAAGGAATGAAATCAGATACTCATTAACATCTTATCTTGCACTAAATTTATGAGAACTTTCTGAAAGCTGGCATTTGTAGCACCTAATATTAACATAATTCCAGAAATCCTGCCTAGGGAGAATAGGTAGGAATCAAGTTAGTCAAAAGGAAAGTCAGTCATATCAAATCTCTTTATAATCTTACCCAGGGTTGACAAACACAGTGCTTTTCCACATCACCTCTGCAAAGAATCTTGTTGTTTTCTCCATCTTGAAAGAATTTTCTTTCTTCAAACACAACACCGCTCTGCTGCCTCCAATCTTTATGTAAAGTTTTACTTTTTCCAATTATTTCCGTGATTTGCATCTTGAAATCCTCTGACAATTTACTTGTGCTTTTTTATTTGTCTTAAAAAACTTGTTTTTAAAAACTAAATGATAATAAAAATTTGCATTTGAATTTACAAGGAATGTGGGAGAAACTTGTTAGAACCATGTGACAGCAATTACTTGATGTGAATTTCACTTATTCTAAAAGCATTAGACATCTATGCCTCTAAGTTGATATATGTGTGTAAACCTCCATTTGAATTATACACACTGTTGCACCTCTCCCAGTAAGATAGGAAATTGAGAAGTGACACATATATTTAAAGAATCTTTTTAAAGTGTGCTGAAATCTAATGATGAGACTGAACTATCAGAAAATTCACTTATTTAATAATCCATTAAATAGCCCTACCTTGGCTTTTCCTTTTGATCTTTGTGTCAAGGGAAATAGAAAATGAAGACTGTCTAGTTAACAGAAAAGTGAAAATTCACAGGAGAACAAATTGTAAATTTGCAGATAATTAGCATTCCATTGTTGTGCTAAATGAAATACATCATTAATTCCAATGAACCTTAAAAGTAAATGAAGTTGACTGAAAACTGAGCAATGAAGAAATTTGAAGACTATGGCCTCTATCCTGAATAATTATTCAACAGAAGACTAGGGACAAATTTGAATAGTACATTGGATGAATAACATTTCATGATATATTAATTAGATTGTAGATAGTTTTATCTATGTGCATAAGTATATAAACATTAAATTTTATTCATTTATATTTAAAAGTTTCAAAATTAATTTAAAAATTCTGTTTTATGTCTGTACATTTTTTATTTTTATTTTTATTTTATTTGTTTATAAAAATTTCCACTTCCTCCCCTCCTCCCCGTATCCTCCCATTCCCCCACTTCCTCTATGTCTGTACATTTTTATGCTACAAAATTCTTCACACTGTACTCAAAATAGATAAAAATATTTTGAAAATATATGGATGTTTCTATTAGGCAGTCATCTCTATTACCCCAAATTTTGAAACCTTACAAAGATCATAAGCAGTAAATATCTTTACACGTACTTGATAAAAACAAGACAGAGGCCAATTTCTTTACTTTTACTCTGTGCCTCAAATAATTCCTGCATGCAATTTGCATTAAACTGAGTGGATAAGTTGTAGAGAGGTAATGAGTAGAATTTTCTGATAAAATGTAAAATAATACAAAACTGAACCAAATTTTAGTTTCATAAGTGAATTAGTAATAATGACTCAAGGTTTTCATAACCAGAATTACTTTGTATTTCTAGTCTAAGCAATGTACAGATCTGGAGCAAAGGAAGACACATTTCTCTAAATAACATCTGTTCTTACATCACCTTCATTTTCATTTTAATAACAGCTGTTAAATGTATAATTTGATGATAGAGGCAAGATTTTTGGCATAGTAAAACCTGGGGTATAAGTCTATTCAAAGAGTTGTGTAAACACCAATATTCTCAAGCTCCATTTTCATTTCTACCCAAGATGCTCTCCAGCCCATTGTGGAAAGCAATCCATCCTTCCCTCTTTTTTTGTCCTTGGAGCACACTAATCAGCTTTCTGTTTCAAAAAAAGTCTACTTTTCACATAGTACTATGTAGCTCTTAGGATTTCTTAATTCTTAGAAGAGTATGTCATATAGAAATAAGTATTTTGTTATTTCCAATGAAGGCAAATTCTTTTTGTTATTTTGCTTTATTTTCTTTGATAGTATCAAAGTAATCAATATACTTTAATTAGAAGTCCCATAAAAGTATTAAATTGAAAGTTATATTCACAGAGGACCTAGTACAGACCTGTTTAGGCTCTGTGATTGCTAATTCAGTCTCTGTGAGTTATCTTGTTCTCCACATATTTAAAGACTTAGATCCATTTGTAAGATTTGTGTAGTATGACAGTATGAATCCATTTGTATTCTTCTACATTTAGTCACTCAATTTGAAAGGTACAGTTGTTGAAGTTGTCTTTGTGTGTGTGTGTGTGTGTGTGTGTGTGTGTGTTCCTGGATTTTTTATGAAAAATCAGGTCTATAGGTGTGTGCTTATTTCTGGGTTTTCAATATGATCCCATTGATCAGTGCATTTGTTTTTATGAAAAAATGTGGTTTTTAATACTATAGCTCTGTAGTACAACTTGAAATCAGGAAGAGTGAGACCTCAAGTAGTTCCTTTCCTGTTCAAGATTCTCCTAGCTATCTCAGGTGTTTTTGTGTTTACATTTGAAAAAACATAGTTTCAGTGTCTGTAGAAAATGTGTTGAACTTTGATGAAAACTAAATTGGATCTGTAAATTTCTTTTGGTAGATGGCCATTTTTACTTTTGATAGGATGACCATTGTTACTTTTATTTCTGCCAACCCACATTTTCTTTTTCTTTCAGTTTATTTAGATGGTTGATTGCACTCATTGATTTTTATGTATTGATGCTTTGCTACATCTCTGCAATGAAGCCTGCAGGATCTTGGTGGATAATATTATTGATGTGTTTTTGGACTCAGTTTGCAGGGATTTTACTGAATATTTTTCATCAATGTTCATAAGACAGATTTTTCTGTAATATTCTGTTGGAAAGTTCACATTGGTTGCCAGCTACCCAGCTATCTTAGACCCAACATAATCACACAGAAAGTATATTAATTAAAACACTGCTTGGCCCATTAGCTCTAACTTCTTATTGGCTATCTCTTCCATCTTAATTTAAGCTGTTTCTAGTAATCTCTGCATCAACATGAGGTCATGGCCTACCAGCAAAATTTCATCACGTCTCTCTCCAGTGGCAGCTGCATGCTGTATTCTTCTAATGCTTCCCTTCTTCCTCCCAGCACTCAGTTTAGTTTTTCTCATCTACCTAAGTTCTACCATATCAACAGGCCAAGGCACTTTATTTATTCATTAACTAATAAAAGCAACAAATAGAAAGAAGGACCTTCCACATCATTTTCCCTTTTCTGTTTAAATAAAAAGGAAAGCTTAATTTTAACATAGTAAAATTACATATAACAAAACAGGTATCAAACAAGAATTATAGTTACAATATTTATATATACTTTATCTTTTATCATAACTAAGGAAAACTCTAACTATAAATTCTTCAACTCCATCAATGAGTCCAGAAGGATATGATATTACCTAAGTAAACAAGAAATACATTATAAGCAACTTTCAAAACTCTAGAATTGACAGAAACGTCTTGTTGCCTGTTCAGTTACCCTGTTTTTCTGTACTGATGGGGCATTTAATCTTCAGCCTACCATCCCATAGTATCCACCAGACACTTTCATGAAGCAGGTAATTTCAAAGACAGTTCTGCCTATTTTGGCAGTTTGTCAGGCACTTTCTTCTGTATCCTGCAGAATCTCTCGCAAACTCTTTCATGAAGCGGGAACCATGAAGGATCATTTCACCTTTAGGCAAATTCAGCAGTCATTTCTCTGTGGATCAGTAAATCAAGATGTATACCAAAGCAAATTATTTATCTTTAAAGCATATCACTTTTTAAATGTAAGCAAATAATTATAAAAATATTTGGAAATTTGGGCATAGTTCTGTCCATACACCTTCCTGCTGTTTAGGGGTACTGTTAATCATGTGTTCATGGTGTATCCTGTGTGCTAGGTTCATCTCAGTCAGAAGTTGGGTAAAATAATTTTTTGAGGGTGTTCCTGGCAACCCTTCAGGAGGTCATGCTGTATCAAACCATATTAGCCTGGAATGAATCCATAGGTTCTCATCCTTTCTGGAGATCAGAGAATACATCTTTTCCAAAGCAACATATCCTTAGAGCCAAATTTGGAAGTCATGATACCTTTTTTTTTGTAATTTTATTAAATTATAAAAGTTTCCATTTCCGCCCCTCCTCCCACCACCCTCCCACTCCCCCATTCCCTCTCCTCCTTCCTCTCCATCCCTAAAAGCAGTCAGGGTTTCCTGCCCAGTGGGAAGTTCAAGTTCCTCCCGCCTCCCTCCAGGTCCAGGAAGGTGAGTGTCCAGACGGACTGGATTCGCAAAATCCAGTATATGCAGAGGAAACAAGTCCCAGTGCCATTGTCAAGGGCTTTTTTTTTTTTTTTTTTTTTTTTTTTTTTTTTTTTTTTTTTTTTTTTAAGGGCTTTTCAGAAAAACTCCGGCCAGCCACATTCAGAGAATACGGCCACATTCAGAGAATCTGGTTGGATTGCCTCCTCGTTCAGTTCCAGTCTAACTGGCCTTGGTAAACTCTCATTAGATCCGTCCCGTTGTATCAGTGGGTGATCACATCCCTCGCAGTCCTATTTCCTTTTTCATTTTCTTCCTCCTTCTGCTCCTCATTTGGACCTTGGGGGGCTCAGTCCGGTGCTCCAATGTGAGTCTCCATCTGTATCGCCATCCATCATGGGATGAAGGTTCTCTCTGATCTTGCCGTCTTTGCTCATGTTCTCTTTCCTTCTGCTTCTCGTTTGGACCTAGGGAGTTAAGTCCAGTGTTACGATGTGGGTCTCTGTCTCAATCTCCATCTATCGCCAGATGAAGGTTCTATGGTGAGAAGCAAAATATTCATCAGTATGGTTATGGGCCTAGGCCGTTTCAGGCACCCTCTCTTCTGTCCAGAGAACAATCTGGGGATCTCCTTGGACCTGTGATCCCATTTATAATCAAGTCTCCTGTAAACCCTAAGATGACTCCCTTAGTTGAAATATATTCTTCCCTGATCTCATATCCATCCTTTCTCCCTCCCCCCATCCCAGTCCACCTAGCTTTCCCCATTCCTCCCCTACTCCCTTCTCTCTAACCCTCTCCCCTTTCAATAACCATCCTACCCCGCCCCCATGCACCCGAGGCACTCATATGTGGATTCTAACCATAATTAAAGGTCTTTGAGCCTATTATTCGTGATCCTAGAGAAGCTAAATAAGAAGGTGAACCTGATGAAAATCATGTAGCTATCTGCCTGGAGATTGGAAATAGACAAAAGTCATGATACCTTTATAATTTACATTCTGGTTTAGCTTAAGAGCCCATACAATAAAATGTCTCTTTGTATTTAGCTCATGTACAGTCAAAAAATTTAAAGATAACACAATGATGTTCATAATCCAGACTTTCTGTGTATATTCCATCTTTACATGGCTTGTTTTTATCTTATTACTTTTTAACTTTCATTTTCTTATCTTTTCTCCTTTAATCTATGATTGTCTGTACTCTGTCTTTTTAAAGACTTTACCTTTTTTAAACTATTTACTTCTTTTCCTACTCTACACTCGTTTTCTTCTCTGTTTTAAGCCTACATACATTTATCCAACACTGTGACTCATGTGGATTTTTCTTATTTGCTTCTCTGTAATTATTTACTGTCCAGGAGTGCTTTTTAAAGTGCTAAGTGCTTCTTAAAACTTAAGCTGTACCATTTTCTAGGGGAAATACAGCACCCTCTGCTTGCCTATCCAAAACTTGTCAATCTAAAACTTAAGCTGTGCCAGTACTATAGCAGAATGGTATTTCCTGCTTTTCTGCCCAGTCCAGCATGGTGAAGCTGCTTATGCCCCTGAGAGCCATGCACACCACTGCATTTTCGGGCACGCAGCCCGTCCATGTCACCATTAAGAAAGCTGTAACAGTTTTCTCACAAACCCCACTCATATTCTCTGTAGCCCAACCTCTTGCCTGAAAAAACGAGAGGTTGCACTGGCAGGATGACCCAGAAAACTGACATTTCAAAATGGCCTTGTTTTTCTGCTATGGTTGAATGAGGAAAATCTCTCTTAAAGGATCTGTGAAAAGCTGCCAGCTGAAAAAACATGCTGCTAGGCTTTGTTTTTGTTGTGTGTGTCTAGAGTTCCTTCTATAGTTCTCTCAGGTTTTACATGCATTTAGTTCGCTATGTTGGCACACCGATTTGTTGGTGAAAGGTCGCTTATTCATTCCCAGTCGACTGGCTAGTTTATCCCTGAAATAATCACACAGAAACTATATTAATAAAAATACTGCTTGGCCCATTAGCTCTAACTTCTTTTTGGCTAACTCTTACATCTTAATTTAACCAATTTCTAGTAATCTGTGCATCAATACAAGGTCATGGCCTACCAGTAAAGTTTCACCACTTCTAACTCCAATGGCTCCATGGTGTCTCCTTCTGTCTCTGCCCTTCTTTGTTCTGGCATTCAGTTTACTTTCTTCTGCCTTCTTAAGTTCTGCCCTATCAACAGGCCAATGCAGTTTCTTTCTTCATTAACCATTAAAAGAAACACATAGACAGAAGGACCACTCACACCAAAATTATTTGTTTGTTGGGTCTTTTTGTGTTTTCAATATTAGGATAACATTGGTCTCATAGAATAAATTTGGTAGTGTTTTCACTGCTTCTATTGTGTGGAAAATTTAAGAAGTTCTTAATTAACTCTTTGTCTTAGTTAAGTTAGCCATTGATGAGAAAAGTCACCATGACTGTGGCAACTCTTATAAAGGAAAACATTTAAATGGGTAGCTTAAAGTTTAGAAATTCAGTCCATCATCATCATGGTGGGGCATGCAGGCAGATATGATGCTATAGAAGGAGTTAGGCATTCTAGATCTTGATTCACAGACAGCACAAAGTAAACTGAAACACTGGGCATATTTTGAGCATGGATTCCTCTAAGCCTGCCCCACAGTGACACACTTCCTACAATGAGACCACATCTATGCCAATAAAACCACACCTTCTATTAGTGTCACTTCCAATGAACTTATAGGGTCCAAATACATTTGAACAACCATACTCTTCTTGTTAAAGTCTGGTAGAATTCTGTGGTAACACTATCTGGTCTTGAGATGATTTTTCATGACTGCTTTCATTTTTCTGCTCATAGGTTAATTAAATTAATTATTTGGTCTTGATTTAACTGTAGTACATGAGATCTATAATAAGGAAAATTACCCATTTCTTTTATATTTTCCAAGTTCTTGAAAATACTAAAGGTTGTTATAGTATGCCATTATGATTCTCTGGATTTCCTCTCTGTCTGTTGTTATATTGCCTCTTTCATTTCTGATTTTGTTAATTTTCTTAATTTGTACATTAACACCTTGTAATTTAGTTAATTTTGATAAGGGCTTATCAATTTAATGATGTTCTCAAAGAATCAACTCTTTGTTTTCTTGATTCTCTGTATTGATTTTATTGTTTCTATTTTTTTATTTTAGCTCTGAATTTGATTATTTCTTGTAAACTGCTCCTTGGGTGTGATACTTCTATTTTTCTAGAGCTTCCAGGTGTGCTAATAGACAGCTAGTTAATGGTATCTTCTGTTCTCATTTATTAAAAATGGAGACACTTACTGCTCAGAATTTATTTTTTATAGACACTTTCAATGTGTCCCTTATATTTGGGTATGCTGTGATTCATTTTCACTAAAATTAGAAATACTTTAAATTCTTTCTTTATTTCTAACTTGACCTATTTTTCAATAGTCCTTGAGTTTCAGTGACCCAAAGTTGGTGATGGTGGTGAAGACTGATGTTGTCAAGGTCACTTCTGTGAATAAAATTGTACCATGGCCAATACTGGAATGCCTTCTTTGAGCCATAAATGTAATTCATCCTGCAGAGAAACAAGAAGATACCTTCTCCCTTTCTCCATTAGCAATGCATGCTGCTATTCAGCATCTATGGCATTTTTTTCTGCTAATTAAACATTTGGAGTATAAGCAAAATATTTCTCTGTTCTAGTTATGATATCCCCTTGGGGCAGATTGAAGAAATTTAATATGAATTAATGTAAAGTTGCCCTACTTCTTCCAAAAATCTCACATTAATTCCATATCAAAGTCTTCCTTTTTATTTTTTTAAATTTGCTATTGGGCCTTAAAGTATCATTAGTTTGTCAAAATTGAATTTTATATTGGACATGTATATGATTAACATTAGTGTGTAAATGTCCAGGTTAATCTTGAACAAAAGAAAAAGCTACCATTGTTCCCCTTGAGCATTTCCAAATTTCCAAATGTTAGATCTCCAGACAAATTTGTATGTGGTCAATGATTATATTCTTTTCAAAAAGAAATTTTGAATATGCTCTTTAACTAGTTTTACTTTTGCTTGGGCTTCTTTGGTAAAAAACCGGCTTGTCCATATCTAAAGCATTTAAACATTTAAAATTTTTATTTCCCTTTTGCAGGTTGTAATAAGTGGTGACCATAGTTTCAGCAGTTAATTGCAGTTTTCTACTTTTAGATAAAATATCTATAAATACTTTCCTAAATAAATAACTATTGGTTTCTTCTGTTTCTTAAACAACCCTCATTGGCATTTTTATAAGCTTGGCATTTTAAGAAGTTGTTTCCTTGCTTCTTCTCCAATTGCAGTTCTTTCTATTGTTTGTTTTAGTCTAGCTAGGAATTCAATATAAGGATCATTAGATTTCTGGATAACTTTTATCCAAGAACTATAGTTTTCTTCGATGGGGCAAAGATGCTCCCATGCTTGCATGCATGTTTCTCTCACAGTTATTCATTTTATTTCAACTGGGGTATTAGCCAACTGATTAGGGTCATCACAAGCTCCACCTACCTGTTAACATAGGAAAAAATAATTCCTTTAGCACATGATTGCTGCTGGCTGCATTATTTGAGCCTTCTCAACATAACGTTTAAAAACCCATATTTGCCATTTCAAATATTTAGTCTCCTTTTTAATCTCTCCTATCCCAATGAAGACTTTCTGTTGTTGAGCTTGGGGTGAGACTGATGATTATTTTTAGTGAATATTATACTAAGTTTTACTTCAATGTTACAAATTTGAGATTGTCTAAGATATCTTTTCATATAGATCAAAAATATTATCAATTATCCTATTTGTAGACAATTTGCTTTTCTGTTTTATTTTTACTATTTCTGTATCATGTATTTATTTACCTTATACATCACCTCATTCTGCTGACTTCAATTTCATTACTTTCGAAACCTGTCCAGTTCTTAAACTTGTTCTTAGCATAAATTTTCTCACTAGTTTATTTCATTCTATTCGATGTTTACATCATGTTTTAATGAGTTCTTTCTCTCTTCTTAGTTACCCTACGTACTTTTTACTCTAATTTCTTTATCCTGATTTTCTGTTTTATTTTATGTTCACATTTTTAATTCATTTAACTTAATCAAATGTTTTACTGTCACATGTGTGTACATTTTTTAAATTAATTATTTTGAGATTTATGGTACTTTTATTACAGTAGGAAAATTATTTTGATGTTGCCCATACTTTCAAAATTGGAGAGATTTTTTTCCTGCATAGCATAATATATATTTTAGAAAAAAATGTGATTGAATCATTACTATAAGTTGGGATGACTCAAGGCTGTGGTCTTTTTATACTGTTAAAGCCTTCTATTTATTTATATTGCTTCTGCCTGTTGTTTCCATTATCAAAAGTTAGTTTTGAAATCCTCTTTTCAATTACTTGCAAATATGTGTTTTTCCATTTCATTTAAGAGTTATGTTGTTAGGTGCATTTTATTTTATAATTACAATTTCTTGTTTTTATAAAATGACATGCTTGAATTTATTTATATGTGGAACAGTTGCTCCAAAGTAAAAAAAAAAAATGTGCCTTGAACATTCAACCCTCTGTCTTCCTTCCATTCCTCAATCATCCCTATCTTGTTCTCCTCGCCTGTTCTCTCCTACACCCTGACCTTGGGTACCACTATCCAATTCCCATCCCCTTTCTCTCCCCTCCACTACATAATTATGAAACTTTACCCTTATTCCCAACTCCAAAGTATTTCAACTTATTTTTTAGAGTCCCCTTGGAAAATCCAATATCTGTCTTAGAGTTTATATTACTAAACTAACACAACATGGCCAAAGATAATTTGTGGAGGCAAGTGTTTATACAACTTACAATTCTCAGGTCATTCTCACACACCAAAGAAAGTTGTGATAGGAACTCAAAGCAGGACCTCGAAATAAAACTGATGCAGAGATAATAAAGGTGTCCTGCTTTCCAGCTGGCTCCCTCTCAGCTTACTCAGACTGCTTTTTTAATAACATCCAGAACTACCTGGCTATGATTGGCACAACCCACAATTCCTGAGTCTTCACACATTAATCACTAATGAGGACAGTGCACTACACAGTTGCCTACAGTATTTCCTTGATTCTTTCTTATATCTGATTCTGACTACTTTGTTTCAAGTTGGTATAAAACTAGTCAGAATATTACATATTTCTATTTTGATTTTATGTTTTATTTTATGTTTAAACAAATATATGTATGTATATAAAACCTTCTTCCCTTGCCCCTCTGTTTATATCCCATACTTGTGGTAGGATCATGGACAATACTTGGGAGGCCTCTTTATCCTTCTACCCCTTGGTTCCCTGAGATAGAACTCATGTTGTTAGGCTTGTGGCCATTGCCATTACCCACCTCATGTCCAATGAACTCACTCATAACCATGATTTTACTTTTTTAATTGAGCAAACTTTAGTTCTGCAGAGCTCTACTTTCTGTAGTTTTTCTACTTTGTGTGCACTTATAGATTTTTAAAAATTATTTATTTATTAAAAATTTGAGCCTCCTACCCGTCTCCCTTTTCCTTCCCCCTCTCCATCTCCCCCTCTCTCTCTAGTCCTAAGAGCAGTCAGGGTTCCCTGCCCCATGGGAAGTCCAAGGTCCTCCCCCCTCCATCCAGGTATATAAAGGTGAGCATCCAAACAAACCAGGCTCCCACAAAGTCAGTCCATGCAGTAGAATCAAAAGGCAGTGCCATTGTCCTTGGCTTCTCAGTCAGCCCTCATTTTCAGCCACTTTCAGAGAGTCCAGTTTGATCACATGCTCCATCACTCCCAGTCCATGTGGCCTTGGTGAGCTCCCACTAGATCATTCCCACCATCTCAGTGGGTGGACGCACCCCTCAAGGAAAAAAAAATGTCATTTGTTTTTTTTTTCTATTTTGAGCATGCATGTGAGGGGGTATATGTTCATGACACATTCCAGTCATGGAGATCAGATGACAATTTCAGAAGTTGGTTCTCTCCTACTATGTAGATTCAAAGGATTGAACTGTTGACCTGATGTGGCAATATGCTGTTAGCATGTGTTATTACCATTGGTTAATAAAGGCTGCTTTGGCCTGTAGCAGGGCAGAATATAGCCAGACTGAAAGGGGTGTATATAGAGAGCAGGTGGTTTCAGAGAGATGCCATATAGCACCAAAGGAAACATGTAGTAGGAGACTGCTTGCTCATTTCCTGGCTGCCTAGACTCCCTAATAACCACACAGAAACTGTATTAATTAAATCACTGCTTGGCCAATCTCTATAGCATATTTCTAGCAAGCTCATACATATTAAATTAACCCATTTCAATTATTTAATATTTTACCAAGAGGATTGTGGCCTACCAGCAAGGTTCCAGTTGGCAACTTGTGGCTTTTCCCTCTGACATCTACATGGCATCTTGCTAACTCTACCTTCTTTCACCCAGCATTCAGTTTAGTTTTCCTCACCAAGCTCTATTCTGCCTTATCAGAGGCAAAAACAGTTTCTTTATTCATTAAGCAATAAAAGTAACACATAGACAGAAGGACTTCCCACAACAGAGACAGACACTGGACACTTACCAGTAAGCAACATTTTCTGGTCAATACACAGATTAATAGAAGTGGATTAATTTAATATGTAAGAGTTAGCTGATAAAAAGAGCTAATAGGCCAAGCAGTGCCATGATTAACATGTGACTGTTTGTTTCTCGGCAGTCTGTAAATGATTGAGCAATCTCCTTTTATAGTTACAGGGCTTGAAAGAATTTGGATCATTTCTGGACCTAGTTTTACATATTTTACTTTTATAATTTTACTTATATTTCTATAATAATGTCTCTGTTCATTTATATTTACAAAAAATTCTCTAACAATTTTTTCTAAGTACCTTCTTTCATATCCTACATAATTTTTCCAGTACTATTTCTATTCTTGTTGCTTCTATAATGTATTATTCTCAAGTTATCATTAAAAGACTCAAAACAAATTTGTATTTTAATCTAAATAAGTCACAGTGTTGGATAAATGTATATAGGCTTGGGAGAGAAAAGAAATAAATATGTACCATTATAAAAAGGAAATATTTTTTTAAATAAAAGGTAAGTCTTTGAAGAGACAGACTACAGACAATCCTAGATTAAAATAAGTAAAAAAAAAAAAGAATAAGCCATGTAAAGATAGAATGTATACACAGAGTCTGGATTTTATATATTATTGTGTTTTCTCTGAACTTTTTGACTTCAGAGAGACATTTGATTCTGGGGATTGCTAAATTAAGATATATACATACATATATATGTATATATTTTAAAGGTATCTTGAAATGAGATTGAGACTAAGGATATGTTGCTATGGAAAAAGGGTTCTTCTTTTGTTTCCACAGAGGATGAGAACCTGTGGATTGCTTCCAGACTAATATGGTTTGATGTACCAAGACACCCTGAAAGATTGCCTTGAACACCCCCAAAAAATTACTTTACCTAATAAACAGCAAGATGCTGTTTGGAGAAAACTACACCCATATTCCCAAATATTGTTTATAAATGTTTGTTTACATTTAAAGAGATGTAGAGATCTACATTTATATGATGTAGAGATTTGTATTGGTATGGATCTTGGTTTATTGATACAAATTTATGGTCAGTTTTGTTATATGAATATTTCTGCTCTTGATTAAGGTATTGTGGTTATGCAGCTCATTTTAAAATGTAATGCATAATTAAGAAATATAGGTTAATAGAGAGTCATCTATAATAGTCAAGTTTGTAGTCATGTTAGGTAGATTTTCTAGACTTAAAGAGATGCATTTTAGATGGATAGGGCTTCTTCAAATCTTTCAAAGACTTCATAATATGTCATTTAAGATGCTTAAGAACTTAGGAATTTTCACAACAATGAGACACATCTTTTCCTGACAGCACCAAGCTACTTCAAGAGCATGGCGAGCATTGAAATGGCTCCTTATGGAGTTGACTGACCATTTGGCAAGAAACTGCTTTTTACTAGACTGCTTAATGAACTGGACATGCAGGACCTTCAGAGAAATCATGGCTAAACATGCCTAAAGGTGAGATGATCTTTCGTGGTTCCTGTTTCATGGAAGAGTCTACTAGACATTCTGCAGGACACCAAAAATGTAACTGACAAACTGCCAATGTAGGTTGAAATGTCTTTGAAATTCCTTGCTTCGTGGAAAAGTCTGATAGATACTATGCACCTTTAGGGTGAAGATGGATGCCCCAATGATACAAAAGAACTTTGAGTGCCTGTCGAGGTAGTCAGATGTCTCTATCAATTCTAGAGTTTTGGAAGTTACTTACAATGCACTTTCTGCTTACTTATAATCTTCTAGAGTCTTTGATAGAGTTGAAAAATTTATAGTTATTTTCCTTAGTTATGATAAGAAATAGAGTAGATGTAAATATTGTAACTTCAATTCTTACTTGATACCTGTTTTGTTATATGTATTTTTACTATGTTAAAGTTAAAACCTTCCTTTTCATTTAAACAAAAATGGGACATGATGTGAGATTTCCCTCTGTATGCTGTGAATATCATTGATTAATAGAGAAACTGCCCATCTTCTAACAGAATCCAGCAGTCCAGGGATGGCTCTATCCAACATTGGCTCTCCCCTATTGACCACTAAATGGAAAAATGCATCATAGTTTGATATCATTGAGGAATTTCCTCAACTGAGGATCCTTCCTCTGATTGATGACTCTAGCTCATATCAATTTGACCTGAAAACCAGTGAGGTATGTATGTATATATTTATTTATATATGTATGTATGCATGTATGTATTTGTCTGATAATTCTACAACTCTACTAGATATGTCCAATAAATTATTGGAGAGACCTAATCACATACATCTACAAAGAAAAATAATATATGTATATTACTTAAAAATAAAACAAGTAGCTACATTTCTAATTTAAATCTCAAAAATAATTAAATTTATAAAAATTTGAAGAAGCTACTCTGGTGTCATTATCTAATAAAGTTCTCTCATAAACATTAAAAAAGAAAGGACATGCTGTGTTTTGGTGGGTCATTTACTGATTTTTCTTTTCTTCTTTGTGGTTTTATGAATCTGTTGGAACTGGGAGATCCATGGCTGCCTACTTATCCTACTTCTAACTTTCTTTTACACATGGCAAGCCATCTTTGACAATGAATCAAATATTTGTTTTATTTTACTATACAAAAATAAAAATCTTCACTATACCAAGGGAAATAGTAAGTCAAGACATGCAAAGCTTGAGAACAAAGGGCTTATTTGAGTCAAGATGAATGACTACCCAAGGAAATAATGATGTCTGATTCTGGGTTTTATGAAAGAATAACAACAACATCAAAAAAGCAAAAATGATACAACAAGACATTTGTTACAGTTGCAACATTCAACAAAAACCTTGATTCATATGTTGTCACTTGACTATTCATGCACAAAATAATCTGATATGCAGGAATAATAAAGATCTTTTTCCAAAATTATGCTACTTTTTAGTAATATCAGTTCATTCATCAAAAAATAAAGTGACTAAAGATTAAACTGAACAGAAATGGGAACTTCATATTCCATCAGTTTGCAGTAATTTTTCCACAACCACAGCTATGTGGAGCTCACAGATCTATTTCTTTATTAATGTCTTTGACACTTGCATCATGTTTGACTTCTTTTGGAAATGTGTCTAATTTAGAAAAAAAAATATACAATGTTGTGCTAAATTAAAAATGTCATCATTAGTAAGAGAAATCAATAAATACTATTTTTCTGTTTATATATTTTTGTTGTGATTGAGACAAAAATCTCACTAAAGTATAGCATAACAACCCTCCTGCTTTAGCCTCCCTGTTGTGATTACTGGTGTAACTAATCAAACTTTCCTCAAAACACTTATTCTCTAAAATATCTATTTATGAAATTGTCCTCATTCATAAAAAATATGACTTCATTAGAAAATAATTTGAACACATTAACTTTTCTCACAATTTTAACAAGTGACAAGTCTTCCTCTCTCTTTTATTCTGTATTAACCTTAATAACCAAAAAATAAAGTTGAAGCTTCACATATTTCACTTCTTCCTAGGAAGTTATTTGTTATCAGCTCACAGAAATGGTACACTTTCTTTGTAGAGACACATTTGTCTGTTACTGATGTACAGCATGAAGCAGTTTCATAAAATGAGGCATTCATGTTCTGATGATCTGTTTCCTCTCTATTGACAACCAAAAAAGGCTAAAGTTCTGCAGCTGCATCATTCATATTATGCATATATTTTTACCTTTATAAAAATCCAGTGATATTTCTTTTTAGTATGCAAAAAGCTCAGGAGACAGGCATACAATATAGTTCCTGAGACCTTCTCTGAATATTTTTCTAGCCTCACTTCTCTGTAAGGCTGGATGGTTTGGAAAGAAAAAAAGAAATAAATGGGTGATTCATGAGGGTTAAACATTACCAGCTGATATTTTATACTAGCTGCAGATGGAGCAGTTTCTTTTTAAAGGCAAAGTTCAAGTCTTCTCACAAACAACAATTTAAAAAGTTAATGAGACTCATTTTATTGAAACAATTTTAATTCAGCTGTCAGGAAACTCAGCCCTTGAGTGTATTATAAGACAACTGTATTTAATTAAATGTTGGTGCCACAGTGAACAGCTGAATGTATTCTATTTTCTAGCATTACTTTACTTCTTTGGATTTTTTGTCATGTTCACTTTTTTATCACCTTATAACTTTGGTTTTTGTATTTTGTATATATCATCTTCATAGACCATACCTCACTAATATGCATTAAAGAAGTATGGAATGCATGTCTATTGTGTGCTGATGACTGTTTCAAATCAAAGAAATATAACAATATCACTTAATGTGTCCAAGCAAATGATAAGAATATTTTTAAAACTCCATGGTGTTAGGGTTTCACAAAAGTAAAAAAAAAAAAAATCAAGATTACATCATCTGTATATTTCTTAAGTAAGTACCATGGCTCTTATTCTCGCTTTATAATATATACATATGTGTGTTTGTGTGAAGGTGTAAGTCACAGACAATCCCACACCAGTTTGGAATTATGATTAATAGAATGGTTATTAATTCAAAGGGGAAAAAACTTACAGATTACCGTCCCAGACAACAGCCCCTCCACGCAAACAGGAAAGGAGTCTAGGAGCTGGAAGCGGAGCCAGAAGCCAAAGAGAGAGTGGAGGACAGCCGCTGCTTTTTTTTAAAGAGAGAGACCACGCCCCAATGGGCTGGTAACTCAGTGACGATTGGCTGAAGGAGCGGAAGGAGATCCCACAGCATCTCCCCCTTTTGTTTAAGTAAGAGAGTTCTAAGCCTACTACGAAATCATATACAATAAGTACAAATATACGAAATTATATACAATAAATACAAATATCCTATTCAAACTAGCTTAAGTCTTGTATAACAAATAACTTGGTCAAGTCATGGAAGGAAAGTAACTACATTTATATAATCTTCAATCCCATCAAAGATCTGAGAAGGGAAATAATGTTACCTGAGTAATTGGGAAGTACAATCAAACAACTTCCAGACATGTAACAAATCACAGAGACAATTGGCTACCTGGGCAAACACCCAAAGTCACATTTGCAGCGTTGAAGCAAATTTGGCTAAGGCCTAGTGTAACTGACATACCATTTTCAAAGGCGAGAAACTTCAAAACTATCTTACCCTGTCTTGGCAGGATATGACAATCCTGTTTTATCCATTTACGGATACTCTGTAACTCTGTCAGTAGTTGAGATATGGGCATTTCTTTACCCAAAGGCCAGTCCTGCCAAGAAGAAAGGCTCCAGATGGAGTGTCTTTGGTCCTCAACATTCTATTGGGAATAGATCGTGTTGCCAGGAGCGATTGTGTCTCACTACCACAGAACTCTGAATTAGATTAAAGGCCATTTTCTACAGCTCTTTGAAGAGGTTGAAGATTATCTATCTATACTGAATATAGTCTCTATGTATCTAAAGAACCTGATTAGTCTAATTATAAATGACAAACTTAGATGACTATTGATCTATATAATTCTCAATATCTATCTAACTTAAAGACTGAGATAGTAAACAACTGTGCAATAAATGAGGACAATATGACCTCCAAATATAAACAATGTGCAAGTATACATTGCAATATGGTAAATATATATATCGATACATAAACAATATATAAGTATCTTAATCAGAGGTAGAAGTGTACAATGCAATATGATAAATATACATATATCAATACATAAAAAATGTTTTAAACAGAGGTAGAAGCATGCAGGCATAAAATAGTCAACATAATTTAACTTTGTATCAATATATAAGAATCAATACCAATATGTTTGTCTAAAAACAATAACTCACAAGTAGAAATCTGTTATCCCATAATCCAATTATCCCTCTTTTTTATTTTTTTATTTTTTAAGGATTCCTGCACTTATAAAATTCCTCCCCCAACCCTCAACCATATACTAATTATAACCAACTCCTAAATGATGTCCCTAAACCCAGGGACAAACTTTACTGGGAGAGGGGATGTCGTTCTCTAGAATTACTTCCAGCTGTCATGGGGGCGACGTTCTTTCTGGGGGATCCTGTGAAATTAAAATGATCATTAAATTTCAAGTTCAATGTCTTATAAAATTGCAAATAGTCTGAGTAGTTTGTGGAGGTCTGGCCAGAATGTTGTACAAGATGTGCACCATTTCAGCACATTGGAACCGTCTTGTGCAGCTGGTACCCAAAACAGGTCTTGTAGTAGCACTATCAGTATCATGACGTCATATCAACCAGGTGGAGTTGTTGTTATGGGGCCCCATCTTCTTTCTGGGAACTTCAAATGTCACTGTAGGAAAAACTCATTGTTCATTGTGGAAAACTTAAACATTAATCATATGGACATATACAGACATACATATATTCAATGAAAGACATGATAGATATATTTAATGAAGGTATGATAGATATGAAGAAAAGTAAAGATGTTTTCTAAACTCATATTTCTTTTTGTCCCATATCATGGCTCTTGCCATGAGACAGAAACTCCAGAAACTCCAGAAACTCTGGGTTTTTCTTTAAACAACAGGCTTGGAATTAGAGAGGGACTGAGCCAGAGTCCAACTCTAAAACCAGCTCTATAAATTTAGAAATATGATTTAGTATATGGTACTTACAGAACCTATTCAGTTTTCTTGATAGTCCCTATTGGGCAGTTATTTTCCATCTGTCAGTATTCAAATATCCAGGGTCCCTTAAACTTTTCAAAGATGAGTGTTTTCCTGCAGAGATAAGAACAGAACTCTGCCCCCATTCTATATGTTTTTCTTACCAACTGTATAAATATCATCATTGTAGATGAGCTGTCATTTCTCCTTTCCAAGAGGTTTCTCCTCTTCAAATCGAACCTTTATTAATTTTGATGGTATCCACAATTTTTCTTCTCCTGTGGAAACAAGAGCAAAACCCCTTCCCCAACGTAGCACATCTCCTTGCTTCCATTGAGAGGTCAGCACGTCTTTGAAATAAACAGGTTGGTTTAGTTCAGAAGTTTTTTCCATTATCCAATGCCTCTCTGCTGCTGTTGTTCCTTTCTCATTAGCATTAAGAAAATTCAAGGTTAATAAAGCATTATGCAATCTATTTCTGGGGGTATCTTTTGTCAATTTCTGTTTGTTCAGCATATCCTTTATAGTACGATTTGATCTTTCTATAACTGCCTGACCTGCAGGATTATTTGGTATACCTGTAACGTGTTTTATATTATAAAAAGCAAAGAAGTGTTTCATTTTCTTAGATATATATGCTGGACCATTGTCTGTCTTTATTTGTGCAGGTATACCCATGATGGCCATAACTTCCAATAAATGTGTGATTACCGAATCAGCCTTTTCTGAGCTCAGGGCAGTTGCCCATTAAAAACCTGAATACATGTCTATGGTGTGGTGTACATATTTTAATTTACCAAATTCTATAAAGTGGAACACATCCATCTGCCAGATTTCATTCCTTTGAATACTCTTTGGGTTACTCCCTGCAGGCAACGGTGTTTGATTATAGAAAGAGCAAGTAGGACATCTCTTTATAATGTCCTTAGCTTGTTGCCATGTAATGGAAAACTCTTTCTTTAACCCTTTACTATTGACATGATGTTTTTTATGAAATTCTGAGGCCTGCAGAACGCTTCCAATCAATAATTGGTCAATTTCAGCATTACCTTGTGCTAGAGGGCCAGGCAGACTGGTATGGGACTGGATGTGTGTTATGTATATTAGACAAAGCCTATTCCTAATTATGTCCTGTACCTGGATAAACAATGAAGTCAACTCTGTGTCATCTGGTATGAATTCAGCGGTTTCAATATGCAAGATAACTCTTTCTACATATTGTGAATCTGTAACTATATTAAGAGGTTCTTTAAAATCCCTTAGCACCATAAGAATGGCATATAATTCTGCCTTCTGGACAGAATTATAAGGGCTTTGTTCCACCTTACTCAATTCTTCCGATTTATAACCTGCTTTCCCTGATTTATTTGCATCAGTATAAAATGTTCGGGCTCCAGTTATTTGAGCATCATGTACAATTCTAGGAAGAATCCAAGAAGTTCTCTTTATGAGGTTAAGTCTATCACTTTTGGGATAGTTGCTGCTAATTTCTCCCAAAAAAAATAGCACAAGCTCTTTGCCATGGTTCATTATCTTCCCATAACTTTCTTATTTCCTCAGTAGTAAAAGGCACTATAATTTCTGCTGGGTCTATACCTGCTAGTTGACGAAGTCTCAGTTTACCTTTTATAATTAAATCCGAGACCTTTCTACATAAGTTTTTAATTTTTTACTTGGTTTATGAGGTATAAATATCCACTCTAAAATAATATCTTCCCTGTGCATTAAAATCCCTGTAGGAGAAATTCTGGAAGGCAGTATGACTAGGATGGAACTAAGATTCGGGTTGACCCTATCCACATGTGCCTCCTGTAATTTTTCCTCAATCATTGTCAGCTCCTTTTCTGCTTCATCTGTCAATTTTCTGGGACTATTCAAATCCTTATCACCATCTAAGGTTTTGTTTAAATGAACTATTAGATCAGGTGTTATCCCAACAGCTGGTCATATACTGGAAATATCTCCTAACAATCTTTGGAAGTCATTAAGAGTCCGTAAGTGGTCTCTCCTAATTTGGGCCTTTTGCGTTAGAATTTTCTCTAACCCTATTCTGTAACCTAGGTAATTAATAGAATCTCCTCTTTGAATCTTTTCAGGGGCAATTTGTAATCCACACCTAGGCAAGACTTTCTTTCCTTCTTCAAACATACTTTCCAAAATATCTTTATTTGAATCAGATAATAAAATGTCATCCATGTAATGATAAACTATGGACTTGGGAAATTGCTTACGAATTATTTCCAGTGGCTTATTAACAAAATATTGACACAATGTGGGACTATTGAGCATCCCCTGTAGGAGGACAGTCCATTGATATCTCCTAGTAGGCTGAGAATTATTATAAGTAGGCACTATGAAGGCAAATTTTTCTATATCCCTTTTTTGCAAAGGTATAGTGAAAAAACAATCTTTCAAATCAATAACTATAAGAGGCCATCCTCTTGGTAATAGAGAAGGCAAAGGAATTCCAGATTGTAGCGGACCCATAGGCTGAATTACCTTGTTGACAGCTCTTAGATCTGTCACCATTCTCCATTTACCAGATTTCTTTTTTACAACAAACACAGGAGAATTCCAAGGGCTGGCTGATTCTTCAATATGGTTAGCATCTAGTTGCTCTTGTACCAGCTGTTCCAAAGCCTGTAACTTATCTTCAGCTAGAGGCCACTGCTTGATCCATATTGGCTTCTCAGTTAGCCATTTTAAAGGTAGGGCTGTTGGTACCTCTAAAGGTTTGCTATTGGCTATGTGTTCTTGTACAGCCTGAATGGCTGGTGACCTTTTTCCATAATACCTCATTATATCCTTCCCAGAATTGTGAGTTCCTGGAACTACAGGAATGTTAATCTGGGTATTCCATTGCTGTAGCAGGTCACAGCCCCATAAATTTCTTGCAATATTTGCTATATATGGCCTTAATCTTCCTTTTTGCCCTTCAGGCCCTGTGCATTCCACCCATCTTGTGCTTTGTTTTACATGAAATAGGGTTCCAATTCCCAGGAACTGAACATCTACCTCTTGAAGAGGCCAATTCGGATGTCAAGATTCTGGAGTAATTATACTTACATCCGCACCTGTGTCTAATAAGCCTTCAATAAAAATGCCATTTATACAGACTCTTAGCTTTGGTCTTTTATTGTTAATATACGTTTGCCAAAATATACATTTACTCTGTCCTCCTGAATTTTTTGACTCATTCTCCACATCTAATCCATCATTTAGACCAGTATTACTTTTTACGGCAGACATTGGAGTTTTTAATTTTCTTGGTGAGACACATTTTCGACTGTAACTGGGAATGACTGGGCCACTTTTGGCTTGGGGGCCTGCGAGAGGCCCCTCAAGGAGTTTCCAGATGGTATCGGGTTGCCTTGTCTGTCTGTTGTTGACCTGCATTCGTTGGACCAATGTCGACCTTACCGCATCTCCTGCATATACCTGAATGCTGAGGTCTCCTACTTTTGTCATTCCCAAAGGAGATATTATTCCTAGAATTTCTTTGCCTGCAATCCCTTTTCAGATGTCCTAATTTACCACAATTAAAACACCTGGTAGTTTGATGTCTCCTCATAGCTTTGGAAATCGCTTCTCCTACCCAGGATTCATCATTATAGCTAAACATCTCAACATTCATTGTATGCTGTATCCATTCTTCCATTGGTGCTGATCTAGATCTTAAAGGCTCAATTATCTTTTTATATTCAGTATTTGCATTTTCAAAAGCTAGAGATTCAAGAAGTATTCGTCTTGATTCTGGGTCTGTTACCCCTATGTCCAGAGCCTTAATTAATCTTTGCAAAAAGTCAGTAAAGGATTCTCTCTGTCCCTGCCTAACCCTGGTATATGATTCGACCTTTTTGCTGGATCTTGGATTCTATTCAAAGCATTCAAGACTGCTTTGTGACATAAGGACAGCACTTCTTCGTCATAAAGAGCTTGGACCTGTGGATCAGCATATGCTCCTACACCAAGAATTTGATCTTGGGAAACCTCCACACCTTTTGCTCTTCCTTGCTGTTTCATATGTTTGGATTCTTCTCTGAAATAAATTCCAAACATCAAGGAAGGTCCATCATCTAAAACTGCAGACACTAGCTGAGAGAAGTCATGGGAGTAGCTCTGACATTAGAAGCCCAAGTCCTTATCATTTCCTTAACAAACGCAGAGTGCAAGCCAAAATTAACGACAGCTTGCTTAATTTCTTTTAAATCATTCATTGCTATTGCTGTCCATCTAGCTTCTTTAACTCCCTTTGAGCCTTTAGAAGTTGACCCTTTGTCAGAATAAATTACAGGGTATGTTGTTAGAACCCTGGGTAAGCCAGTTCTAACAGCTGGTGGTGGCATTGTATCTTGTCCTTGTGCCTTCTTACTCTGTTCACCAGCTCCAATAATTTCTTTAATCATTTATAATCTTTTTATCATTGTCTCCCTTAAATCCTGAATCTCCTGACCTACCCGTGTTTCTAGGAATTTCACTAAGGTATCAGTTTTTTGGTTCCCATTCTGGAGGTACATTCTATCTGTTACCTTATCAAAACTTTGTGGTAACGTCTGAATGTCAAATTCAACAGCCTGAACCCTTTCAGATAACTTCCTAGTACCCTTGGATATGGAGTCAATTTTGTCTATCATAGTATCCACTTGTTCAGATAACCCCTGATTTCCAATAATTTTAATCCTTTCAACTAGTTGTTCAATATTAGTCCGTAAAAATCGTATCTTTCTTAATGATAAAATATTGAAAAGAAAACTGAAACCTAGTAACAAGTAAATTAATATATCCCCATAGTCATATAAACCGTGCATGACATAATCCGTTGTATTAATAAAGAAAACAGTAAAATTGGCATTGGAAACAAAAACTGCCATATTACCTCTTGTTTAGTTGGCGGCGCTGTTGCCAAGTTGTGACTAGAACCACTGCAAAGGTGACGGAAACGGATCCTGTTTCAGTGTCTGCCTTAGTATTTGTTAAAAACTAGGAAATATAAGTTGCTCAAGAAAGAAAATTTAATTAAATCAATTTCATACACGGAACCAGAAACCCACAATCCAGGGGTAGAAAAGAGCAACCCGGAAGCCGCATATGCCTCCACGTGACCGAGTCGATCTGATTCACGCCACTAAAGCACCGCACTTATAAGGGAAATTTAAAAACAACTCAGAAAAGAGCAAACCAGGCTTGCAGAGATTGTCCTGAGCCTGTGGAGCTTGGGAGGCATAGGGTTTAATTGAACTGCTGGCTCCACACACAGGGCACAGGGCACAGCTGAGGGAGGTGTCGTGACTAGCTGAGCTGGCAACAAGCTGTTGAGTGGGGGGGAAGGGGGGTTCTACAACCAAACGTGGGGCGCCAGATGAAGGTGTAAGTCACAGACAATCCCACACCAGTTTGGAATTATGATTAATAGAATGGTTATTTATTCAAAGGGGAAAAAACTTACAGATTACCGTCCCAGACAACAGCCCCTCGGCGCGAACAGGAAAGGATTCTAGGAGCCAGAAGCGGAGCTGGAAGCCAAAGAGAGAGTGGAGGACAGCCGCTGCTTTTTTCAAAGAGAGAGAGACCACGCCCCAATGAGCTGGTAACTCAGCGGCGATTGACTGAAGGAGCAGAAGGAGCTCCCACAGCATTTGTGTGTGTGTATTACATATGTAATTATATATATATTACATATAAAAATTGCATAATATAAATATAAAATGGTTTAGTACAGTCTTTTTTAACTTCAAGGTCAAGACCACTTTGGGAGAAAAATGACCCTTTCACAGGGGTCACATATCAGAGATACTGCATATCAGATATTTACATCACAAATCATAACAATAACAGAATTAGTTATGAAGTAGCAATGACAATATTTTTCTGGCTGGGGTTCACTACAACATGACAAACTGCATTAAAGGAACACAGCGTTATGAAGATTGAGAACCACTGGTTTAGTGTGTTTTAACAAGTGACACACTGCCTGCAGAAGAAAAGATCATTAACTCTTAAATGGCAAGTGACTGATAATATCTTCTGTGTTGTTCTTTCACATTGGGATGACATCTGCCTGGGTCAGGCCTCAATGACTTCATACATTACAGAGTAGTGGCAAGTGGATTAGAAATTTTAGGAAGAAATTACACAGATTCCAAAGAAGTGGACAGAGACACAACATAAAGTTTGGAGGGCAACCCAGAAAATATTCAATTTGACTGTATTTATTTTCCATAGCTTTATATTCCACTATCCTAAAGGGGGGAAGAAAGCACGTCTTCTTTACATTGATACAAACAAGGAACAAAGAAATTACCTCTTCAATATCTGAAATATCAAGTAACTATATTCTGAGTTAAGTGTTTCTTGTTTAGGCAGGGCATACAGGCCTAGCATTCTGAAGAGTCACACCATGGGTCAAACCTCTTGTCAAAACCTTGAAGAAGCAAGAATAGGCTTGAACTCTCTGACATTTGTTTGAGATAGAATGAACTCAGTTCTGTGCACTCTGACTCGGCTGCAGATATTTAAGGAACAAAGAACAGAAGAAAAAGACACTGGAGGAACTAAAAATTAAATACTTCTTGCTTTTCTTTTAGCTCATAACCAAAAGAGACATTCTATGATTATCACTTTGTATTTATCTGTGATTCAGTTGAACTTTACCATCTATGCATAAACTATATTTCCTATTAATTATTTTTATGATATACAATGTGCTTAGAGTAATTTTGAATTTTGTAACTTTGAGCACTAAAGGACAAACCCAATAAATTACAAAACCATAAAGTTTATGATTCTTATATTCAGAGACAAGAAGCTAATTTACTACTTAAGGTCTTCAAACATCTGTTCTTTTTACATTTGATTTTTTTTCATTAGACTTGTTTATTCAAGTACCCGAAAACACTCTTTCCACTTCCTCCTCTCCTCCCAATACCCTACCGCTCCCCCTACTTCCTCTCCTCCTCCCTCACCATTCCCAAGAGCAGTCAGGGTTTCCTGTCCTGTGGGAAATCCAAGTTCCTCCCCACTCCCTCCAGGTCCAGGAAGGTGAGCATCCAAACAGGCCAGGATCCCAAAAAGCCAATCCATGCAGATGAAACAAGACCCAGTGCCATTGTCAAAGGCTTCTCAGTCTTCATTTGGACCTTGGGGACTCAGTCTGCCCCCATGTCAGCCACATTCAGAGAAACCGGTTTGATCACATGCTCGGTCAGTCCCAGTCCAGCTGACCTTGGTGAGCTCTCATTCGATCAGTCCCCTTTTATCAGTGGGTGAACGCACCCTTCGCGGTCCTGACTTCCAGTGCTCCGATGTGGGTTTCTGTCTCTATCTCCATTCATCATCCAATGAAGGCCCTCTCTGATTTTGCTTTCCTTGCTCGCGATCTCCCTCCCTCCGCTTCTCATTTGGACCTAGGGAGTCAAGTCCAGTGTTCCAATATGTGTCTCTGTCTCTATCTCCATCCATCGCCATATGAAGGTTCTGTGGTGACATGCAAAATATTCATCAGTATGGTTATGGGCCAAGGCCAGTTCAGGCACCCTCTCCTCTGCTGCCCAGAGTACAATCTGGGGACCTCTCCTTGGTCCTGGGAACCCCTCAAGAATCAAGTCTCTTGCAAACCCTAAAATGGCTCCCTTAGTTGAGATATAAACTTCCCTGCTCCCATAACCATCCTTCCTCCCTCCCCTCTTCCCATTCCCCCAAGCTATCCCCAATCATCCCCCTCTCCCCTCTCCCTAACCATCTTCCCTTACTTCCACCCCCCACCCCCCACGCACCCAAGTTTGCCTGGCAATCTTGCCTAGTTCTAATATCCAGGAGGATAACTACATGATTTTCTTCAGGTTCACCTGTAGGACCCCGCCTTCCTGTGGATACCCACACCCGATCCAGACGCGCGCCTTCTTGAACTCGGGCCGTGAGAATGGATGACTGTCCTGAGGGTTTGAAACAGACACACACAAAAGAGAGACCTGCTCACTTACCAAGAGTAAATGGCCACTTTATTAAACTCAAGTTGGGTATTTATACCAGTGGGCAAGGGGGATCAAAAGGGCAAGGCCTCCTCCCATCAGGAGCAGGAGAAGGACATTAAAGGCCCCCGGCGCCTCAGGCAGAATCAGCTGGGAGGGGCCAGGCGTGTGGAGCCCACTGCTAGAACCTTGATTACAGGTGGAATCACCATAACAAAGAGAGCCAGGTTCTTCCTAAGCTATCCCCTCAAGCCAATGCTAGTGCAGAATCTCCAGGGAGCCGGAGGTCACACGGCCCTGCGAATCGCCAAGGAGAAGGGAAAAAGTCCTTGGTACCTACAAGTCTCCCTTTAAATATATATATTAAATATGATGACAAAACCTGCCTTAGGCATCACCGGGAACCAGCCAGGACAAATCCGGATCCGTTGTCAGGATGACGTCTCAGGTCCAGGCGTCTCCCATGTCTTAGATTGGAAAAGCCTGCCCAGTGATCTAGACCCATCTCTGGTTAATGCCATCCTCCAACATGTTCAGCCGGTTTTATGCTGAAAGATACTCCAAGGTGAACGCCTACTAGGGCCAGGCCGTGGCGGACCTGAAGCCATTGGCCAGGTGAAGATGCTCCAGAGTACGTAGACATAGCATACCTGGAAGAGACAGTGCCTGCACAATATCTGAAACGTTGGCTCAGAATAGAGCCCTTGAGTAGGGCTACAGCACCGGCAAATGGGACCCCTGGTATGACTAGTCAAACTAAATTAGAGCCAAATAGCAATTTTGTATTCCGGGGTCCGAGAAAAAGCAGCAAAATCTTAACCTGTGACCAGCAGAGGTCAAAATCCACACCCAGTTGTAAAGATTAACTACAGCGTCCAATTGTGAATTTAAATTACTTGATAGTTATGGTAATTCTGTCTATCTGGCAAGGTTTTAGCCTTGAGTACCCAACACTGCAAACAGGGCAGGGGAGGTAGCTGTTTTCCCCTCAGGGGGTCAAGCAGCCTTGGCTGAAACAGGCAGATCAAGGCAGAGCAAGACAGAAAGCTGGGAAAGGGGTAAAATCAGGCGCTGGATCATCTCTCAGGAATCTGCCAACTCTGTCACCACTTCCGCCGCCATGTCCGTGGGATCTCTTGATCTCGCCTCATCCTCAGGTCTCTGAACAGAGGAATCCACGGTCCGCACCAATCTCTCAGGGATGGGGTGCTTTGCATCCTGTGGAAAGACACGAACTGCTCCTCTTCCCCAAATCAAAACCCGGTCCGGACCATGTACATTAGTGCATGACCTGGACCATTCCAGATGCTAGCTGAGGCAAATCCTGCCTGCATGCGCCATTGAAACTGGCTTCCCTCGTCAGTCTCTGGGAGCGATGTGCTTAGCTGTTTAGGATCTAAACTACAACCAAGCAGATCTTTGACACATAGAGATCTGTAGGTCTCTGTCTCCAAGGAGCAAATTCAATTGTCCTGTGCCACTGCAATTGGCCTAAATATTGGGCTGAATTAGCCAACCTCAAAACATCTTTTAGAATCAGTTCCGCCTGGAACTTTTCCAGGGGCAGAAAATAATTTTCTGATCCAGTACGTGAGCACTTACACAACTGGACAGAATTATAAAAATTGTTACCTTTATGGGGGCACATTGCCTCCCGCCAACTTTAGAGAAATAATTAATAGGATCGATATATCTGGCTACAGATATGGAAATCTTTGTCGGTCATCAATCCATAAAAAATATAAGGACTCCATAAATTAGTCCTCCAAAGAGCAATTAATCAAATTAAAATATATGCAACAGACCTAAACTGAAAACTCTCAATAGACAAACTTAAAATGCCAGAAAGACATTTAAAAAATCCTCAAACGTGACATCTTTATTCATTGGAGAAGTGTGAATCAAAATAACTCTTGACTCTATCTTATCCCTTAAACATGATTAAGGTCAAATACTGCTCATAACTTTTACTTAAGAGAAACTCTTCCACCACTGGTGGAAATGCAAACTGGCACAGTTTGGAGTTTTAGAAAATTAGGCAACAAACCATCTCAAGATTTAGCTAACCTCTTTTGGGTCTGTATAACCTTTGAATCTATTACAGTTTTTAACTTAAAACTGCTGAAGCTGCGCTGCACAGAGGGGGGCGGGACACAGACCCGCTCCGCTCCATCTGCAAACTACCACCTGAGTTTTGGTGGGCGGATTTTGAGTTTTGGCAGGCGGATTTTAACTATTCTTTGTACTACCAAGGCCTGGCTATTGTGGCCTCCCGTGTCCGCCTCTATTGTCCAGGCAAGCCCTCCAAGCCAGCTCAGGTGCCAGAATAGTCCGCCAATAAGCCGTGCTGCCCTGTGCCTTACTCCCGTAGCCCCCGCCCGGGAGGAGCCGGAGTCCGCCAGGCGCCTAGCGCGACCGCCACATCTGTGTTGCAGTCAGCCGCTGCCATGGTCACCCTCAGTCAGGCATCGTCACTTTTCCCGGCCTCCTAACACTGTCTTTTTTATCTGTCTGCTCGGGCGCCACCATAACTGGCATTGCGCCCTGCCCCAGGTTCCTGCCGCCTTGGGTGAGGGAGCCATGTGACTGCCTTTTGCGTCGCCTTTTGGGACTGCCTTTCTGCATCTGGTCAGCGCAGCCGTGCCTCCAAGACGAGTCTGCAGCCATGGCTTAGTGTACTGGCACACCGCTGCGTTTTACCCTCCCTGGCCTGTCTGTAATGGCCCTGCCACTCACAGGCAGGGCCTGGCGGCCGCCTGCACTCCTCTCTTCGCCATCCAGCAGCCTGTCTCTCTGTTTTAAGTGCACCCTGCAGAACATCAGCCACAGTGAATGGCCAAGTGCGGTCCTGTGATCCGCATACAAACATGCATGGGAGCTTTCTATTCTCCCTGAAAGACAAGCTCTGTGAAGCTGTTCTTTTGTTACTCAAAAACTCTTAATAGAACGTACAAATATATCTTTAATCCTCTCTCAGCCTGAGGCCCGCACCTATATGGGCCCTCGGCTATTTACTAGCTAGTCATCAGTTACCTTGGCCCTGTTGCCTTGGGAACGGATTCCCGCTGGGAGCTAACTGTGCCCAGCCTGTGCTCTTAGGCAAAAATTAAAGTTCCCTGCATGTGAGAGCCAGGGACTGAGTTTTAAAATCATCTAAGCGATCTCTAGTGCAGTGTCATCTTAATCCTGGTGCCTAGTCTCTTTATGAAATTTAGCAGCTGATTTGCCCACTGGCCTTCAGCTCCGGATCAGACCTTTTGGCACCCATACTTCTACATATCACCCTTATTCACCCCCTTATCACACGTACACAATTGCACACTACAAAACTGGCCAGATTCCGGATCGTGGGGGAACACTCATCTCTTTTGGGTTTCTCGTGGTGGATCAACGGACGGCAGGACGTGGTTCTTCAGTTCTTCTTCAAGGCCCACCCAGGGACGTCATCTGTAGGACCCCGCCTTCCTGTGGATACCCACAACCGATCCAGGTGCACGCCTTCCCAAACTCGGGCCCACGAGAATGGATGATTGTCCTGAGGGTTTAAAACAGACACACACAAAAGAGAGACCTGCTCACTTACCAAGAGTAAATGGCCACTTTATTAAACTCAAGTCGGGTATTTATACCAGTGGGCAAGGGGGATCAAAAGGGCAAGGCCTTCTCCCATCAGGAGCAGGAGAAGGACATTAAAGGCCCTGGCGCCTCAGGCAGAATCAACTGGGAGGGGCCAGGCATGTGGAGCACACTGCTAGAACCTTGATTACAGGTGGAATCACCATAACAAAGAGAGCCAGGTTCTTCCTAAGCTATCCCCTAGAGCCAGTGCTAGTGCAGAATCTCCAGGGAGCCGGAGGTAACACGGTGCTGCGAATCACCAAGGAGAAGGGAAAAAGACGTTGGTACTTACATTCACCTTCTTATTTAGCTTCTCTAGGATCACAAATTATAGACTCAAAGACATTTAAATATGGCTAGAATTCACTTATGAGTGAGTACATACCATATTCCTCTTTTTGAGTCTGGGTTACCTCACTCAGTAAAGTGCTTTCTATTTCCATACATTTGCATGCAAAATTCAAGATGTCATTGTTTTTTACTGCTGAGTAAAACTCTAATGTGTATATGTTCCACAACATTTTTAACCATTGTTCTATTGAGGGGCACCTAGGTTGTTTCCAGGTTCTGGCTATTACAAATAGTGCAGCTATGAAACTTGTTGAAGAAATAATTTTTTGATAAGATAGGGCATCTCTTGGGTATATTACCAAGAGTGGAATTGCTGGGTCCTGAGGGAGGTTGACTCCCAGTTTCCTGAGAAACCACCACACTGATTTTCACAGTGGCTTTACAACTTTGCATTCCCACCAACAATGGATGAGTTTTCCCATCTCTCCACATCCTCTCCAGCATAGGCTATCATTGGTGTTTTTGACTTTAGCTATTCTGACAGGTGTAAGATGGTATCTCAAAGTGGTTTTGATTTGCATTTCCCTGATCACTAAGGAGGTTGAGCATGTCCTTAAGTGTCTTCTGGCCATTCGAAGTTCATCTGTTGTGAATTCTCTGTTCAGTTCAGTACCCAACTTTTTAATTGGGTTAATTAGAGATTTAGTGTCTAGTTTCTTGAGTTCTTTGTATATTTTGGAGATCAGACCTTTGTCTATTGAGGGGTTTGTGAAGATCTTCTCCCAGTCAGAAGGTAGCCTTTTTGTCTTACTGACAGTGTCCTTTGCTTTACAGAAGCTTCTCAGTTTCAGTAGGTCCCATTTATTCATTGTTTCTCTTATTGTCTGTGCTACTGGGGTCCTACTTAGGAAGTGGCCTCCTGTGCCTATATCTTGTAGACTACTTCCCACTTTCTCTTCTATCAGGTTCAAAGTGGACAGATTAATGTTGATGTCTTTAATCCATTTGGACTTGATTTTTGTGCATGGTGATAGATATGGATCTTCTTTCATTCTTCTACAGGTTGACATCCAGTTATTTCAGCACCATTTGTTAAAGATGCTTTCCTTCTTCCATTATATACCTTTAGCTCCCTTGTCGAAAATTAGGTGTTCATAGGTTTGTGGGTTAATATCCGGGTCTTCTATTCGATTCTGTAGCTCGACTTCTCTGTTCTTATGCCAATACCAAGCTGTTTTTAATACTGTAGATCTGTAATAGAGTTTGAAGTCAGGGATGGTAATGCCTCCAGAAGTTCCTTGATTGTATAAGATTGTTTTGGCTATCCTGGGTTTTTTGTTTTGCCATGTAAACTTGATTATTGTTCTCTCAAGGTCTGTGAAGAAGTTTGATGGGATTTTGATGGGGATTGCACTGAATCTATAGATTACTTTTGGTAGAATTGCCATTTTTACTATGTTTATTCTCCCAATCCATGACCAGGGGAGGTCTTTCTAATTTTTGGTATCCTCCTCAATTTCATTCTTCAAAGACTTAAAGTTCTTGTCAAATAGGTCTTTCACTTCTTTAGTTAGAGTAACCCCAAGATATTTTATGCTATTTGTGGCTATCATGAAAGGTGATGCTTCTCTGATTTCCCTCTCTGCTTCTTTATCCTTTGTGTATAGGAGAGCAACTGATTTTTTGGAGTTGATCTTGTATCCTTCCTCATTACTAAAGGTGTTTATCAGCTGTAGGAGTTCTTTGGTAGAGTTTTTGGGGTCGCTTCTGTACACTATCATATCATCAGCCAATAACGAAAATTTAACTTCATCCTTTCCAATTCGAATCCCCTTGATCTCTTTATGTTGTCTTATTGCTATTGCTATAACTTCAAGCACTATATTGAAGAGGTATGGAGAGAGTGCATAGCCTTATCGTGTTCCTGATTTTAGTGGAAAGGCTTTGAGTTTCTCTCCATTCAATTTGATGTTAGCTGTCGGCTTGCTGTATATTGTTTTTATTATATTTTGGTATGATCCTTGTATCCCCAGTCTCTCCAACACCTTTATCATAAATGGGTGTTGAATTTTGTCAAATGCTTTTTCGGCATCCAAAGAAATGATCATATTTTTTTCAGTTTATTTATATGATGGATTACATTGATAGATTTGCATATGTTGAACCAGACCTGCATCTCTCGGATGAAGCCTACTTGATCATAATGGATAATTTTTCTAATGTGTTCTTGGATTCGGTTTGCCAGTATTTTATTGAGAATTTCGCGTCGATGTTCATGAGTCAGATTGGCCTGTAATTCTCTTTCTTGGTTGTGTCTTTGTGTGGTTTTGGTATCAGGGTAACTGTAGCATCATAAAAGGAGTTTGGCATTGACTTTTCTGTTTCTATATTGTGTAATACATTAAGGAGTATAGGTATTAGTTCTTTCTGGAAGTTCTGGCAGAATTCTGCATTGAAACCATCTGGTCCTGGGCTTTTTTTGGTAGGGAGATTTTTGATAACAGCTTCTAATTCTTCACGACTAACAGGTCTATTTAGATTGTTCACCTGTTCTTGGTTAAACTTTGGTATATGGTACTTATCTAAAAAAATGTCCATTTCTTTTTTTCATTTTCCAACTTTGTGGCATATAAACTTTCATAGTAAGATCTAATGATTCTCTGAATTTCCTCTGTGTCTGTGGTTATGTCCCCCTTTTCATTTCTAATCTTATTAATTTGCATGTTCTCTCTCTGCCGTTTGATTAGTTTGGATAGGTGTTTGTCGATCTTGTTGACTTTCTCCAACAACCAACTTTTTGTTTCATTGATTCTTTGGATTGTTTTCTGTGTTTCTATTTTGTTGATTTCAGCCCTCAGTTTGATTATTTCCAGTCTTCTAGACCTCCTGGGTGAATCAGCTTCTTTTTTTCTAGAGCTTTCAAGTGTGCTGTTAATTCTCCAATGTGTGCTTTCTATGTTTTCTTTAATTGGGCACTTAGTGCTATGAACTTTCCTCTTAGCACTGCTTTCATAGTGTCCCATAGGTTTGAATATGTTGTGTGTTTATTTTCATTAAATTCAAGGAAGACTTTAATTTATTTCTTTATTTCCTCCTTGACCCATTGTTGATTTAATAGTTGACAGTTCAACTTCCATGAGTTTGTTGGCTTCCTTTGGGTAGCACTGTTGTTGAATTCTAACTTTAATCCATGGTGATCTGACAAGACACAGGTGGGTACTAATATTTTTTTGTATCTGTGGAAGTTTGCTTTGTTACCAAGTATGTGGTCAATTTTCGAGAAGGTTCCATGAGCTGCAGAGAAGAAGGTATATTCTTTCCTATTTGGGTGGAATGTTCTATAGATGTCTGTTAAGTCCATTTGATTCAATACCTCCAATAATTCTCTTAATTCTCTGTTAGGTTTCTGTCTGATTGACCTGTCCATTGGTGAGAGAGGAGTGTTGAAGTCTCCTACTATTAGTGTGTGTGGTTTGATGACTGCCTTGAGTTTTAGAAGTGTTTCTTTTATATAAGTAGGAGGCTTTATATTAGGGGTGTAGATATTCAGGATTGAGACTTCCTCCTGATGAATTGTTCCTGTTATGAGTATAAAATGTCCATCTCCATCTCTTCTGATTGATTTTAGTTTGAAGTCAATTTTGTTGGAGATTAGAATGGCCACGCCTGCTTGTTTCTTAGGTCCGTTTGCTTGAAAAACCTTTTCCCAACCCTTTACTCTGAGTAAATGTCTGTCTTTGTGGTTGAGTGTGTTTCTTGTAAACAGCAGAATGTTGGATCCTTTTTCGTATCCACTTTCTAAGTCTGTGCCTTTTTATAGATGAATTGAGTCCATTAATATTAAATGATATTAATGACCAGTGGTTGTTGACTCTAGTTATATTTTTTTTGGGTGGGGGTAGTAGAGTGTATGTTTTTAACTTCTTTGTGTTGTGCTTGTGAAAGGTCGCTAGATGTCTGAGTTATTGTAGGTGGTGTTGGGAATGTTGGATTCCTTGGGTTGTGATTTGTCTTCTAATCCTTTCTGTAAGGCTGGACTTGTAGCTATGTATTGTTTAAATTTGTTTTTATTCTGGAATATTTTGTTTTCTCTGTTGATAGTGAATGATAGCTTGACTGGGTATAGTAGTCTGGTCTTGCATCCATGGTCTCTTACTTTCTGCAGTACCTCTATCCAGGACCTTCTGGCTTTCCTGGTTTCCGTAGAGAAGTCTGGTGTAAGTCTGATCGGTTTACCTTTATACCTTACTTGATCTTTATCCTTTGCAGCTCTTAATATTCTTTCTTTAATCTGAATGTTTTGTGTTTTGATTATTATATGGCAAGGTGATGTTTTCTTTGATCCAGTCTATTCAGTGTTTGTATGCTTCTTGAACCTTCAAGGGGATATTGTTCTTTAGTTTGGGGAAGTTTTCTTCTATAATTTTGTTGAATACGTTTTCTGGACCTTTGATCTGCAATTCTTCTCCTTCTTCTACCCCTATTATTCTTAGATTTTTTTTTTTGTTGTGTCCCTGATTTCCTGAATGTTTTGTGATGAGAATTTGTTGGATTTGCTGTTTTCTTTGGTCAGAGCGTTTAATTTCTCTATGGTGTCCTCAGAGTCTGAGATTCTTTCTTCTTTCTCTTGTATTCTGTTGGTTATGCTTGATTCTGTAGTCTCTGTTCGTTTACCTAGATTTTCCATAGCCAGCCGTCCCTTGGTTTGTGATTTCTTCTTTGAGTCCATTTCAGTTTTCATATCTTGAACTGTTTCCATTACCTGTTTGATTGTTTTTTCTTGGTTTCCCAGAATTTCATTTACGGATTTACTCATTTCTTCAAACTTTTTGGTATATTTCTCTTCTATTTCTTTACTCATTTCTTCAATCTTTTGTTATACTTATCTTCCATTTCTTTTCGGCAGATTTTCACCTCCTGTTTAAGTTCCTCTATTATTTTCATAAAGATCCACTTAGAGTCGATTTCTTCTATTTCTTCTGGAGTAGGGTGTTCAATTCTTCTAGTTTCATGCTCCCTGGATTCTGGAAATGTCATGTTGCCTTTCAGGTTGTTTGAGGAATTCTTGCATTGGCACTTGCCCATCTCCTCCTCTCTGGATGAAACTCCTCAGTCCTTCCTGGATAGAACTCCTCAACAGTCTCTGGATAGGACTCCTCAGCACTCTCTGAATAGAACTCCTCAGCACTCTCTGGATAGAGCTCCTCCTCACTGCAGCAGGGATAGCTGGTCTTTCTGCCGCAGAAGCTGAGGGGGGAGGGGCTGTGCTCTCTTCCCGGACAGTCCGTCCAGGCGAGCACCCACTCACCTCTCTGGGTAGAACTCCTCAGCACTGCAATAGGGATAGCTGGTCTTCCCAGGGCCCAGGAGCCAAAAGGGCGGTAGCAGTGTGGGCAGGGAGGGGTCCAGTGGAACACGGAAGACCCTGCCGCAGAAACTGAGGGGACATTTGATTTTTATTTAAGTATACATACAGGTTTGTGAAGAATAGATTTTGTTACCTTATTTTCATACCAGTATATAACCTAGTTTAGTCATTTTTCTTCCCCTATTATGCCTACTACTTCCTATTCGCAAGTTGTTCTTGTTTTAATTTTCTATCAGTTTTTGTTGTAGATTCACATATTAATTCAATAATTAATTTCTTAGTGCACTTAAATTTGTCTAACATGATGATTTTTGATTTCTTTCATCTTACCACAGATGACATATTTTGGTTCTTCTTCATAGTTTAATAATATTGTGGTCTGGACCCTCAAGCTGTTTCTCCACTTCTCCATAGATGGGTATGTAGGCAGATGACTGATAGTCTTCATGAATACTGCTTTAATAAAATGACATGCAAATATTTCTATGGTATGTTGAGTTGCAGCCCTTGGGATATAAAGCAAGCAATCCTATATCTGGATTATATAGTTGCTAGAATTTTAGGGTTTATACTTTAGAACATCATGTACATTTTAGAGTCACTGGTTCTATCACATTCCCAACCACAGGACATAAAAGTTTCTTATGCTCATCAATATCCTAATATTTTTTTTCTTTTATTTCATGATGGTAATTATATTTGTTCGTTTTGTTTTTATTAATTTCTAAAATTTCAAGATTTCACTCTTTCCTGTCCTGCCTGCAAGCCCTTCAATGTCCCTTCCATCAAACCCATCCCATGTGCTCCGTACCACATCTCAAATTATATCCATATACATACATGCGTGCATGTGTGTGTGTGCATGCATGTACACACATATACACCTATACATAGGCATAATTTGAGATGTACAATAAAATTTATATATATATGTATATATTATATTATCATATATAATAAAATGTGTTTCTGTATACATGTCCGTGTATGTACAAAAATATATAAATATATAAATACAACCAGTTCTAGTTTAGTGAGGCTTGTGAGTATATGGTCTCAGAACTGACCATTTTGTACTAGGTAACAAATTAAGGACTCAATAAGTGGCTCATTAACCACTAGAAGCTTTTTTTTCTAGGAGTAGAAACTAGTCAGATTATGCTCATCTCAATTGGCCATGTGTTGATACTTTCATTGTTCAGGTCTTATTTAGGCAATCATATCATTGAGGTATCATGGTTCTAACTTTCTTATCATTTCTAGGAATTAAAATCTCACAGGCCACTTTCTGATCCTCTGGGTCTTGTAATTCTTTTGCTTCATTTTCTTCCCCAATAGCCACCAAGTCTTAGGTACAGTATTTTTATTGTAGATGTATCTTTTGGTTCTAGGCTCTACAATATCTATTGATCTCTTTATTATTCTACAGAAATTCACATGACATAATCATTGATTCTTTCCTCTCAACAGTAAGAAATATAAACAGTCTAAATATTCTTTAAAGGAAAAATGTATGATAAAAATATGCTACTTTTTCTTTTCCTCGGACAAAGTATTTGACAAATGAATCTAAAGAAGGAGATGTTTATTTTGTCTTTGCTTCATTTAAAAATGATATAGGGTGGGGATAGTAAGAAGGTTCAATTCAGGGGACCTGGAGGTTTAGGCAGCTAATTTTCTTATTTTGTCAGATCTGTCAAGAAAACTCTGACTGCAAGTGATGCTGCTGTGAAGGAAGATTTAATGGCTTATGTAAGTCAGTCCACACAAAGCATATTTCCACCTCTGAAAATATTGCCAATAATTTAGCATCAAGAGTTCAAATACTAAGCCTGATGGGACACAACATTTAAACAATGGCTGCAGCCATTCATACTTTAGTGAGACATAAACACACCAAGTTTTGTTTTTGGTTCTTCTGATGGTTCAAGTTTTGAAGATTATTTTATGTATTTATTTATCAATCAAATGTTTTCTCCAAAGTGTTTCTTCAGTTCATTTGATCATTTTGATAGAATCATTACACTTTTTTTTTAAAAAAATACTCCCATCAAAATTTCATAATAAAAGTAGCATGATACTGAACAAATAGATTTTATTCTAACAGGATAGGGAGGGCCCAGAAATAATCCTACACAGCAACAATCATATAATTTGAACAATTGTTTAAATTTAGAACAATGAAGAAAAGATAATCTTCTTGACTAGTACTTCCTGGAAAATCAGCCATCTACAT